>NC_089230.1:14234481-14537000 GCF_963924675.1 Phocoena phocoena | reverse complement strand
ACAGGATGCAACTTCAGGGGAGCCGGGCGTGAGCTGCAGCCAGCAGCTGAGGGCTGAACAGGAGCCTGTGGCTGCATCCTAAGCACTGGTCCTAAAGAGTTTCTATAGGAGAGGGAAGTCGGAGCTCTTCATGTGAGACTCAGATGGTCAAAAGTACATTCAAGAAACATATCCTTGGTTAAAACTTAGAGGAGGAACTGAGAGACACTAAGACATTGCTTTCTGAGTACTTTGTACCCAGCAAGCGCTCTGCTTCACCGCACGACAATCCTGTGAGGTACTTCACAGGGGAAACTGAGGCTTAGGGAGGCTGACTGCTTACAATCAGTGATGCAGAGACAGAAGGAAATCCCAGGCGTTTCCAGTTCTAGAGACAACACTGTAACCACTGCATATATATTATCTCCCTTTAAAAGGATGAGGGCAGGGGGTTTCCCTGGTGGTGCAGTGGTTGAGAGTCCGCCTGCCGATGCAGGGGACATGGGTTCCCAGTCCGGGAAGATCCCACGTGCCGCGGAGCGGCTGGGCCCGTGAGCCATGGCCACTGAGCCTGCGCGTCCGGAGCCTGTGCTCCACAACGGGAGTGGCCGCGGCGGTGAGAGGCCCGTGTACCGCAAAAAAATAAAAATAAAAAAATAAATAAAATAAAAGGGTAAGGGCAAGGATGAGTCACTGCGATATTTAGGAGGTAGAACCTGCTGCTTTCAAAATATCTTCAAAAGTTGGAATTCTCTGTTTAGTTACAGTCCAACTAGCTATTTTAGTTCACCTTTAGTTAGTACTATTACCTGCCAGTTGAACCAGTGGGTTTTGCAGAACCTAATTATACAATATTTTAGGAATCTGTTTACACAGACCTGGATTCTTCCATTCTCTTCTAGGAAATTCTTACCTCCAAGCTCTAAATCTTGCCTTCACACAGAGGCTGGGACAAAGAATGTAAAAGCTACAGGACAAACAAGTGTGCTTTCTATCTTTGCTGAGAAAAAACAGAGGGGTAGCATTTAAGGTATCTGACACACACACAAAATTATTTAGGCTTTGTTAAAAACTGGAACACATCTCAGAAAAGTGAAATTTTAATTGCACAAACTAAATTTAAAGATAAAAATACACTACACTTTTAATTACACTAAGAGCTTTATATAACATTTTGGGTACCGAATTTCCGTGCTCTGCATTGCCCTTGTCATATTTCTTGATGGTTTCTACATCCGTGCAGATTGGTGGGGGGCGTGATCCCCGGCCCCCCCCCGAGTGATCTCATCTTCCTTCCTCCCTTAGCCACTCACTCCCAGGGTCTTATGCTCCGAGCTATGTCCTGGCCATTAGGCACCTAGGGCTATTGAGTACTTGAAATGTGGCTCAATAAAATTTTAAAAATAATTTTTTTGGTACCTTGTATTTTATACTTAATATAAAAAGTAAAATATCTCAATAATTTTTATATTGATTACTTGTTGAAATAATATTTTTAGATATATTGGGCTAAATAAAATTAACCTCACCTCTTAATTTTTACTTTTAAAGTGTCTAGAAAACTTAAAATGCCGTGTGTGGCTTGTATCGTATTCCTGTTGGAGGGTCCTGCTCTAGACCTGTCATTACCAATATCTGCAACCTCATGTTCTCAATTTCAAGCATTCTACTCTCCAAACACCACCTCTGATCTTTCAGCCTCACTCCTTCTATCTCCCAATTCCAACAGTTCTTCAACCCCAACAGGACCTACAATTCAATGATCCAACCACTTTTTCACTGTCCCTCACTCCCCACATCACTTCCTCCACACTTAGTTATATTCCATGGACCTCAAATCCCTTGTACCCCACTCTACCACATACCCACGTGGCAAAACCTCAACGTGAATTAAATATAATTCACCCAATTTATGCCTGGACTCCTGCACCTCAACGTGGCTGGAGATGGACAACCAACCAACAACCATCTGGTCTCACTTTAAAATCATGACCACTCACTTCGGGTGGGCCTTTCATGCTGCTCAACGATCTTAAATACTGTACTTCCATACTATATTTTTCTTTTTGCTCTCTCCTCACACCTTCAATGCCTCCTCCTTTCTCATTCTCAATAACGACCTTGCTTCCTCTTTGGTTGACAAAACAGAAATAATCAGGAGAGAACTTCCACCAGCTCTTGCCATCATCCACCTGCCCACCTATTGCTTTTGTGCCCATATACTTTGTCTTCCCTTCTGAGGCTACAGATGAGGTGCCCGTGGTCCCATCTACAGCCAAGTCCTCTGTCTGCACACCAAGTCTCTTCCCTCCCTGCCTACAGAAGACATAGTTAAGCCCTTCTCCCCTCTCTCCCCCATGCTATTTATTTTTCCCTTTTTACTGACACATTCCTATTAGCATACAACTAGGCTCTGATTTCTCCCACCTTATAAAAACAACTCTTCCCCGACCCCCATCTTCCCTTCCATATACTACACTTGTTCTCTGAGCTCCTTTCCTTTTAGAGTTTTATTGCCTCTCTCCATCTCCTCTTCTCTGATTTTTTTTGAACCCACTCCAATTGGGCTTTCATCTCTGTCACTTCACCAAAGCCCGTTTGTCAAGGCCAGCAAGGACCACCACATTTGTAAGTCCTGTGGTCACTTCTCAGTATTCATTTTACCTGACTGACCAGCAACATGTGATACAGCTGATCACTCCACCCTACTCCCTCACTCGTTTCTGGGATACCACACTGGCCATTTTCATCCTACCTCACGGGTAGGATGTCTCTTTTGCTCGTCTCCCATCCCAAGAATGTAATGTACCAAGGCTCAGTATTTGGGCCACCTTTCTTCTCTATTCTCAGCTCTTGGTGATCTCACCCAATCTCATAGTTTTATATAGTACCTACAATTGATGAATAGCAAATATTTATCCCTAAACTACTTTGATGAGCGTGAAAAATGTAACATGCTCAAAACTGAGCTTCTGAAATCTTCCTGCAAATCCTATTCTTCCCAGTCTCCCCCACTCATAAAATAGCAATTACATCCTTCCCTTTGCCAAGGCCCCAAACCTGCAGTCCACCTTATTCTTCTCTTCCTTCTCCATACCCAATCTGTCAGCAAATCCCACTGGCTTTGTTCGGACTGGTCCTCACCACCAACACTGCCACCACCCTGGTCCAAGCTGCTGTCCTTCCCAGGGATTATTGTCGCAGCCTCCGAATTGGTTTCCCAGCTTTTGTTCTTCAGATTCTTCTGAACACAGCAACCAAACTCAAATCGGATTACATCTTCCCTCTTCATAAAATTTGATGATGGCCTCACATTTCACTTGAAATAAAAGCCCAACACCTTAAGATAGACTGCATGGCCCTCCATTCTCTGCCCTTTATTACCACTCTGACATCTCCAGCTTTTTCCCCTCGCTCATTTTGCTCCAGTCACTCTGGTCTCTGGATCTCTGCACTTACTATCCCTTATACTCTTCTCTCGGGTGTCTGTAAGCCTCATTCCCTCACCTCCTTCAGACCTTTGCTCAAATGTCTCCTTCACAGTGAAGTCTTCCCTGACCACTTCATTTAAAACGCACACCAGCACCCACACTCTAGCTTCCTCCACTATTTCTCCATTGCATTTAACATCACTTGCAAACACGTTGTGTTCTTAATTTATTAACTCACACAACAAATTATGAACTGAGTGCCTACCATGTGACAGAAATTGTCCTACTTGCTAATACAGCTGAAAATAAAATAGACGAAAATCCCTATCTTTTGAAAGTTACATCACAGTGGGGGTGAGAGATAATACACGTGGTAAACCACTAAAATATACATTAAATAGTCACAACGCTACAGGGAAAAAAACAAGAGGAAAGGAGACTTTGTCTCGCTCCTGTAGCACCTAAGCTCCTTGAGGATAAAGATTTGCCTCTTGTTCATGCTGTGTCTCCTGTAACCAGAGTGCCCAGCAAACATCAGGTATTCAACTCGTATTTTTTGAATGAAATACAAGGCAGCTACTCAGTTCTTGGACACATTTTCTACTTTTTAAGAACATACCAACTAAGAAATCTGTATCAACTAGGCTATAAGTCAATGGATAAGTGGCGCTAATCTCTGGAGCACACCTTCCAATTCCTTAAGCTGCTCAAAATTATTTTATCTTTGCAGTTACCGCTATGCACTGGCTCAAAGGGTTCAGTACGTGGGTATGGACGGAGTGCTTTTCACTCCCAGCTAAATCGACCAAAGATCACTGTAATAGGCAGGGGGCCTCCGCTGTACTGGGGAAACACGTGAGACGTTCAGGGCGGCGGGGAGCAAAGGGCGGACCGCTGTGGGAGACCATACAAGCTCCCAGAACAAGGTAGTTCACTAACCTCTCCGCGGGAAGAAAAGACAGACGCGCCAAAGGCGCACGCTCCTGCGCCTCCGCCGCAGGCAAGAGACAGAGTACCGGCTGCAGTCCTGCGCTCCCGCAGCCAGTCCCAACACCGACCCAGCGCCCCGCCCAGCGCCCGACACTGCGCAGGCGCACAGGACTCCTGGCCCAGCGGAGCGTAAGCCGCCCGGTCCACGTGACCGTCGGAGCACGTGACCCGTGGTGCCGCGACCTTATCCGCTCCCTGGTCCCTGCGACGTCCCGGTCCCTGGTTGCTTCCGCCTTCCGCCCACTTCCTTATTCCGCTTCTCTCGTCGCCCTCAGCTGTCCCCGCCTTCGTCCCCGGAAGATCTCCGTGTCCTCGGCCATTGTTTTTCTCTTCTACGGGCACCAAATAAAGTTTCTTCATTCAAAAGCAGTTTTTTAATCCACGTCCCACCCTTTCTCAGCTCCTCCCCCGCGCCTGCACCGCCTCCTTTCCTGCGGCGAGTGAAACCCGAGCGTTGGCGTGGGGAGCGCGGAAGGTGATGGCGGGGCCTCCGGTGTCTCTCTCGGCGCGGGACGTAGGGTTCGTGTCGCTTTCCTCACCCGCTCCGCTCCTTTTCCTCCTCCCCACCTTTGCGGAGAGCTGGGCCTCGTCGGGAACCTGTGGGTACCAGCGGGGAAGCAGCGGCGGGCCGGAGGCGCCTGCTCCCCGCCGCCAGCGAGTTCCATCCCGCTGTCCAGGCTCCGCTTCCCGGGGGCGGTGCCTCGGTTTCTAACGGCTCGCGGGGAGGCGAGGGCTAGGCGGCTGCTCTCCGAGCTCTAGGCTCGGATCGGCTTTGCAGCTTCTTCCTTAAGCTGATTCGTGGTTTCTTCCCTGCCTACACGGGAACGGACTGCGAACCCCGACTGAAAATCTCCGCTTACCCCCACCTCTCTCTACAATGGTGGTTCAGGGGTTTTGATAGTCTTCTATTAATGTGAATCAGTTAACGCGTCTTTCAAGTGGTTCGATACGGTTTTTTTTTTTTGGTTTTGTTTTTTTTTTTTTAACTTACGCATGACTGTCTTGAGACTGTATGCTTCCTTTCAGAGTGTTGCAGCGCGTGCCTTTAATCGTATTTTAATTAATAAACCTACTTTGGGGGGGTTAAAGTTGTCTGCAAAAGTTAGGGGTCTGAGATATATCGAGAAATGTGTTTCTTCTTATTGCTGACCAGATTAATTCATAATCCCACTATAACAAGTGCCTGTACTTTCTTGCGTATTAGGCGTCATGTTATAGATTCTATAAAATTATTATATCTCTCTGTATAAATTGAGAGGCCCAATTTATATTTGAAATATGTCCTTACTGCGAAAGATGGCAAAACACAAGAGCACTTGGAAGAAATTGACAGTACCGGCAGTAGATTGAGGCCAGAGAGGCCAATGTCCCAGAATTTAAGCATGTGCTCACCTTCAGGCAAATATAGGGAGTGTCTGCGTCCTTAAATTTTGAGTCCTAAGCATCTCTGCTCTCACCCAAGTCCTAGACCTGAGACCTTACCCTTAGAGATGGAAGCCTCTGAGGAAATTTACTAGCTGGAAAAATAGAATAATTTTCCAGTTAAGTAAAATCTCAAAGGACTGGCACTTCTTTTCGTATCTGCTGCCTTGGAAAATTCAAGTGTCAATTGATTTAATATTCTTTCTCTTCTCCCAAGGAATTAGTAGTAATTGTTAAAAGTTAAATTCTGATCAGAGCAGTTACTATGCATATTAAAACCTACTCACTGTAAAACACCACAGAATCAGAAAGCACTTTTCCTATTTTTTTGCTATTTTTTTGAGTTTTATGGTTAACATTTGAGGAAGCCTCTTGAAAAAATACTCAGGGTATATAACCCTATATTTAAAAATTGCAATAAGGTCTTTGAATTTTTAGTAGTGTGATGATCCCACATTAAAGTTAGAATAGGAGATTTGGGCAGAAGTATTCCAACTTTCTTCATTTTTACTTTGTCTCTGGTGATCTGAAGATATACATGAACTGATCAGTTAAGTTTTGTGCTTTCTATCTAAAAACTGCACAGTACTAAAGTCTTTTTTCTAACCGAACCATGTATGTCCTTAAACTAAACATACAGTGATACTCTGTAACCCTTGATTTTTGCATGTCTAAAGTCAGGAATATCTTTAATTTTTGATTCAGGTATACTCAAGTTTTGTTCCTCTCCAGGTTTCTTCATTCTTCGACACTTTTTGAAAATCTCTCATTTTCTGGTTGGGAGAGCAAGATGGTAATCTGCCTTAATTTTGTTTAGGGGCAGAGAGGATGGAAGGAGTTATTAGGCAGGTAAAGAAGGCAGCAAGAAAAACCTTAGAAAAGAATTCAGTTGGCTAAGAGGATAGACAAAGAAGCAGGTTCATAAATATTTTTCATTATATTTTTCTAGCACAGTAAAGTCTTTCAGGCAGTTTTCCATCCATTGCCTCATTCATCTTTCTAAGTAGAAGTCGCTTAGTAAGTAATAGACCTGGGGGAAAGGCTGTTTGATTTTTAGGATAACTCTTTTTCTGTCCTATCACATTGTTAAACTGGTTTCCGATTAAGGAAAATAAAAGGAATACAACGAGGAAGATAAGAAAGAGGACTCCAGGGTAGAGCCTGGAATTTGAGGCACAGAGAGTGCTTAGCTTTTACGATATACCAGAGAGGGTTTCAGATTTTCCTGTGTTACTGTAGGAGTTGGGCAATGCTGGTTTACTTTACAGGGCTTGTATGAGAAGGAATTTGAATTTAAATGAGGTGTTCCAGAAACTGAAAGATGACCAGCCTTCTAATGTTAATGCTACTAAGTAATATATTGTGTATATGACTCTTTTCTAGGTCATTTGCATATCTTACAGTTAAAGACAGATTACCACAGATCTTAACCAAGGCTATTGATACATTGCATCGACATAAAAGTGAATTTTTCGAGAAACATGGAGAGGTAAGAATTGTGTTTTAACATTAATTCTTCTTTGGTTAACTCTAATAGAAACACAATAAACAGTTTTCCCTCTGTGGTAATGGTCATTCCACCTGGAGATAAGTTCATATGGTGAAACGTAAAAAAATAAAGGCAGGCTAGATAAGGCAACATAATGTTGATATGAGATCTGTGTTGTTCTTTGATTTTTCAACTTAAGAAATCTAAATTTAAATGTTTATAATAGTTTTTGAAAGACATAAAATTTAGTTTTGAAATGTATTCGTTTTTTCCTTCTTAAATTTAGATACATAAAAATTTGTACCCTAGAGGAATTATGTATATATGTGTGTACATATATACTTATATTTGTAGATGAAATACTTATATATAAATTAATTACATGTAAACTAATGTGTGTGTGTGTGTGTGTGTGTGTGTGTGTGTTTTCCCCCTGTATTTCTGCAGAAAGGCCTGGAAGCTGAAAAGAAAGCAATTTCTCTTCTTTCTAAATTACGGAATGAATTGCAAACAGATAAACCAATTGTTCCTTTGGTTGAGAAGTTTGTTGATACTGACCTATGGAATCAGTACCTAGAATATCAACAGAGCCTTTTAAATGAAAGTAATGGAAAACCAAGGTGGTTTCTCTCACCGTGGTTGTTTGTAGAATGCTACATGTATCGAAGAATTCATGAAGCAATTATCCAAAGGTAAGTATATAGCTATCAAATAACAAATGTTTTAGATTATTTGTGCTTTTTTAAAAATTATAAAATGGTAAGTTTTAAAATAAAAACCAGTAGAAGCCTGTATTCAGTTCAACAGATATTAGTGGCACTATTGGAAATTTCTGCAAATGTTACTGCTGTAATACATTCTTGGCAATTACAATCCACTTGCCCAGAAGAGACCTAAGATTGAATATCTGAATAGGATATTCGGATATAAAAATCCTTATAAAAACTTACTTATTTGTACAGTAAAACAAAATGTACTTATTGAGCAGAAAATGTTAATTTGAAATAATTATTTATATAAAAAATCAAGACAGGACAAAGTAAGCATATGTTTTGTTTATAAAAATAGATAATATGTTAGAATTATTTGGTGAAAGGAGTCACTATATTGTTTTACGCACTATCTTAATAATTTTTAGCTCTTTTTTTAACAGCTAGATTAGAAAAAAATAATTTTTTAAAATTAATTAATTTGTTTTTTCTTTTTGTCTGCGTCGGGTCTTAGTTGCGGCACATAGGATCTTCGTTGTGGCGCGCAGACTTCTCTCTAGTTGTGGCGTGCGGGTTTTCTCTTCTCTAGTTGTGGCGCACGGGCTCCAAAGTGGGTGAGATTAGTAGTTGGGACACACGGACTTAGTTGCCCCACGGCATGTGGGATCTTAGTCCCCTGACCAGGGATTGAACTTGCATCCCCTGCATTGGAAGGCGAATTCTTTACCACTGGACCACCAGGGAAGTCCCCCAAATAATTTTTTATAGGTTTGTTTATACTAATTTAATTTTTCCTAGGAAAATTCTGACAGAGAACTGACCTGTAGAGCAGAAGAAAGTGTAATATGGATCATTCTTTTAGCTCACAGTTTACAGAAATACAGGTTTGCTGAATAAGAGGAATCCTTTGGTATCTGTTCCTAAACATAGCATAGGATAATTGTAAACAATTGATTAAACCAGCACTACTATTAAAATACAAAGATGACTTTGGGGCTTCCTTGGTGGCGCAGTGGTTGAGAGTCCGCCTGCTGATGCAGGGGACATGGGTTCGTGCCCCACTCTGGGAAGATCCCGCATGACGCGGAGCGGCTGGGCCCGTGAGCCGTGGCCGCTGAGCCTGCACGTCTGGAGCCTGTGCTCCGCAACGGGAGAGGCTGCGGCGGTGGGAGGCCCGCATACTGCCAAAAAAAAAAAAAGATGACTTTGGGGAACATGTGTAAATTTGAGTCTATTCACTATTTTTTTTCTGTCTTCATCTTTATAAATTATTTTATCATCTTTATAAATTACTTTAAAGTCAAAAGTTTTTGTATTTGCTGAATAAGTATGTTTTAGGTCTTGTGCTTTAAAAGCAGAATACAATGTTAAAAAGATAGCACATTTTCTGGCTCACAGATCCAAGCAAAGGACTATAGCAAACACTAGGCACTGTCATATATTGAACACCAGCTCCGTTCTAGTTACTTTGCAGCCCAGTGAAGTATAGGTATTATGATTTCCATTTTACAGTGGAGGAAACTGAGGCTCAGAGAGATTAGTAACTTGCCCAGGGCTGCATGGTTAGTAAATGGTAGAGCCAATATTTGAGCCTGGTCTGTGTAAATTGGATTAGAGCCCTCAAACAAGTAGTACATTTGGATATCTTTCCAGGACTAAGGTTAGTCTGACGTTCTGGGTGATGGTTTCATAACTTTGGAAAATATCCATGGTATTAGACAAGGCTGCTGAAGTGCTGAAATGCTGAGTGGCACCCTGAACAGGCTTAGTGGAGTTAGGAAGTTGGAAAGGTAAAAGGAATGCTGTTTCTGAGTTTGATTTTAGAGGCGGATCAGGTTCAGAGAATGAAAACTCAAAGGCAGGAGCTTACAAACCTGACTGCATATTTGTCACCCAGTTGGGGAAAAGTTTTTTGTTTTGTTTTTAAACATACAGATTTGGAAATTGTTACATTAAATCCTGATGATTTAATTTGTCTGTGGTGGGGCCTGCATATCAGTTTTTCTTTCCAGGCCCCAGGGAGACTCTGCCCAGCCTGTGCTGCTCAACCCATTGGTCCAAGAATAGCTTGATAAAAGGGGTAGAGGCAAAATTCAGCTTTAAGTTCCAGGAATGAGAGTATTAGTCAGCCATGGATGTGGAACTCTCCTAAGGTGACCTCTGTGGCAGATATTTGAAGGTCCGGGGATTTGTCTGATACTGTACCATACTCCGGTGTCAGGTCGGTGCAAAGAAAGGCTGTCCTACAGCAGAACTAGCACTGAAGTAGTTTGTTTTAATTGAAGTGCAGTGGTTTACAATATTGTGTTAGTTTCAGGTGTACAGCAGAGTGATTCAGATAAATATATATGTGTGTGTATATATATTTTAGATTATTTTCCATTATAGGTTATTACAAGATACTGAATATAGTTCTTTGTGCTATGTAGTAAATCCTTGTTGCTTATCTATTTTATGTATAGTAGTTTGTATCTGTTAATCCCATACTCCTAATTTATCACTACCCCTGAGGTAGTTTTTAAGTGTCCAATTTGTTAGGGCTCTTATAGGAAGAATTCCTGTCCTGTGTCAGTGACGCCTCCAGAGTGACCAAAGAATGTTCTTCCTAACTTTTGCAGGATCCCAAAGCACACATTAGCTTTAAGATACGTTTCTGTTGATTTTGCCCCTTACACTGAAACATACTTCTAATTTTCTTTGTCAAGATGTATATTTTGTTTTTTTTAGAGTTAAATGGTTGAATATCTGCAAATCTAAATTAAGATTCAAAGTTTTAGCCATGTGTAAAATTTAAATATATTAAGTAAATATACTTCAGATATTGAAAGATGAAAGTACGGAGAAAATGGCAGACATTTTTAAGCTTTTATTAAAGTGTGATATACATGCAGAACAGTGCACGTGTCTTAAGTGTTCAGCAGTCTTTACCAGAACATGCTGTGTCCCCAGTGCCTGGATCAAGAGGCAGAATTTAGGCCCCTTTGGATCCACTTCTAGTCGCCACCATCACTGCCCCTTAAGGGTAACCACTATCCTGACCTGCATTAGTTTTGCCTGTTTTTAAACTTCATTTAAATGAAATTTTATGGAAGTAGTTCTGTGTCTGTTTTCTTTTACTTAGCATTACATTGGTGAGACTCATCCATACTGTTGCATATAATTGTAAACATTAGCTTTCATTGCTGTATAGCATTGCTTGATATGAATACATGACAATCTGTTGACCTGTTCTATTGTTGATGGATATTTGAGTAGTTTCCAGTTTCGGGTTATTATGAAGAGTGCTGCTACAAATACTCGAACACATATTCTTGGTGAACATACGTGTGTGTTTCTGTTGCGTATATACCTAGGAGAGAACCCCTGGGTCATTGTGTACACATATACAGCTATAGTAGATTCTAAACTAGCAAACGTTTTAAAATCTGAAATCATTTATAGCTATGTGAGTTTGCTCTCTTAAATATAAGGAACAAGTCTCATTCTTAACATGAGGTGTGACTTTAAATTAATGAAGGATTTGTTAATAAAGCACTAGAACAAGGGTCCACAAACTTTATGTGAAGGGCCAGATAGCCAATCTTTTAGGCTTTGGAAGACACATGGTCTTTGTTGCAGCTCCTCAGCTGTAGCGGTGCCAAAGCAGCCATTGGCAGTATGTAAATGAGCATGGCTGTGTTCCAATAGAACATCAGTTATAGACCCTGAAATTTGAATTTCATGTGTCACAAAATCTTCTTTTTTAATTTTTTTCAACTCTTCAGGAATGTGCAAACCATTCTGAGCTTGCAGATCGTACAGAACAGGTGGTGGGCCAGAGGGAGTCTGCAAGCTGCAGTCTGCTGACCCCTGCAGTTGAACCCACGCACCCAAATAATTTTTGTCCTTTTAAGTCACCTCGAGAGACTGATTCACTTCAGCAATGCTGCCATTGCTAAAAACGTCTTTTAATTCTTTGGAACTTCTTTCAGAGCCAGTTTACAAACCTCAAAAAAAGATTAGTCTCATTATTTTTTAGTCACTCCTCACTTTTGATCAAAAATATTTTATTCCATTTGATTTACATGCCTCATTCTACTGAAATTGCTCTGAGTGACTTTTGGCTGTTTCCAAAAACAAATTAAACTCCAAAGGATGAAGGTATACTGTCACTGATAGGACGTTTAATAATGTGCCACAGGTTCTGAAGAAAATCCCCAGAGAGGAATTCCAAAAGTGCTTTCAGCAATGGCAACATTCTTGGACTAAGGGTGTAGCTTCCCAAGGTGACTGACTGAGAAGGGAGGCAGCCATCATTTGGATGTGTAAATTCTGGTATGTTTTTGGTTTTGATTTTAATCAATCCCATTGCATCAGCCATATTGCCTTTTTACCCTAAAGTAGAAGACCCATGGAAAAAGTAGCTAATTTTGAAGAGCAGATGATCTGAATGTTGTTGACATTTGATTCTGTAAAGTCTTTTATGTTAGTATTTCTGTCTTCTGAGTTGTGTTTTTCTTAGGCCAGTATTAATATTATTTGATCTCTCAATGGACAACATGAAGATGTAGCCATGGCACATACATCACCATTGGTCAAAGTCAACTTGGGAGTAAAAGTTGCTAAAAAATTAAGAATCTACACATAAATGATCAAAATTTGTCATTATAATAAAATTTACATTAATATTGTCTGATCTATCTCAAGTAGTCATTGGGTTCCCATAATCTGTATTTGACTCTATTAGTAATCACTACATTGTATTCAACTATTCTGTTTATATGTTTGTTACTTGGAACCTGGCCACCCTGAGCACCCAAAAGAATGTTTGTCGAACTAAAGTAATTGTCTTGAAATTTTGTTTCTTTTTCTCTTTTTGCCCTGAAAACCCACTGGGTAAGTAATTATAGATACAGTCCTTATAATTATTTAATGCTTCCGGTAAAATATTTGATTAAGGAATATTTGACAATTAGTTAAAATGAGTGTGGGGATTTACTTTTGCATAATTTGTTTAATTTGATTTATTTTGTGTAACTTGATCTATGTTATACCTAGTAAAGATTACCAGTGAGTTTTTAGATGGGCTGCTACTATTCTCTTTCCTTTAATAAACTGCAATTACCCAAATATTAAAAAAAAAAAGGTACAGTTATATAAATGTTCACTTATGCTTTTTTCCTACTTTAGTCCACCAATCGATGACTTTGATATATTTAAAGAATTAAAAGACCAAAATTTCTTTGAGTCTCAGGAATCTATCATTGCTTTATGTACTCACCTGCAAGAGTTGATGAAAACTATTGAAGACCTAGATGAAAATCAGCTGAAAAATGAGTTTTTTAAAGTTCTTCAGGTAAATGTAATAATTAATCTCCTGAGTTTATTTAAATAGTTGAAAAATAAACTGGTCCACGTTTAACAGCAAAGCATGTTTACATATTGTCATTTAAGTTATCAGTGATCGTTTTTTATCATTTTAATAATTATCTATTCGAGAGATGAAAATCCATTTAATCTCTGAAAAGGGGGTTTGAAGTTTCTTCTCCTCCCACTGGAGGTTTTAGTGGCACAGGAGTCATCTGGCTTCATAGCTCTGTCATTCTGGAGAGATACTGAAGTCCACAGTCATCTGATTGGCCCAGCCTGACTTGGCTTCGAATGTTGGCCGTGTCACTTACTTGTGTTTGGACCTGAAGCAAGGTACTTGATGTTTCTGAGCTTCAGTTTCCTCATCGGTTAACTTAGGGTGGTACTATGTGCCTCGTGATTTGACCTGAGAATGAAACTAGCTTCGTTCCTGTAAGTGTTGGGCACAGAGTGGAGCACAGGTGTTGTGCAGTTGTCATCAGCAGGTGGAAACAATCGGGTGGCCCATGGCCTATTTCATATGCTTTTATTACATTTCTTCATCTATCTTGTCTTAAGTTTAGTTTTGAATTCTCATTCAAAACATCCTAAAATTTAAAATATATCATTATAATCAGAACTATTTGAAAGTATGTGGTTTTACACAGCAGTTTCCCCAGCCCTTATTTCCCGAAAGACGTTCGAAACATTTCCATAAAGAGATGTTTGAAAGTGCTCGGAAGAGACATAAAGCGGGGAAGGGGGACCTGGAGTGGTGGGGGAGGGGTGCGGAGCTCAGTTTTAAGCCTGGCCCCCAGGGAAGGGCCTGCTAAGGAGGGGGGCGGGCCCCGAGGCAGGTGAAGGAGGGGGTCCCCTCACGTCTGGGTGGAGCTTCCTGCGGAGCCCTGAGTGGGGAGCCTGCCAGGTGTGTGGGAAACCCTGCTGGGAAGGCCTCAGGGAATGGGGAGCAGAGGTGAGAGGGCCTGCAGGCCGCGGCTGCACAGAAGCCAAGCTGCCTCCAGAGCAAAGGCGAGATCTTTGGTTTTTACTCACAATGAAGCGGGAAGCTGTTAGAGGGTTTTGCTCAGAAGAGTAACTTTTTTTAAAAATAAATTTATTTATTTTATTTACTTTTGGCTGCGTTGGGTCTTCCTTGCTGCGATTGGGCTTTCTCCAGTTGCAGCGAGCGGGGGCTACTCTTCGTTACGGTGCGCGGGCTTCTCACCGCGGTGGCTTCTCTTGTTGCGGAGAACGGGCTCTAGTGCGCGGGCTTCAGTAGTTGCAGCACGGGGCCTCTAGAGCGCAGGCTCGGTAGTTGTGGTGCACGGGCTCAGTAGTTGTGGCTCGCGGGCTGTAGAGCGCAGGCTCAGTAGTTGTGGCGCACGGGCTTAATTGCAGCACAGCATGTGGGATCTTCCCAGACCAGGGCTCGAACCCGTGTCCCCTGCATTGGCAGGTGGATGGATTCACAACCACTGCACCACCAGGGAAGCCCAGAGGAGTAACATTAAATGACTTATTTCAAGGATTACTTCCGAGGACAGGCCGAAGGCATAAGGGTGGGAATGGGGAGATTTGTTACTACAGTGACTCAGGTGAGGGCAGACTGGACCAAGTTGGTAGCATCAGAGATGGTAAATGTCACCAGATTCTGGATGTACCTTGAAAGTAGAGGCTACCGAATGTGCTGATAGTTGTGGGATGTGATAAAGTCCTGATGAAACTTGGAGGGCGAGCAGAGTAAGCTGAATAATGAAGCAGGATAGGCATATTTTGAGTTTGGAAGAAAAGTGGTCATGGTTCTGTTAACTAATAAACCGGAGTATTATTTCCCCCTCTCACTATTATACTTAGCTTAGAATTAGAAAAGAAAAGAAAAAAAAAATCAGCCTGTCACTCGCTGCCCCTAGCCAGCCCATTCTTTTGGGAAATCATCTTCTTTGAATATGTTCTTTGTCCCGTAAGTATAATAAACTGTGAAGAAGAAAGCGTACTGATCTATCTTCTGTCATCTAGTTCAGCCAGCTACCCCAAACTGCCCCTCTTCTCCCACGTAAAGGAAGCCAAAGTTGTCCCCATTAGTGCTCACAATGACCAGCAGGTTACCTCCCTACAGGAAGCCTGAAGGTGTCTTAGTTTCTAGGGAATTATTGATGCTTTTAAAAGCCACAGCACTCCACCGCTGTTCACACAAATATTTCAGTGTCAACTTAATCAAACACTGTTCTAGATGCCGGGCATGTGGTGGTGAGGAAAACAGACTATTCCTTGTTGCCACTGAACTTGTAATCCTGAAGGAATATAAACAAATAATGGCACAAATAAATACAGAATTACACACTGGAAGATGATCTGAAGGAAATGTGCCGTAGGCCAGCAGAGACCCTGACCTCCGCTGGAGATGCCGTCATGTGTGCCGTTGTATGTTTCTTCATCAAATTTGGACGCTTGAGTTATCTTTCTTTTTAAAATAATATTCTTGGTTGGAACATGCACTTTCCTCTTATTTTGAATCACAGAATACTAGAGCCTGTTTGGGCTAACATTTATTGAATACTTCTGTATGCCAGCTTTTGGGTACATTACTTACATGCATTATGTCAAATACTCAGAATGACTCTACGAGCTAAGTGCTATTATCTCATTTTTCAGTTGTGGAATTTGAGCCTTAGAGCTTAATTTACCAGTGGTTGTTTATTGGAGATGCTAGGATTTGAACCCAGGTCTGTCTGATTCTAGAGCCTATAGTTCTAAACGTGTAATTTTAGTTAGAGCTTAAAAAAATGGGGCTACATACCATTTCCTACAAAATAAACTTGAGTATTTCAAAGTGGAATAATAGATTATTCGAGTTGGAAGAATCTTTGGTTATCACCGTGTTCAATTTCTTTATTTTACAAGTGAGAGAACTAAATCCCAGAAAAGTTGCCAGGTCCTAAGGATTGGGGGAATTTTTATTTTCTCTTGACTCTGGATTTTTATAAAATAAAATAAACTTTGTAGCCTCATTTTTACAGCATCTGATCATGTTCTAGTAATATCTGCAAGATGCAGAAACTTTCACTCTGATTAAACAATGTGAGTGCTAAAATCATTCAAACTGTGTTTTTTTCTTAAGTTCATTGCATACTGGCTAAAGTTTCATTGTTTTACCTTTTTTATACAGTATACTTAGAGAAAATGTAGATTGGGTGGACATTTTATATTAAGAATTTTATGAATACTTTTAGCAACCCCACCTCCCATTACATCCTACATAATAGAGTTTTTGTTGGTTATTCAAAAGAAGGGTAAATGATTTGTGCTTTTTCTTTTTCAGATTTCACTGTGGGGAAATAAGTGTGATCTGTCTCTATCAGGTGGGAAAACTATTTCTCAGAAGATCAATTTAATAAATTCTTTGGAAGACCTAAAACCTTTCATTTTAGTGAATGACATGGAACATCTTTGGTCATTGCTTAGCAATTGCAAAAAAAAAAGAGGAAAAGCATCTATTACTCGAGTGGATATTGTTCTGGATAATTCTGGGTTTGAACTTGTTACAGATTTAGTATTAGCTGACTTACTGTTGTCCTCTAAACTGGCTACTGAGATCCATTTTTATGGGAAAACGATTCCATGGTTTGTTTCTGATACTACTCTACATGATTTTAACTGGGTAATCGAACAACTAAAACATTCTAATCATAAGTGGGTGTCCAAGTGTGGGGTTGACTGGGAAAACCATATTAGAATGGGCAGATGGGTTTACCTCGATCACATGTTTTGGACTCTACCTCATGAATTCAATGCAATGCCTCACGTCGCCCCTGACTTATATGCTACACTACAAAAGGCACATTTGATTTTATTTAAGGGTGATTTGAATTACAGGAAGTTGACGGGGGACAGAAGATGGGAATTTACCATTCCATTTCATGAGGCTTTGAATGGCTTCCACCCTGCACCTGTCTGCAGTATAAGAACATTAAAAGCTGAAGTTCAGGTTGGTCTGCAGCCTGGGCAAGGTGAACAGCTCACAGCTTCTGTGCCCGACTGGCTGACCATTGGGAAATACGGAATATTTCAGTTTGATGGTCCACTTTGACTTGCTGTAGGAACTCTCAGTTGGGTAGGAAGATCTGACAGTCACTCTTCATCCCCAGAAAAGCTCTGGGAAGTTTGGCTTCTCAGTGCTCTTTGACACACACACTGATGCTTTCTCCTTTGAACGTTTTGCCCTGCTACATTGTTTTGGGGATAGGTGGATTACACTGGTTACAGATAGTTACATTTATGTTGGAATTTTAGTAACTTATTTCAAGTTAAATGCATCATTTCAAATGGTTTTAATGAACTTATTTTCAATTGGGCAGAAATATAAGTGAATTCTGCTTTAAAAGTTAACATTTTAAAAAATACTATGCTGCATGGTATTTAATATTCTAGGAGGCATGGAGTTTTACTCAACTTGATTTTGGGCTCTAGAGATAAGGGCTCAGTGAAGATATAATATATTTACATGTTAAATATGCTTTGTAAAGAGAGGCATTTCTTAACAACTGTGATATCTGAACACACGAAAGTAAAACTTACCTCATAAGTTAATTCTTAATTTTGTTCTCCTTGAATTTTATTTCATTTCAATAACCTGTATTATTTGCACGCATTTGTATTTTGATTGACCTGTAGAATGGATGGTAGGAAACACAAAACTGAACAGAATGAAACAAATAGTACTTGAAGAAATGTAATATCTTTTGCAGTAATTCTATTTGTGATGTCCATAATCAACTGAAGTATATTATTTTAACACATAGATGTTTTAAATGAATGGGATTGCTCACAGTTTAAAAAAAATGCTTTAGGTAGGAAAGATTCTTCTGCATTGACTTTGTACTACCAACGAGTTAATTCACCTTTTATAATCTTACACATTTATTGGTGATCACAGCTATTAAAGACTAAGTTTCAGGTCAGTTTGTTTTGAAACTGAAATTGGAAATAAACCTGGGAATGTTTTCTTGCACCAGAATAATAAAATGAATTGTAAATTGTACTGAAAATCTCACTGGTTTTATCTTCCAGTGGGGGAAGGTCAAGAAGGGAAGATTAAAAATGAGGTCTTTATGATGAAGAAACTCATAATGTATATTATAGATGTCCAAGCAGTTGTTAAATTATGTCACTTAAATGAAGTGATAGTCTGTGCCCTTGCTAAGTGCTTAAAATTGTTTTGGTAAAATGTTTATATATAGCTGCACATTTTGGATTTACTCATTTCCTTATCTACATGTGTTCCTGTTTTAAACATTGTTACTAAAATACTGAGCACATGAGAATTACTTGTAGACACTTGCCATAAACTAGAAGACAATTGTATATTTGTATTGACTTCATAGCCACAGCGGGAGCTATGGTATAATACATTACTTTTTTCCAAAGCATGGGATTTTTTTCTATGTTCATGTTTTATTAAGAACATGAGATTTATGAGGAAGTAGTTCACCCTCTCCTACAAGAAAGAGAGCAAGGAAGCAAACTAGAGCAAGCAAGAAGATGGCACCATGGAAGAGGAAGTCAAGGCGGCACTTTTAAAAATGCTTATTTAGCAGGAGGGAGGGGCCTCTTGGAGTTTCACCAGTTGATTTTTTTAAAATAATTTTTATTTTTTATCTATTTACTTACTTTTGGCTGCTTTTGGGTCTTCGTTGCTGCACGTGGGCTTTCTCTGGTTGCGGCGAGCGGAGGCTACTCTTCCTTGTGGTGCACGGGCTTCTCATTGTGGTGGCTTCTCTTGTTGTGGAACATGGGCTCTAGGCATGCAGGCTCAGTAGTTGTGGCTCGCGGGCTCAGTAGTTGTGGCTTGGGGACTCTAGAGTGCAGGCTCAGTAGTTGTGGCACACGGGGTTAGTTGCTCCATGGCATGTAGGATCTTCCCAGACCAGGGCTCGAACCCGTGTCCCCTGCATTGTCAGGTGGATTCTCAACCACTGCGCCACGACAGAAGCCCTTAACCAGCATTCCTGAGATAAAATTCACACACAATTCATCCATTTAAAGTGTACAGTATTTTAGTACAGTATGTTCACAGAGTTGTGCCCCCATGACCACAGTCTAATTTTGCAAAGTTTTACCCTCTCTAAAAGAAACCCTGCACCCATTGGCAGTCACTCCCCAGCCCCCTCTCCTCAGCACTTGGCAACTAGTAATCTGTTTTCTGTCTATGGATTTACCTGTTCTGGACATTTCATATATAAATAGAATATAAAATATGTAGTCATTTGTGACTGGCTTCTTTTTAAGATTCATCAGTTGTAAAGTGTATCAGTACTTCATTTTTTTTTTCCTGAATAACATTCCATTGTATGGATATACCATATATGGGTCTACCATATTTATACATTCATGAGTGAATGGACACTTGGTATGTTTCCACTTTTTGACTATTATGAATAATGCTGCTATGGACATTCATGTACACGTGATTGTATGTATGTGTGTTTTCAGTTCTCTTGGGCATGTACCTAGGTGTAAAAGTGCTAGATCCTGTGGCAGTTACATTTAACATTTTGAGCGACTGCCAGACTCCCAAAGTGTTTGCAGTGTTTTACATTCCGCATGAGGGCTCCAATTCTACATCCTTGTCAGCACTTGTTATTGTCTGTGTTTTTCATTATAGCCATGCTACTGGGTGAGAAGCAGTATCTCACTGTGGTTTCAATTTGTATTTCCCTGATGTTGAACATGTTTTTATGTGTTTATCGGTCATTCGTATATTTTTGGAGAAGTGTCTTCAATTCTTTTCTCCATTTAAAAATTTAAAAATTAGATTATCTTTTGTCGTAAGAGTTTTAATTTTTAAAATTATGTTGTTTTTGGCCATGTTGCCATTCGTCATGCAGGATCTTAGTTCCCCGACCAGGGATCAAGCCCTTGCCCCCTGTGGTGGAAGCGCAGAGTCTTAACCACTGGACAGCCAGGGAAGTCTCAAGAGTTTATGTTTACTTATTTTTTATTGTAAGAGTTCTTATATCTTTTGCATACAAGTCCCATCAGATATATAATTTGCAAATATTTTCTCCCATTCTATGGGGTGTCTTTTTGTTTGCAGCACAAAAGTTTTACGTTTTCACGAAGTCTTTATGTTTTTTGTTTCTCTTTTGTTGGAAAACACTGGATTTTGAACTGCTTCTTAACATCACCTAAGGGCCTCTGAAATGAGGGCTGGAGACACCCAATGGACAGGGCTCTGCCTGTCGCCTTCTCCTGCTTCCCCATCTGTTTCTACCCTAGCAGATTTGGCCTATATATTCTGTTTGGTGTAGGTACAGAGGAGCATGATGAGGGAAGCTGGGGCTCTGGAGTCAGCTGGGGGTGAAGTTTCCACTGAAGAGCTGAGGGATCTTGGGAAACTCCTAAAATAGCATCTTCAATTGTTTCAACTGCTAACAATACCATACTTGGCTTAAGTATGAAGTAACTCCTGGGTAAAGCAGCCTATAAATTTCATGCAACCCTTTTTTAGCAAGACATAGATCCAGTATCTTAGGTATATTATGATGAAAATGTGGATGAAGGGCAGGTAAATAATTAGGTGGAGGATGGCGGTTTATACTCCATTGATTTATGTTACTTTTTGTGTTTTTTGTTTGTTTGCGGTACGCGGGCCTCTCACTGTTGTGGCCTCTCCCGTTGCGGAGCACAGGCTCCGGACGCGCAGGCTCAGCAGCCATGGCTCACGGGCCCAGCCGCTCCGCGGCATGTGGGATCTTCCCGGACCGGGCCACGAACCCGTTTCCCCTGCATCGGCAGGCAGACTCTCAACCACTGCGCCACCAGGGAAGCTCTATGTTACTTTTTGATTAAACATCAAATGAACAAGATTTCTTGAGATGACCCAGCTTTTTTCTGTAATTCAAGGTGGCATTTTGGTGTTTGATAAAATGCAGTAATGCTTTTGAACTTTTTAATAGCCAGAACCCATGTTGTTCAACCTCAAGGTCACGTTTCTATAAAAGAAATTCCCACTGCAAAAGGCAATACCAACGTAATTCAAACCATTTTCTTAGATTTTAAGAAAGCCCTAGGGTGAATTGAAAACACAGTTCAGAGTTAGAATTATTAAAATTTCCTCTCCCACCCATTTTCCTAACAGCTCCCTCCGCCCAAGCTCTCACTCAGCCTTGTTCTGGAGCCTCTAACTCCACAAAACTTTCTCCCCTCTACTCTCCTATTTCCCTGGACTGGGTGTGGGGAGTCGAGGAGACTCTGAACACTTCTACACGTGCGTGTCTTACTACCATGATAAAGTGTTAATGCAGTGTCTGACATTTATGGTATGCGATAAATGATATCCTGACATTACAGAAAATGAATAAAGCAGAGGGAAAATATGAGAAAAATAATAAGGATGTTATCCCACCACCTCCAATACTTCTGTTAAGATTTGGATGTATTTCTTTCTCAGTGCCTAGGCATATTTTTTACACTTTTAAGACAAAAAACAAAAACCAGGTTTGTACTATTTAAATTAAAAAAAAAATTCTGAAGTGGTTTTCCAGCTTCTGAAGTTTTAGTTTGGTTAATTGGTTTTGTTGTTGTCATTTTACTTTTGTAATTTTTGTCTGGTTTGCTATCATTAGTTCCGGCTGGAGGGATGGAAGATTTTTTTTCCCGCTTGGATGACCTGGGACTTAATAATGATCTGGGACTCATAAATACTTGATTGCTAATGCCTGGTCTCCTGTTAACTCCGTGACCTAAGTCACATTCTCACAATTTTACTGGAAAAGGAGAAGTTATTTCTGGTCAACTTGAACTACATTCAATCGCAAACCCAGATTCCCCTAGGGAAACTGGCGTCACGCTGAAAGATACCAGCATTCTGGCATCCCCTAGCGGCCACCTGAGTATTCCATGAACCCTGATTTTTTCCCTTCATTTGTAAACTACAGATACTGTTGGGAGTGGAGTTAGTATACTCTGAGCCATCCAATCAGAGGCCACTGTTCACCTGGTTCTCCTACCTTCCTGCTTTTCTTTGGTGGGTCACATTTCCCCTTTTCAGTTTATTTAACATCCACCTCGCTCTCAGACCTTCCAGAATTTTGGAGAAAGGAAAACCAGTTCTTAGGGAAGACACTTCTAAAGTGTTGGATCCCATCAGTTGTACATTTCTTGGGGGCAACCACTGACTTCTGTGTGTTTGCTCCCCACACAATGTAGAGCACAGAGTAGGTGTTCAATGAATGACTGATTGGTAGGTGACAAATTCTAGCACTTGAAATAATTTTCTTAACCCCCTGATGTGATGCTACTTAAATTGAAGTCTGAAATGGGTCTACTTGAAAGTCTGATCAATTAGACCAGTTGGTGCTTGTTAAATGAATAAAGAAATACATGTTATATAATTGGGTGTTTTCCATGAATGTATACATCTTTGAATACTGCTTTATCCCTTCAGTATTACATTGTGCTCAGTTTCCCGTTTGTTAATTCTTCAAAAATGTGACTTTTCATGGCTGCAAACATTTCATCATATAGCTAGATCATATTTTGTTTTGCTATGTAGATTGTTCAGAATCTTTGCTATTATAAAAGAAGCTGATATGAACATCTTCAGACAACTAGTACCCATTAAGCTTTGCAAGTCTTCAGTAACGGAGAATTATTTGAAGCCACCCAATTATTCTAGTCCTAGAATAGTGCTTGTATTAGGCTTTTAGCCCCAAACTCTAAACATTGAGTAATTGCTTTATATGAGAAGGAAGGTCACTTTTTGCCTTACTTTAAAAAAAAATTCAGGGACTTCTCTGGCAGTCCAGTGGTTAAGACGCTGCACTGCCACTGCAGGGGGCACGGATTCGATCCCTGGTCGGGGAACTAAGATCCCACTTGTTGCGCAGCCAAAAAGAAAAAAAAAATTCATATGTCATGCTGATGACTTTCAATCCTGCTTGAGTTCAATACAAAGTTTAGGCACAAGGGGGAGATCCCTTAGCACGGTAAAGTGGCTGGATTTTTCTTCTGTACTATTTAGAATTGCCGATTTCAGCAAGAAAACCTGGCAGAGTATAATATTAATTGTTGACTGCACACATTCTTGTGGTTTCAACTTTAAAATCATTATGCTGGAGCAAGGATTTGGTACAACACAGTAAGGTCAATGACAACAAAACTGTGTCCTCATTCCTTTCTTGGCTGAAATTTTCTGTATACATATAATGTTTGTGACCCAGTGTTACCGTGGTTTATCTTAGAAGTATATCAAAATAGGTGAATTTGAAAATAAAATTCAGGAAAAAAGAAACAATTTTGTTAACAATGTAGAAAAGTCATCCAAGAAAAAACTTTGTAAGAAAATTAAAAAAATTGCTTGTCACTTCACTTAAACTTTGCTTGAAGGAAAGAAGCAAAACTGTACTTGTTTCCTTATTTTGCTAATTGTAACACAGCAAGTTAATTTTTACCGTGATTCAGAAAATTTAAAGGAACTAATATTCCAATTCTATCTTACATTTAGGGAGATACAAATTGGGCTTGGTATACCTCCAATGCAGAAATTCTGCAACTGGGGTCCAGGCGGTTCAGCAAATAGAATTGAGGTGGTCTGTAAGCTTGGGTGAGAAAAAATTTCGTCTTTATTTTCATTAATCTCTAATTGAAATGTATTCCCTTTAATATTGAATATGAGCCATAAACCTCAGCAATATTAGCAGTACCTGTACTTTCATCAACTGCAAAAATCACAAGCCTTTTCATATTATATTATGGTTACTTCAACTATCTTGAATTATTGTTTCATCATTACATCAAAAATTTAGATGCTTTACCTGGAGAAGCTCATGGCACAAAAACAGTTAATACCTGCTCTTATTTTTCTCCTTTTCTTTCATTCTTTTTCACAGTTGGTGAAAGCCATGATTTGGTTTATTTATTTATTTATTTATTTATTTATTTATTTATTTTTGCAGTACGCGGGCCTCTCACTGCTGCGGCCTCTCCCGTTGCTGAGCACAGGCTCCGGACACGCAGGCTCAGCGGCCATGGCTCACGGGCCCAGCCGCTCTGCGGCATGTGAGATCTTTCCGGACCGGGGCACGAACCCACGTCCCCTGCATCAGCAGGCGGGCTCTCAACCACTGCGCCACCAGGGAAGCTCTGGTTTATTTTTATGGTTTTGTTTTTGAGGTGAAGAAGAGATACATCATACTGTATTTTTTCTTCCCATCTCAAACTTCAGTTAATATAATTCCTTTATTGTCTAGCTTGATTTCTTCCAGGGGTCCTTAAAAGAAGGAAAAGATTTCACATGTGCACATAGAATGAGTCATCCTTAATCTTACAACTACAAGGCTTTTTTGTGCGTGTGTGTTTGTGTTTTAAAATAAAAAGAGATGAAAAATCATTAGGAATGTTTTCCTATTTAGAACTCTTAAAATATTTTAAAGGTCTTAAAAATCAGAAATCAGAAAAAGCTGTTTAAAGTATAAAGCAAGAAGCAAAATTCAAAAAATTTCTTTTACATATATTCTTAATTTTTATAATAATTATGGCAATCAGTGAATAGCAAGCACATTATAGATACATTATAACAGAATAGATACCATTATGGAGCACTATATTCCAGGCACAGTATTAAGTGCTTTACTCATAATGTGGCATGGTATCTTCATAAAGTTCCCGGAGGCAAATATTTTTATTCCATTATTCCTACAGGAGCACCAAGTCTCAGTGATTTCAAGTAATTTCAAGTAACTGGGCACAAGGCCACTGAACTAGTCAATGGCAGAGACAAAATTTAAACTTTGAGGGCTTCCCTGGTGGCGCAGTGGTTGAGAGTCCGCCTGACGATGCAGGGGACACGGGTTCGTGCCCCGGTCCGGGAAGATCCCACGTGCCGCGGAGCGGCTCGGCCCGTGAGCCATGGCCGCTGAGCCTGCACGTCCGGAGCCTGTGCTCCGCAACGGGAGGGGCCACAACAGTGAGAGGCCCGCGTACCGCAAAAAAAAAAAATTTAAACTCTGATCTGTTGGACTCCAAAAGTCAAGTTATGGCTTTTATTTGAAGTTACTATGCCTTTCCCATAATTTGTAACCATTTACTTAAGTTCCTTTTAAATATGAGTAAATATACTTACTGTCAATGGAAATTTGAGCCATAAGATTATGTGGATGATCAAACACATTATGAGTTATTAACGTGGAAATCTCAGCAGCAGAAGAAATAAAGCTAAAGGTCAATTATATGTTTTAAAATAGTCATGTAGAATGGGAGTAGGTGGGAATGGGGATTGTTTTTCTGTATCATACATTTTGTATCGTTTGGGCACTTATGAATTCATGGAATTTTATAGTAGGCTGAACACCACACTGAGAAAGGAAATCTCTAAGAAGTTTGGTGTAGAGAGCTGAACATCAGCAAATCCAGTAATGAAAAGAAAGCCTCTCATGTTTCAGGCCACCAACCAGCTGAAAACCAGTGGGTAGTTATTTTGAAGGGAAATTATTCTTGCGACCAGATGGAAGTGATTTAACAAGAATGAACTGGCTTAATTTTTCAACCGAAGGGATGATATAAAAGTTGTTTTGCTATCTTGGTGAAATCCAAAATCTGTTCAAATAAACTCTTCCAATTCTTGCCTGGTCTTTGATAGCATTGCTGATAAGTTGTTTAAAATTAAATGAAGCACAATTTTATATTAATCTGTAAGCTTATACCTTAATTCTATATTTCTGTTTCGTTTCTCATTAGTTCCCAAATGGAATGTTATTTGAACTGCTGAAACCCTAATAATGATCTTACAGGAGACCCATCAGCTACCTTCCTTTATTGAGGGAGGTTCTTGTTCAGAGTTCTTGTTCAAGGAATCTGAACTCCAGTCCCAGTTATGTTACTAATTAATTATGTGATTTTTAGCTAGGCATTCTATTATTGTTACTTAATGTTTTGTGTATAAGCCATAAATTTGCTTTTAGCTCTATGATTTTATGATCCAATTGTGTTTTCTGCCATGCACCAAGACAGCATAATCCTATTTACTCTTGCACAAACGTTGGCATTTTACCTTTGTGGAAAATTCTACTTCCTTCTTCCTACTTATTAATGTCATTTTTCTCTCCATAGAAAACTTTTGTTTCTATTAATCTCTGTTTAACCCATTGAAAGACTGGCTAGTTTCTATAAGACAAATCATGAGGATATAATTAAATATGTCAGTGAGAAGAACCAAATAATACAATTTATCTTCAATTAAAAGAATTGATGAAAATATTGCACATTGTAGACTGTTGACACTATAGACAGACATTCTTTATAGAATGGAGGAATATTTTATTACATTGAGAAGTCTGGCTTAGCAACAGGACTCCAAAGGTAGAAATTGAAGCTGAGACTGTTGAGTGACAATACAAAAGTCATTTTCCCTTCTTTTTTCCTGGCATGGGCACCAGCTGTTTGAACATCCTTCCCTATGTTGGTACCACTCCCTTTGCCAGTGATTGCGCTTAAAAAGGGGCTTATGGAAGGAGATATCCCTCTTCTTCTTCTGGAGATTTTCATGTCCAGAAGTGATGCTATATTTGCTTCATTTTACACACAAGATAAAAGACTCTGAGAGGATAAGAAACTCGCCAGTGGTAGCAAGTGACAGGACCTACATTTGAACCAAGAGCCCAAACCCATAGTTTTTGCCCACACCTACACTGCCTCTCATAATAATACTCTATCATACATTTTACAAAGCACTTTATACTTTACAAAAGAGTTCTCGTACTATGTCGTATCATCACGAGAACACTGTGAGATAGGTTATTCTTACCTTAACTTGACCTAAGGGCAAAAGAGTTTCACACAGCTAGTAAGTGGCTAGATTGGGGCTTGAACCCCAAATCTTCCAAGTCTCCTGCCCTTTAATGGTCCCATACATTCTTTAGGACAAATAGCAAGATCTCTCAGAGATCAGAAATATCTCTCTAGAAAGTTAGACTTTGTTCTATTGGCCACTGGTTCTCATCCTGTGCTTCTAGTAGCTCTTGGGGTTCCATGGAGGAATGTTGGGGATTTGGGGTGGTGTGTAAGAAGGAGCCAAGGGGAGGCACTTCAGTGGGACTCTAGCACCCCACCCTTTGTCAACTAGGTGAACCAAGGAAATCTCCAAATTGGTCTGTTCTGCACACTCGGCTCCTGAAAAAGATTCCAGTTGGACAAAGATTCACTGGAGAAAAGGAGAAAGGCTTGGAAACCATTGCCATAAGTGAAAGGGAGCCGTTGAAAGTTTCTGAGGAGGTCATGTTTTAGAAAGATCAGTCTGGCAGTTTTGTGGCAGGAAGCTTTCAATATAGAGAGTCTGGTAGAGAGAGACTTAGGAAGGAGGGGATAGAAAAGGAGAGGTTACAAGAGAGGTTACGGGAGCGGAGGGGAGAGGGCAGGAAAGTCAGAGCAAGAAGTAGGAAGAGCAAAAATTCAATTTGTCTGGATCTTAGTGTCCACAGGACCAAAATTGTTTTTGCATATTTATTTATTTTATTTTAAAAATGACACTAAACTTGACTTTCTTTCCTTTGGAGTACAATTCTATGAATTTCAGCACATGCATAGATTCGTGACCACCACCATAATAGGTGCAGAACAATTCCATCCATCACCGCCACCCCCCCAAGCTCCCTCGTGCTATTCTTTTATAGTCACCCCTACCTCCACCCATAATTCCTGGAACCACAGATCTTGTTCACCCATAATTCCTGGAACCACAGATCTTCTTCTGTCCTACAGTTTTGTCCTTTTGAGAATGTCATATAAATGGAATCATACAATACAAACCTTTCTAGTTTGGCTTCTTTCATCCAGCATAATGCCTTTCAGATTCACACATGTTGCCGTGAGCGTCAACATCCAGGAGACTCTGAGACAGGAAATAAGGCTGCAGAAGGGAGCTGTGCCTTAGTAATGCTGGGGCCTGAATGGTTTTGAGCTGGAAAGAGTAATCATTAGGTGCTACAAACTCTCTGAGGGAATTCGTTCATTTATTCCCTTATAGAATTATTTACTGAGCAACAGATATGTGCTATGTACTGTTTTAGGTGTTGGGATGGAGTAATGAACAAAATCAAAATCCTATCCTCAAAGAGCTTACAGTCTAAGTGAGGGGAAACAAGCCCATGCGTGATTTAATGTCAGGAAATGATATACTCTGGGTAGGGGCATAAAGGAGAAGCTGTTTCACACAAGGGGGTCGGGGACAGCCTTTGAACAGGCCAGATCTGATCTTGGTCCTGGATGAAATACATCAGGAAGCCGCCAGCCAGTCATCAGGAAAGTGAGAGGTGCAGGTTTAGGGAAACGTGAGTGTAAGGGGCCCTGGGATGGGAGCGTCATTGCCACGTTTGAGGAGGAACAGCGAGGTGCAGCTATAGTAGCCGGGAGCATGGAGCTGAGGCCAAGTCATGTGGGGTCTTAGGGGCCATTGAAAGGCCTTTGGATTTTTATTCAAAGTGTGATGGGTAGCCATCGGAGGGTTTCCAGCAAGAGTGACCTGCTCAGATGCATATTCCGTAAGGGCCACTTGTGCTGCTGAAGAGAGAATAGACTTTTTTTTTTTTAATTTTTTTTTATTTTGCTGAAGAGTAGTTGATTTACGATGTTGTGTTAATTTCTGCTGGACAGCAAAGTGACTCAGTTATATATTCTTTTTCATATTCTTTTCCATTATGGTTTATCACAGGATATTGAATATAATTCCCTGTGATATCCAGTAGGGCCTTATTGTTTATCCATCCTATATATAATAGTTTGTCTCTGCTAATCCCAAACTCCCAATCCAACCCTCCACCTGTGCCCCACTTGGCAACCACAAGTCTGTTCTCCATATCTGTGAGCCTGTTTTTGTTTTGTAGATATGTTGATTTGTGTCGTATTTTAGAATCCATATATAAATGATGTTGCATGGTATTTGTCTTTGTCTGACCTATTTCACTTAGTATGATAATCTCTAGGTCCATCCATGTTGCTGCAAATGGCATTATTTCATTCTTTTTAATGGCTGAGTAGTATTCCATTGTATATACCTACCACATCTTTATCCATGGACAGAGAATAGACTCTTAAAAGGAAGTGTGCTGGATGGATTGGGAGAGTGGGGAGAAACTGAGGCAAAGGAGTCATGTAATATGGGCCTGAACTAGGCTGATGATAGAGAAAAATGGAAGAAAGATAAATGTAAAGAAATATTTTAGAGGAAAATGGAGTTTATCGTCTTAAGAGTATTCATAGGTTGAAAATTTAAATAGTTTCCAAAAATGCAGGTAATGCATGGTAGATGATAAGGCCATTGTAAGTTCTGGAAACTAAGGATGCTTGGTGAGACTGTACCTAATATTTGCGATTGAATCAGTGTAAATCGTGGCTTTCGAACTGTGCTCCTAAGAGCCTCTGGGGTTTTGTTAAGGTGTTTCCAGGAGCAGCAGGGGCAGTTTGGGGCTGGAGCTGCATCTTCAACTCCCAGTTCAACCAGAGTGGTGCCAAGATGATCTGTTTGATATATTTACTTCCCTGAAAAATTTCACTGGAGCGAGGTATGGCACAGGAAAAAGAAAAGGAGCGGGGTTACTGTGTAAGAAATCACACACCCCAAAGTCTTAGTGAATGGAGAGTCTTTTTTTTCAGATACGATACATTATATAGGTAAGGTTATGTCGGCTGTTATAGCAGATAAGCACCCAAAGCTCAGTGGCTTAACAAATGGGAAGTCCAATCAGCCAGGACGCGTGTAGGGGAGGTGACGGGGTTGTCTGCTCTACGCAGACATTCCGGGACCCAGGCTGATGGAGGTTCGACCACATTCAGTATGTGGCTTCAGATGCCATCCTGGAATCAGGATCTAGCCAGATCGCAGGGGAAGACAGAGCGTACAGAATCACACGGGAAGTTTTTACAGGCCCAACCTGAGAGTGATGTACTTTACTTCCGTCCACGTACCAAAGGCCAGAAATTCAAGGTCACGCCTAACCATGTTTAGTGGACAGCTAACCTGTCCCTGACACATATACATGATTGCGATATAATAATTGGAAAACATAAACCTGGGCCCTGGATTTATGTTTTCACCTCGGGGCAAGTCAGGCTGAATTTATGTCTGAGTGTTTGTGACTATATGTGAATCCTGAAATGTGTAAGAACTGATTCAGAGAGTTTTGTTCACAGGTATGTTATAGAATGGCTGCCTCTGAAGCATGGTGTGCTAAGGAATGAGGATAATTCTGACTTTTCCTCATTTTATTTTTCAGAGTGCTGGGAAGATTCACCGCCCTAGTGAAGTCTTTCACCTACCATCAGGTACATTTGTAACTCCAGCCATGATGACTTACCATGTTTGCAATATTGCTTGGTGACTAATTGTTTCGCGATTGTGTTTTGTGGTTTTTCTCTTTTCTGCATCTTATCATTCCTCGTTAACCAGAAAGTCCTCGAGGTTAGACTTAAATACCTTTTACTGTTTTGGACTCACTGTACACTCTGATCACCGTCCTGTATCAAGAGCAGGTATTAAGTAACTGTGGCTGATTTAGCAAATGAAATAAAGGCAGTTTACACTCATAGATCAGTATTTTGGAAGCACCTCAAGAGACGTCTGTCCCTGAAAAGGCTGGGGCGTTCATTTCTTTAGAAAATGATTAGCCAAAGACTCAGCTTCCTGTAACTTGCTTCCTTCTCTTTCTTCTTCATTAAAGGTTTTATAAACCAAGGAAATTTGTGACTCATAATGCAAGCTTGTAAAGAGGGTATTTTAATTGAGGTCAAATCAGTGAATCAGCAGAAGATTAAAATCTCTTTCCAAAAATTAGACAAATTTATTTTTATGATGTTGTTGAGAGGAGTAGATGAGGATGACTTTATATGTATGTATAAGTTTGGCTAAATCGAATTGGTAATAAAATCTAGCCTGGTCCGAGTCAGAAAAATCATCAAAATGTTTTTGAATACTTTTGCACAAACCTCAACAGGAAGTTAGAATCGATACTGAAGACCCAGAGCACATGAGGAACAGTCTTCCCTCTCAACTTCTATAAACTTTTTATTAACAAGAATTATTTGTTGCTTTTTGAAGGAAAGTTGGCATCCTTTTAAAAGAAACCCAAAGCATGTCTAAAATGGGGTCAGGAAAATCCCACACTCCCCCACCCAAAACCATAAGATTTTCCAAAATAATAAAGACATTTTAAAGATCCAGAAGAAGCTGGGGTCTTGCTTAATTTAGAAACCACATTTGCTTTTGAAAGTTGTTTTTTTTAATGGAACATTTGTTTGGCAAGTTATCATATTTTTCGGTGGAATGTGACATTGGTCCTTCAAGAACTTCAACTTGTGGGAGCAAAAAGAACCCGAAGAACTGCATTCCTGTTTTCATCACTGTCTTGGAGTGACCCTGTCGAAACATAACTGTGACATGAGGGTCCTGTTGTCTTCAACACCGGACACATCCTGTGTATGGATGACCATCCTGAGGGAAGGCCAGGTCCCTGGGGAGGACTTGGTGTCCACAGGCTTGTAGGCTGAGGGTGGGATCTTGCTCTTTAAAAACTTGAAATCCTATTTATTAATTTAGATGAGAAAGTTATCAAATGGGCATGACATTAACAGTTGAGGTTCAGTATCTTTCCCCTGAGCCTCCACTGGACAATATCCTCTCTTGTGGTTACCATTTTCTTTATTATATGTTAATATATTCCATTAAGTTACAGTCCTGTCTTGGCTGGGGAAACATTGTCTTTATAAGGGGTTTTGCATATCTCTGCTTCGGTTTAATCAAATGAGGCCAACTGATTTCTTTTTTTAAATTGAAGTATAGTTGATGTACAGTAATATTATATAAGTTATAGATGTACAATATAGTGATTTACAATTTTTAAAGGTTAAACTCCACCTATAGTTATTATAAAATACTGGCTATATTCCCCATGTTGTACAATATATCCTTGTAGCTTATTTTATACATTGTAGTTTGTACCTCTTACTCCCCTACCCCTATATTGACCCTGCCCTTTTCCCTCTCCCCACTGGTTACCACTGGTTTGTTCTTTATATCTGTGCCTGTTTCTCTTTTGTTACATCCACTAGTTTGTTGTATTATTTGGATTCCGCATATAAGTGATATCATACAGTATTTGTCTTTGTCTGACTTATTTCCCTTAGCATAATGCCCTCCAAGTTCATCCATGTTGCTGCAAATGGCAAAATTTCACTTTTAATATGGCTGAGTAGTAGTCCTTTGTGTAAATATATATATATACACACACATATATGTATATGTGTATACATACACACATACATATAAAGCATATATATATATATACACATGTAAAGTTTATATATATATAACATCTTTATCCATTCATCTGTTGATGGACACTTTGATTGCTTCCATACCATGAGGCCCATTGATTTCTTCTTTTTTTTTTTTTGGCTGTGTTGGGTCTTCGTCGCTGCGCATGGGCTTTCTCTAGTTGTGGTGAGCGGGGTCTACTCTTCGTTGCGGTGCACAGGCTTCTCATTGCGGTGGCTTCTCCTGTTGCGGAGCACGGGCTCTAGGCGTGTGGGCTTCAGTAGTTGTGGCACACGGACTCAGTAGTTGTGGCTTGCGGGCTCTAGAGCACAGGCTCAGTAGTTGTGGCGCACAGGCTTAGTTGCTCCGCGGCATGTGGGATCTTCCCGGACCAGGGCTCGCACCCGTGTCCCCTGCCTTGGCAGGCAGATTCTTAACCACGGCACCACCAGGGAAGTCCCAAGGGCAATTGATTTCTAAGTTCTTGGAGATGAGGTGCCTCTGTTGCTTCTACCTACAGCCTCTTTCTAAGATCCTTATTTTCCAAAAGTAATGAAAATGCTTTAAGAATTTATTCTTATATACTGAGTAGTTAAAAAAAACTTTTTTTTTAAATCCTGTGATAGTCCAAAGTTCTGAGTAATTTAGAATAAGAGTAAACCCTTTGCTTTTCTAGTGCTTTTTTGCAGTGTCTTGTGGGGGGATTTTCTACTCTGTTTTAAAATAATAATGTGAATAGCTAACACTTACTTTGTACTTTGTCCCAGGGTCTGTATTAGGCACTTTACATGCATTAACTCATGTAATCCTCACAACAACTCCATGGGTTAAGTACTGTTATTACCTCTATGGTACAGATGAGGAAATAGGTCCAAGGAGGTAGAGAAATTTGCCCAAGATCACAAGGCTAGGAAGTGGCAGAGCCAGAATTTCATCCCAGGCAGATTGGCTCCAGGGTCTGTCCGTTTAACCACTGTTGGAAGGCCTCCAAGGCCAGAGATAAATTCAAGGACTTTTAGTATTTTTTAAAAAAGGACAAGACCTCTCATACAAGTTTATATTCTACTGGTGCTTTTTTTTTTCATATATATGAAAAGAACTAGATCTCATTTATAATCTGATTTCAATTAAGGGTATATCTACTGATTGCCAACTTTGTTAAAGCAGGGGAAATGCTTGACCCTACAGAGTTTCACTGGGTAGTCAGTCTGCTACTTCCAGCTACCAAGGAGGGCTGGCTTTCATCTGGGAAAAATCTGCCAACTTTATGCATCAGTTCTAATTTTTCAGTAATACATCTACTGAAGTGATACAGCAATGATATTCTTTCAACATCGTAAACCTCTCTTTTAAAGATTATATTGCTACATAACAACCAAAAATATTTTTGTAAACACCACTGCTTCTTCTTTTATTCAAAGAATTTCCTAATCTCTTTGATGCTTCCATGCACAATGAATTTCAATTCCTGCGTTATTTTGCTGATAACACTTGTTTTTAAAATCATACCAAATGAACACAGAGCAAAGGCACTTAAAAGTTATTATTTTGAAGTAACGTTTGGCTTGCTTTTTAGAATACATGATAAATGCTGCAAATCTTTGAACTCATTTTTACTCTTCACTTCATTTTTTCATCCCTAAAGTGTTTAAAATATAGGTAGACTAAAAAATACTATGAGACAGAAAAAAAAAAACAAGGATTCACAGATTTTTTTCATTTTGTAATGTGTGATAAATTTCCCAAACTTTCTACCTATAGAGTATTTTGGAAAATCTAATTTTACTTCAGGTGGATAATTTTTTAACAAGAATATAGAATTAAAAAATTTATATTACATGGTCATGTAACTGAATTGGCAGGAAATACATTTGACTTATCCCATTTAATTATTGCTTTTTTTTTTTTTTTTGGCTGTGTCGGGTCTTCGTCGCGGTGAGCAGGCTTCTCATTGTGGTGGCTTCTCTTGTTGTGGAGCACGGGCTCTAGGCACGCAGGCTTCAGTAGTTGTGGCGTGTGGGCTTCAGCAGTTGTGGCATGTGGGCTCAGTAGTTGTGGCTCACGGGCTCTAGAGCACAGGCTCAGTAGTTGTGGTGCACGGGCTTAGTTGCTCCAAGGCATGTGGGATCTTACCAGACCAGGGCTCGAACTCGTGTCCCCTTCCTTGGCAGGCAGATTCTTTACCACTGCACCACCAGGAAGTCCCATAATTATTGCATTATTAAATATGAATTATTTAATGGCAGCTGTCATAATGAAAACACTTGTAGATTTAAACTGTTAACTCCAAGATACCATTCTAAACAAAAAACAAACAGCAGATGATACAAACTGCATTGTGAGTGTCAAATCTAATCAGCAATTAATTCCAGTGGAATACAGTAGATTCTTGTTACTCACAGTAGTTATATTCTATAAAGTCGCTTTAAACACTGAATTAGCAAATACTGATCCACTGCTTCCAGGGGAAATACAGGCTTAGGTTCCTGTGAGCCTTTGGTCACAGCATCTTCATTAACTGATCAATACATGACCTTGTCCTATGTGTGTTTCTGTTTAGAGACACTTTAATATATATTGTTGATTCATTAATGCTGAACTCATGACCAACAGCCATGAGTAACTGTAACTCATGCCTAAATGAAGCTTATCTAACACACTGTTTTCTCTGTGAGGCACGTCACAGCCTTATTGGCTTAAAAACACCAGACAGCACTTCATCACTATGCCTAGGGGCCATTTAAAATAGCAAAATCACACAAACACACAAAAGCAAAAAAATGCAAAACAAACAAAAAAAGTGGAACTAAATGGACCACAAAAAGGACACTTGTTTACACTCTGAGAGCTGAAACAAGAAGGCAGAGTGTCGCTTTGTTTGATCTCGGCTGGGAACATGCATGTCGGTTGACTCAAATTTCTCACCAGTCTGTGCACGTCAGTGAATGACCGAGAAAGCTCCGTGAGTATTGATTTTGGGGTTGTGAATAAATTTCGGTAAGTAGGTAAATTCACAAATATTGAATCCACAAATAGCAAGGATTGACTGTATTTGTAAAACTTAAAGATATACACTGATCAGTGTGTCAGAAAACCAGCTTCTTATTTAGAAACCCAAGTTGTTTTAGTTATTATTCACTTATCAAAGTTAGTCCTCCTTCATAGATCAAAGCAGCTGGTACATATCTAACCTTTTAGAAAAGACATTTTATTTCTATCAGTTGAAAAAAATGTCATATTAAATGTACAAACAGCCCATCTTCAAAATTTACAAAAGCGTAATAAAAATACAAAGAAATTTCAAAATAGCAAAAATGTCTCTGCTTTGAACAGTGTCCCTTAAAATGCGGTGCCCTCGTGCAGTGCACAACCTGACCAACCATACGTGGCAGCCTGGATTGTATCTAGGCTGCATAGGGGAAGCACAGTAGGCAGAGTGGATAGGTTCAACTTTTGAGAAATGCTGTTAGATAACATCAGTTATAAAGAGTAGAGAACTTGGAGGCAGAGAGATCTCACTTGAAATACCTGTACTGCCGTTTATGTCATGTGCATGTGAGCAAGTTCCCTCTCTGAACTTTAGTTTTTATATCTGTAATAAGAGGGTAATAATACCCACTTCAGAGGAGTTGATTTGAGGAGGAAAAATAAAATACGTATGAAAATTATTAAAAAAAGAGGCATATGATGTTAATAAGACTCTCCCTCTTTTCCTATAAGCAGTGGGGTTTCCTTGAAGCTTTAGAACACGGGAATCATCTGATCAGATTGGGGTTTTTAAAAAATAATTCTTGTGTTGGTTTGAAAATGGATTAGAAGCAGACTGGTATAAAGTCCCAGATTAAAAAAAAACAAACAGAAAAAGCCCTAAAAAACTCCTTAAAACCTAGTCTAAGGCAATCAATTGATAGCAAGAATGGAGAAAGGAGAAACAGACTGAAGAGTTATTTCAGAGACTGAATTGTGCAGTTGAAGATGTTATCCTTTCTGGAACCCCCTTTCTTAGCTGGAATCCCCCCTCCCCCCAAGAGCTGCTGTGGGTGTTGGCTGTAAAAGGCTGTCCCTTTCGCCGGAGACTTGTGCTCCTGCCAATGGCTGACTGACAGGAGACCTGGATGGGGCAGGGGGAGGGGGGTTGCAGGTACAAAGGGCCAGCCCCCTGGAACCAAAGTGGGAAGTTAGTTTCCAGGCTTGCCCCACATGCTGGAGTAGCTCGTTCTCCTGCCCTATTCTGTTTTCCTCACCTCCTTGTCCTAGGAGCACTCCTCAGTAAACCACTTCCTTACGAATCCTGACCACTGGCTCTTCCTGGGGAACTAACGCCAAAGGGGAAAGACTTATCTAAAAGACCCATAGCTGCAAGGAAATGTGGAGGAGAGAGCAGTCAAAGAAGGCCCTTAGGGCTCTTGCTTCATCCCAGACTTGCCATAATCCTCCTGACTGGTTGACACTTTTCCTGTAAAGAGACACATGGTGAAGTAGTTCTTCTGACAGTCTGCCGGAAAGTTCACTGTCCCCTTGGGATAAAAAATATTAACACTGACTGCATGATTAATCCTTCCAAATTATTCCTAAAATATTGAACTATTTTAAATTTGCAACTTTACAACTGAAGGATTGCTTCAGTAAGGCCACGGAGGATGGCGTTATGTACAACGCAATCTCCTTGCTGACTTGAGGAAATACAGGTTGCAATTGAATGAAAATATGTTGAATTTAAAGTGAGATTAAAATCATGTGAGTTTCGAAAGTATATATTTATCATGGATGTTTTTCAGAACCTTCTACTTACGCAGCTAAAGTATTTTAAAAAGCACTGTACGTTTTTGATAAGGATTTTACTTTTTTTAATAAAAAGAGCAGTCTGTGATTGACTTTAATGCTGAAACCAAAGGTCCCTGAATTGGTTATTTTTTGTAACGAGAGCTCTCAGTGGTTTCTAAGCTTGGCTTATCATAAAGTTATGAAATGGATCACATTTATTTTAGGTATAAAATATGTTGGAAACAGTTATATGTATTGGGAAAAGAAAATGGACTTTAAAAATAAATGATATGAAAATGTATGAAGATCTTTGGAAGTGACAGTGATAGATTGTTTTACAACTAGCTGTGTTGTCCTACTAGGACAAGTAAGGGACGGGGATTTGTTTTAGGATGAATTGGTAAAACAATAACCATTGCTAAAGAAGGACTAATTATTAGAGAGATCAAATAGAAATCAGCAAAGCAACTGAAACAAGTCTAAGACAGGGCTGAGAATGGTTATAAAGTCCTTTAAATGCAGTCACTTAAAGGACAGAAGTAGGTTTTGGTGGTCTTTTACCAAGGAATCTTGTGTTGGATGACTAAAGTAGTTTGCAGGTTTGGCAACATTTCATTCAGGTTAGGAAAATATTTAAATCAAACATTCTTTGAAAACAATCTTTAGACAAACAAAATGTTACAGGAGTGCTTTCCAGACAGGTTTCTAAATATATTGAAAGCCCCCAAAGTTTCCTATTACAGATTTTTCCTATGGGAAACTTGTATATTTGCAAGACAAACAAGTAAACAAACAAAAGGAAGAAACCGGAGAAATAAACTTACGAAACCACAAGAAAGCTCCAGAATAAAAGCCCAAGTGCCAGAGAGATGTAGATCTTCCTCGCTTCCCAGAGCTACCGATGAGGCATTTTTTTATCTTGTCTCAGATATCATGCTTATTGAATGTGTATCTCAACGTGGCAGCTTTGTAAACATATTTCAGGATAAGATTTAACATTATAGCAGAATGAGCCGGAAATTCTGGTTTAAGCTGGGTGTGCCCAGGGCTTCCCGTTCCCAAACTACAAAATATTTGTTTGCCTTCTCCTGTCAGCACCTCAGACTAAATTTGTCCCAAACTGAACTCTCTCTCCTTTGCCCTCCTCTGTTTTATGTCCTCACTGCTTTTCAGGCCTCACTATGCTTTCAGCCTGGCTGGTAAACTCAGCCTCCAGTGGATTCCCCCTCCGAACCTTCCCCTCCTCACATGAGCGCCCCCAGCCTGCCGGTCCCTCCTCTCACCTGGCCTGTGACAGCTCCCCCTGCAGGCCTCCTTGCCTTCCCTCTCTCTCCTCCTGTGTATCCCACCTCCTGTTGCCCTGTTATCTTCCTTTGGTTGCAGCCTTCGTCCTGTTGCTGTTTAAAAACTTGACCTAAACTACTAAATATAAAATAGATAAGCACCAAGGTCCTACTGTAGAGCACAGGGAACTATACCTTATAATAAACGGTAATGGAAAAGAATCTGAAAAGGAATATACACGTACACCGAATCACTTTTACCGCACACCTGAAACTAGCACAACATTGTTAATCAACTATGGCTAAAAACTTGGCCAGCTGAAGGGCTCCTATACACTAGCCTGGCATCTAATAAGGAACCTCCCTTTTCTATAAAGAAGCAGGTACATGAGGTGGACTAGGTCACGCACCTGGCAGCTTCCTGACTCTGTTGTCATTATAAAGAAAACTAGAAGTCTGTACCGAGGTATTACAAACCATAATATATTGTCCACACATGCAGTTTTGTGAGTAATCTGGGCCGGAACGCCGTGCTTTGTGCATTTTTACTAACTGTGCCCACCCCCTAGGCCTTGCTTAAACTATCATCATACCCAGAGTTCCCCCCACTGCCAGCCTGCGTATTCTATCACTGTAGCGCCAGCTAGTCCCAAACTGTAGTGCCTTCCAGGGTCCAGCTCAGACGTACATCCAGACGCAGGGTCCTCCTTTCAATTCTCAAGGGACACATCATCGGGTGCTACCTTGAAGGGTCACTTGGCTCATGTCTTGACATCCCAGAAAGTTTGCAGGTGTCCAGGGAAGGGTCAGGCCAGGTACTTTTTCTTCTCCCACTTACTGCAAAACTGTATTGCTTTCATAGAGAAGAATCTGTTTAACACTGATTTAAAATCTTTTATTGTGTGCATTTTTTTCCCCAGCTTTATAGAGGTATAACTGACAAAACTGTAAGATATTAAAAGTGTGCATAGTGGTGATTTGATATAAGTTATATTTTGAAAGGATTCCTCCCATCTCTTTAATTAACACATTCATCACCAACACCGATTTTTAAAGACTGTGTAAATTCATATCTTCTGGTGTCATGAAGAAGAGTTACAAGCTTGACCACAGTGACCAGAATTAGACTTTATGAAACTGAATTCTGCAACAATTGGACGTGGAGTTAATGGAGAAGGGACATTTTCAGACAGTTTCTCTTCCAGGTGACTTGAGGTTTCAATCAGCTTTTGTGTTTCCTCAGGCAGTGTCGTTTCATTGAAGATTTGACAAGTGGGACTTCCCTGGTGTCTCAGTGGTTAAGAATCCGCCTGCCAATGTAGGGGACATGGGTTCAATCCCTGGTCCGGGAGGATCCCACATGCCGTGGAGCAACTAAGCCCGTGTGCCACAACTACTGAGCCTGAGCTCTAGAGCCCGCGAGCCACAACTACTGAAACCCACGCAGCTAGAGCCCGTGCTCCACAACAAGAGAAGCCACCGCAATGAGAAGCCCGCACACGGCAACAAAGAGTAGCCCCTGCTCACCGCAACTAGAGAAAGCCCGCATGCAGCAACGAAGACCCAGCGCAGCCAAAAATAAATAAAATTAAAAAAAAAAAGAAAAATTGACAAGTGTGTAGTGATTCTACTGCAAGGAAAAACTGCAAGTTGAAAGCATGTTTACTACAAACTATACTATTAATAGGAGATTTCTGAAAGTTTTCATTTGCATTAAGGACTTTTTTGTTTTTTTTAATGTTGCTCCAAGTGAAAGCATGGAGGTGATTCTGGACTGGATACGTGGCAATGTTACTGTAAAATCAAATGCCATAAGGACTTCCCTGGTGGCGCAGTGGTTAAGACTCCGTGCTCCCAGTGCAGGGGGCCTGGGTTCCATCACTGGTCAAGGAACAAGATCCCACATGCATGCCGCAACTGAGTTCGCATGCCACAACTAAGGAGCCAGACCCGGCGCAACCAAATAAACAAATAAAATAAATATAAAACAAAATCAAAAGCCATCCTCAAGGCCAAGAAGTCCTCAGAGTAGGATGGTTGGATGGAATCTAAGAAAAGCTGCCACATCTGTGAGTTCATTTAATTTTAGCACAGCACACAGGGAGGTCCATCAAGGGCCTTGAAGTGAGATGAATGTGGGTTCCAGTTTGAGGTTCTGCTACAAATAGTGGGACCTTAGGCACGTTACTCACCTTCTCTGTGCTTTTAGTCTTATGGTCTGGGGTCTGATCATCATTCTGCCGCTGACCAGCTGTATACTCTTGGACAATTTATTTCATTTCCCTGTGATTGTTTCCTCACTTTAAAAATGGATCATTCTTATATCCACTTCATAATCTTGTTTTAAGTAATGAAATCTTAGTTGGAAAGCAGTTAGAAAAGCTCTTGAAAGAACACATGTAAGTGTTTTATAACCAGAAGCTATGGCTGTTCTAACACTAGTATTACTAATATTTATATTTCCCTGCAGGGTTGTTGAGAAGGTTGAATGAGAGAACGCTACATGATTTGTGGACCCCAGTACAAAAGGCAAATGTAGGACCCTTTGTTCAAAAATCACTAAGAATTTCAAGAGTGGGACAGCAGGGAGTTAAACCAAGCGTGAGGCCCTTCTGAGCGCAGGGCCTGTGCCACTGCTCGGATTGCACACCCAGCAAGCGGCCCGGCGCTGGAAGACGCAGAAGACTTGGCACACAGTGGGCGCTAAATAAATGCTCATTCACCTTCGTGACAGCGCACGCCGCCAGTCCTGTCAATACTGACCCCTCGCTATCACTTGTCCCTGACCTGAGGACAAGACCCGGAACTGCGCTCGCGATGGAGTCCCGCGGTGAAGACCAGCCTCCAGCCCCGCTGTCCCCAGTCGCTCCGGCGGGTGTGTGAGCCTCATCCTGGCCGGATGTGGCCGCTCGGCCGCTGCGCCGCGCACCGTGGGGGACACCCTCGGAAGAAACGGGGTCGGTCCGGCGCCCCCGGGCGCTTCTCGGAGGCCCGGACGGCTCGCAGCCAGGCCCGGGTTCCGGGTCTCGCGGGCGCAGCGTGCGTCCGGGCCTCGCCGCAGTGTTTACCGGTTGCCCGCGGAGACGCACCGCGCGCACCGCCGGCTCCCGCGCCCCCTGGCTCCCCGCCGCCCGCGGGTCCGAGCGCGCAGCGGGGCTCCGGCCGCCATGAGCTGCTCCGGCCGCTGGCGCCCGCAGCCCACCCGCCGCGCCGCCTTCGGCGTCAAGTCGCCAGCGCCCGAGGTACCGTAGCAGCCCGCGGCCGCGCGCGTGGGTGGCACCGGCGGCCAGTCTCCACCCGGGAGGGCGCGGGGGATGCTCGGCCCCGGCTGCGCGGCCCCGGCTGTGCTGGGCGCTCCTCGCCGGCACACTTTCCTCTCGATGGCGTGGGGAGATCGTAGTCGGAACGGGACTGGACTTGCCAGCGGCCGGTTAATCTTAGGAAGTTAGGGGCAAGTCGTGAGTTTGTGAAATGCTGTTGAATTTTGAGGTTGTACCAGTTTGCTTCTCTTGGCCATTTAAACGGGTTAAGTTCTAAAAACGGCGTGTCTGGCTCCTGTAGACCCTCCCCGGCCCCGGAGCAAAGCATTCTTGCAGTTAACTTAGACTACTTAGCTACTAAGACGTGATTCAGAGCAGTTTCTTCAAAGCCTGAGGTGGTAGGATTAATGCCAGTCTTGGGCAAAGTCGCTGGCCTCCTGGTTGCCAGCCACTCCAGAAACAGTAATTCGATTGTCGTTGGCTCCATTTACTCATTTACTCCCAGGAGGTACTTAGGCACTGGGGACTTTCAGGCTCAGCCTGGGTTAAGTGTCCTCTTCTGGACCTGGCACCAGGGGCCCACCAGGCATAGAGTGTGTCAGGGGTGCTTGCCAGAGACACGGGGGAACTGTGTTCAGTGGCACTGCTAGCCCCAGAGGGTGTCCTCAGCCCAGCCGTACTGACCACAAAAATCCCTGGGGCACACTCTTCAATTCAAAACATGGGGTGGATTCTCCAACATGCTGTAGGAGTTGTAATATTCAGCAGCTTTGATTGTTGCCTTACAGCTGACCCAATAGTGCCTTACCTACATTTAGATTTTTCTGATTCCTGGTATATTTTTGGAAAACTAGTACCATCTTGTACAAATAAAATTAATTTTTCTTCCACTGGACATTTGCATATTTTATCCCTATTTGGTATCCTCTGTGAATTAAGAATATTAACCCATGCATGAGTATGTAGAATTTTTATATTATTTATATTTGTTTGGGGAACAAATTGAAAGTAAATCACAAACTTCATGGCCCTTCATCCCTAAATACTCTAGTGTGTATCTCCTAAGAACAAGGGCATTCTCTAACCAAAATGCAATGATCAAATTCAGGGTGTTTAGCATTGTTGTAATAGTATTTTCTATACTATACACTATCTGCTAAAATTTTGCCAGTTGTCCTAATAATGCCATTTACTGCAATTTTTTTTTTTCATTTCAGGATCACACATTATATTTACTTGTGTGTCTTTAGTCTCTGTAAACCTGGAACAGTTCCTCAGCATTTCTTTGTGTTCAGTAATACTGATATTTTTACAGACTCTAGGTCATTTGTTCTGCAGAATAGGTTTATCTGATTGTTTTTCATGATAAGATTTTTGGTAGGAATACTATATCAGTGGTGTGTCACAGTGTGTCACAGCAAGAGGTGCATGATGTCAGTTTGTCCCACTATTGGTGATATTCCAAACCGTTGGTATGTGCCAGAGTTTTCTACTGTAAAGGTGGAAAAATAAGTAAGTTTTAGTAATAAATAAGTGATCATTTTGAGTAATCTTATTGAGATTTTTTAAAAGTAAATTTATTTTTTTTTTTGGCTGCATTGGGTCTTCGTTGCTGCGCGTGGGCTTTCTCTAGTTGTGGTGAGCGGGGACTACTCTTTGCTGCGGTGTGCAGGCTTCTCATTGCAGTGGCTTCTCTTGTTGCGGAACACGGGCTCTAGGTGCGCGGGCTTCAGTAGTTGCGGCATGCGGGCTCAGTAGTTGTGGCTTGTGGGCTCTAGAGCTCAGGCTCAGTAGTTGTGGTGCATGGGCTTAGTTGCTCTGCGGCATATGGGATCTTCCTGGACCAGCGCTCGAATCCGTGTCCCCTGCATCGGCAGGCGGATTCTTAACCACTGCGCCACCAGGGAAGCCCCCATATTGAGATTTTTAGGATAAATTTCACTACCTACATAAAGGAAAATATCCACCAAGCCCAAGATTTTAATTGACCTGAAAGACCTAAATTTTATTGAGAATAAAAGTAGAAGCAAAAGGCCAGCATTTATTATAATTGTTTTTTCAGTTTCCAAAATACTTCATCTGAGACAATCTTATAACTCAGATAGGCAAGGCAGAAATTTCCCATTATACAGATGATATAGCTTGCTCAATTAGCAAATAATGGAGCGGGAACTTAAATATCTTTTCTTTGAAAGTTTAGTACTTTTCCTACCACACCATTATAACACTGAAAAACTGATTAAAATACAAAGCAGGGATAATATGCAATTGTATGAGGAAGTAGAATACTGCAGGGACCGGAGGTATTATATTTGAGTTCAAGCAGTCCTGAGTATACCACTTATCTGTGACACCTTGGGCAAAAAAATTACTTAATGTCTCAGAACTTCAATTTCTTCATCTGAAACATGGGATCATAATGCTTATGACATAGTGTGGTTTGAGGATTCACAGTTCATATATGTAAAGCTCCCAACAGAGTGACAGAGTAAATGCTTCTTCATATTCGCTCTTCTTATTCTTTCCTTTTTCTTTTTTTTTAATTGAAGTAGAGTTGATTTACAATGTTGTATTAGTTTCAGGTGTACAGCAAAGTGATTCAGTTATTTATATATATATAATGTATAATTTTTCAGATTCTTTTCCATTATGGCTTATTACAGGATATTGAGTAGAGTTCCCTGTGCTCCACAGTAGGTCCTTGTTGTTGTTTATCTATTTTATCTATTAGCTATTATTAGTCTTTATAACTTGTGAGATTGCCGTACATCAACACCACTGCCACCACCCCTGACACCTCCATCCTTACCTCAGGACCACATCAGCAATCAGTTACTGAGGATCTGTGTGAGGGAATGAGGATACAGAAATGAATCTGACACAGTCCCTGGTGTCAATGAAAAATCAAGAGTCTACAATAACCCATAACAAGACTGTGTCATTTGTAGTATCATCCCTGCACCAAATCTAATGTTGCATTTTTCTCAAGTTGGATTTACCCCTTATCATCAGCAGAGCTTTACTAGGCTAGGAAAAGTGACAAATACTAAGAGCAATATTGTGTGAATTGAAGTGTCACAGCTCAAGCGTGGAAGACAGAAACATGCTTTGGGGAAATTGACAGATGTCACTTTGAGCAGAGCAGTGTAACTTTGCCATGCATCTGAAATAAGGTATGGAAGCTGGAAAATGTCACCAAATTATATCATCAGTCAGCAAAAAGCTCTAGCATTCATTTGGTGAAAAGTGCTTGGGTTTGGACACAGAGGCCACAAACATGGAGCTACTTTGCTGTGTCAGTGTTTTCATGTATTTGGAAGACCTGAACCAAAGTTATGGCTCCAGTATATACCATTGTTGGGGATTTGAGCAAGTTCCATTCCTCTCTGTAAAACAAGGGTTAATTAGAATTGCTGTCTGATGGGGTTGTTTTGAGAAGCGAATGTAAATCAACAGCTATATTTCCTTAAAGTAAAGGACATAGAGCTGGTCATGTATAATTATGAAGGAAGTCAAGTCACTTTTCCCTTATTTCCCCACCATTTCAAACTTCTAAAAAATTGTGGTAAAATACATATAAAATTTACCATCTTAATATTTAAGTGCACAGTTCGGTGGCCTTAAGTACAGTCACATGACTGTGCAACTGTCGCCACCATCTATCCCTGAAACTCTTCTCATTTTGCAAAACTGACATTCTGTACCCACTAAGCAATAACTCCCCATTCCCTCGTCACCCCAGCTCCTGGCAACCGCCATTCTATTTTCTGTGTCTGAATTTGACCACTCTAGTCAGCTCATATAAGTGGAATCATACAGCATCTGTCCTTCTGTGGCTGGTTTGCTTTACTTAGTATCATGCCCTCCAGGTTCATCCGTGTTGCAACGCGCGTTAGGATTTCCTCCCTTTTTAAGGCTGAACGACACTCCGCTGTATGTATATACCAGGTTTTGTTTATTCATTCATTGGTACAAGGACACTTGGACTGTTTTACTGTTAATAATGCTACTATGATCATGGGTGTACAAATATCTCCTCAAGACCTTGCTTTCAATTCTTTTGGGTATAAGAATTGGAATTGCTGGATTATTTGGTAATTCAATTTTTAATTTTTTGAGGAACTGCCATATTGTTTTAGTGGATACACCATTTTAACTTCTCATTAGCATTGCACAAATGTTCCAGTTTCTCCATATCCTTGTCCGCACTTGTATTTTCCCTTCCCTTCCTTCCTTCCTCCCTCCCTCCCTCCCTCCTCTCTCTCTCTCTCTCCCTCCCTCTCTCTCTCATAGCCATCCTTCTAGGTGTGAGGTAGTATCTATTTCCACTTTTTTTTTCTTTTTTTTTTGGCTGCACTGTGTGGCATGCGGGATCTTAGTTCCCCAACCAGGGATCGAACCGGTGTCCCCTGCAGTGGAAGCATGGAGTCTTAACCACTGGACTGCCAGGGAAGTCCCTATTTCCCACCTTTTAAAGAGCCATTTCCTCTCTCTTCTGATTTGCTCTGTTCTTTTTGGTTTTCTCCTTTTAATCCACTTTAAGAAAAGATCTGACTCTAATCACATCTTCATATGAACTTAAGTCAGAAGCCTCCTATTCTAGATATAAAGAAAAAAGCAACAACAACCCTAAAGCTTCCCCAAAAAGGTAAGAAGGGAGAGAAAAAGAAACAGAAAAAGCTAAGAAAAAAAAGATGATGAAAAGAAATACAAATGTACCAGTAATTACAATAAATATAAATGGACTAAATGCTCAGTTAACCAACAAAACTGTCACATTGAATTTTTTAAAAATCCAGGTATATGCTATTTATGAAAGACACATATAAACAAAAGTATTGGAAAAGTTGAAAGCAAAGTGTATGAAAAGATTTACCAGACACATAATAAGCAAGAGAAAGCTTATTAGGCATAATAATATTATACAGAATAGTTTTAAGGCAAAAAAGCATTACTGGAGGTAAACAAAGTCACAATAATAACACAAATTATATCACTATCACATAATAATAAAAATTTTTATTCATCAGGAACTTTAACAATTCTAAATGTGTATGCATCTAATTAAATGGCCTCAAAATATATAAAACAAAAATTGACAGAAGCAAAAATCTATAAGGAGATATAAACAAATCCACAACTACAGTAGAACACTTTTAACATACCTCTGTTAGTATTTGAGAGATACACCAGACAAAAATTTGGTAAGGGAACTATTTAAAAAGCTAAAAATACAAACTTGGTTAAGTCATTATAAAGAAGAAGAAAAGTATATAAAATATTTGGGATATGGCTGTAAAAGTTAACAGGATGACTTTTTCTCCTTGCCCAAGGGAATAAATACCTTTAGACTATGAAACAATCAATTGGACAAACTCCTAGAAAGTGTACTCTATTGGTAGGGATTGAACTAGATAAGTAACTAAATGTTTTCCCTTGTTTCAAATAAAAAAGAGCTTTATACTATCAAAAATAAATCATAACAATCTGATCATGAGAAAACATTAGACAAACCCACCTTGAAGGATTTTCTGCAAAATAATTGGCCAGTACTTTTCAAAAGTGTCAAGGTCATGATTGGCAGAGACTAAGGAGGCGTGACAGCTAGATGCCCTGTGGGAGCCTGAGATGACTCCTGGACCATAAAAAGGGCATTATTAGAAAACTGGTGAAATTTGAATGAGATCTGTAGTTTAGTTAATAGTATTGCATCAATGTTGATTTCCTGGTTTTAGCAGACTTCAGTTATGTAATTAACATTAGGGGAAGCTGGGTAAAGGGTAAACAGAATCTCTCTGTTCTAATTTTGCAACTTTTTTTCTGGGTCTAAAATTACTTCAGAATAAAAAGCTAAAACAAAAGAACGATAACCAGTTAATTCATTTGTATATCCAACTTTATTTTAACTGTAACACTTAATTTCTCTTGGTATCTAATTATTCTTTGACCACCTGGCTTTAGAATGCAGCATGAGGGAAAGCATTCAAAGAACAGGTAGGAGAAACCTTTTTGAACCCCAAACAGAGAGCAGGTTTTTCCTTTCATACTTTAAAAAGGTAGTGTGTATCTTTACTCAATGTTGCCAAATGTAATGGGTAGTGTATTTGAAACAATAGTGAGTGCTTCTTGGTTTGTACTTAAGTTGACTCATTACAAAGACTTACTTTTTCTGTGTTCAAGGACAATTAAAAATATTAATTTAAAAAGGGAGTAACATTTGCTGTACTAGGAATTATTTATGCTAGGTTATTTACCCAAGATTTCTTTTTTTCTTTGTTTCGCTTCCAATTTTTTTCCTTTGAAATCGGCGCCTTGGTGACTTTGATGTAAGTCAGAGAAGTTCAAAGCATTGCTGAGGTGGACCAGTGACACTGCACTCTTTCTCTTACTGATACCAGCACCGCTATTGATTATGGCTTCTATCTCTACATGTTTAGATATGCTTGAATAAAATATTTTAAATATTGCTAATAAAAGGAAGTATGTGAATTTTATTTCTGAGTAACTGAAATAACTTCCTTTCTGTTGACTGAATTTACCCTTGTGCTGTCCCTCCTGGACCTTCCCTGTTAGCTTTGTACAGAAATGTATTTTTCAGCATTTCCAGGTCATCATCATCTAATCTCAACGTCAGTGCAAAGGGGAACAATATTAAGAACTGACTATAATTATCACATTTTCCTAAGTCTTTTCTACTTAAGGGTAAATGAAATGGGTAGAGTGGAGAATCAAAAAGGAAGGTCTTGGTGTTGAAATTTTGTGAATATTTGGAGTAAGCAAAAATGAGAACTTGGGAGGTAACCTGAACCAGAAAAATTCTGCTTGGTGAATCATACATTGCATGAGTCACCCATGTGGCGAATGTTCTTTGAGTCTTAGGGCACCAAAGATATGGAAATTCTTTCCTTCAGCAGTTAAAAAGTAAGGGCTTAGTCTAAAGCAGGCACTGTTTTAGATAAGGTCCCACTACTCATAAAAGTTATATTTTAGTGGGGGAAATAGATAACAAAAGAAAACAAATAGATAAACAAAGTAATTTCAAAGTGTGTTAAATGCTTCGAAAAGGCAGTGAAGTGGGATAGCAGGATGGAGGCTGACTGGGGTGGGGATGGGGATGGAGTGGGTCCGGGGGGCTCTCCAAGGAGAAGCCATCTGTGCGGAGTTGTCGGTGATGATGGGAGGGAGTGTTCTCAGAAATAACAAGGGCAACTACAGGCCCTTAGGGGCAATGTGTTTAAAAAGAGTACAGTTTGGGCTTCCCTGGTGGTGCAGTGGTTGAGAGTCTGCCTCCTGATGCAGGGGACACGGGTTCGTGCCCCGGTCCGGGAAGATCCCCACATGCCGCAGAGCGGCTGGGCCCGTGAGCCGTGGCCAGTGGGCCTGCGCGTCCAGAGCCTGTGCTCCGCAATAGGAGAGGCCACAACAGTGAGAGGCCCGCGTACCGCGAAAAAAAAAAAAAAAAAGTACAGTTTGTAGCATGTCCCTCAGTTTGGGTATGCCTCATGTTTCCTCATCCTTAGATTCAAGTTAATCACTTTTGGCATTTATGGTGATTCTATATGAGACATGTTGTTTACTTCTCAGTGCTTCATGTCAGGAGCCATATGTCAGTTTATCCCGTTATTGATGTTATGAAAGAGAAAGGAAGGCCAAGAACTGGATTAAACAGACTAAAGATACCTGACAATACATGCCACACATTTATAGTTGCTCTAAGGAACATTATCGAGATAACTGGTGAATAATACGGTATCATAGTTAAATTTCTTGAATCTGACAGCTGTATGCAAAAGAATGTCCTTGTTCTTAGGAGATACATGATGAAGTATTTAGGGGTTAAAGGCTACGATGTCTGCAAAGTACTCCCAGATGATTTGGCTATGTGATTGTAATGTACAGAGAGAAAGGAATAAGTCAAATGTGACAAAATGTTCTCACAGCTGATGAATCTAAGCGAAGCATATACTTGATTATTCTTGTAACTTTCCTGTAAGACTGAAATAAGACTTTAAAGAGAGTGCGTGCCTGTAATAAATCGGGATACTAAGTAGAAGAGGCTGTTTCTAACTATCGAGCTCACAGTATAGTGAAGTAAATAATAAACGGGGTGATAACAGTTTGAAAAAAGGAAGAAGGCAAGCATGGCTGGAGTGGGTGGAGGACGATGAGCTACAGGAGGCACTGGCAGAGGAGGACCAGGTGCGTCAGAGAAAAGGGGAGCTGCCTGGGAGAGTGGTGGCGCGGCGGGTGTGAGTCCGGAGAGGTCAAGGAGGGTGTCCTTTGCGTGGCAAGTACCAGAGGGAGGTCAGGTCAGGTAAGGAGTGAAAGTGTCCCCTGGACTTGGTGCTGGGGGCGGTCTTCCCCCAGCAAGTGAAATTTCAGCTGAGCTCTGGGAGGTGAGTAGGAGTTAGCTAGGCAAAGGATCGGGGCTGGGAGTGCTGGATAAGTTTTCTCCACCGCACACCGTGGGGAATGGGAAGAAGCAAAGTCCGTTCAGGCAACCGTGGAAGCCACTGGGGCGGGAGAGTAGTTGGGAGAGACCGTGAGGTGGGAAGGGTAGTGGGAGATGAAGCCGGTGAGGTAGGCAGGGGTCAGGTTATGCGGGCCTCCATAGGAGTTTGGATTTTCTCTTTTTCTTTTTTTTTTTGCGGTACGCGGGCCTCTCACTGTTGTGGCCTCTCCCGTTGCGGAGCACAGGCTCCGGACACGCAGGCTCAGCGGCCGTGGCTCACGGGCCCAGCCGCTCCGCGGCACGTGGGATCCTCCCGGACCGGGGTGCGAACCCGCGTCCCCTGCATCGGCAGGCGGACTCCCAACCACTGCACCACCAGGGAAGCCCAGGAGTTTGGATTTTGTCCCGAGGCCAAGGGGAAGTCCCTGGAGAATTTCAAGCCTTGGGAATATTGAGCACGTCTACATTTTGAAAAGATCACTCTGGCTATAAATGGACTAGAGGCTAGGTGAGTGGTGAGGGTGGGGAATAAATCTGACGTCGGGGAGACTGTGTGCCGGCTGTTATGGTAACCGGGACTTGGGTGGTGGACGAGGAGGTTGAGGGTGAGTCGTTGTTTGGGGGAGAGAGTCAACAAGACAGAGGCATTGGAACTGGGAGGGAGAGATTGTAAAGCACAGGTTTCTGGCTGGAGGAACTGGGTGGATGTGTGGTGCCATTCACCGAGATGGGGAAAGAACAAATTGGGGGAAAATAGCATGAGCTCAGCTGGAGACATGTTGGGTGTGAAGGGTCTGTCTGTTTTACACGTTATATCCAGAAGGCGGTTAGCTGGGTAGATCCTGAGCCCAAAAGACAGGTTTGGGCTGGGGATCGTCTGGTAGATGGGGCTCATCACCGTTTAGATGGTTCTTGAAGTTATGAATAAAGGAAGGCCAGAGAAATAAGAGGTTTTCTAAGGAGAGAGCGAGAAGGATTTTTAAATTCACAGTGAAATTTACCATGTGATGGTTGAGGATAAGCAGACCAGGGAAACTGAGAGGAACAAATGAAGGGAACAAATTCTCCCTATTATGGGCACCTCATAAGAAAATCGTTTGCTTGTCAACTCAGTCATTTATTGAGCAAACGTCTGTTGGCCTAAAAAGAGTATTAGCCACAGGGAGTCAAGAACCCTGGATCTTGTTGACTCTGAAATGAGTTGATTTTGTTGTCCTGAGCTCATTCCTCACTTTCTCTAGGTCTGGTTTCTGGATGTTTTAAGGTTAATTTCCACCTTACATTTTCTAGGAACTATTGATAAACTAACCATCACTTCCCAAATAATTTGAGGGGGCTTATAAAGAACTATGTATAAGACAGTAAGTTAGAAGATCCTGTGTACGTCAGCCCCACCATTTGAAAACGTTGCTTAACCCTTCAGGCCTCAGTGTGCTCTTTGTGAAAATGGGATTATTAATAGCTGATCTGGGCTTTTTGCTCAAGATTCTGGACTTGAGTACATGTGTTTATGTCCTCTGCTTCTCTAAACCCCATTAAAAGAGGAGAAAAAGTAGGTAATAGAATCATTCTCCAGCACTGTTGGGAATAAGACCAAAAATTTTTAATTTTTTTAACCATTCTAGAAAATACAAAGGCAGTGGCGTCATGCTGGTGAATAAATGGCATAGGAGAAGATAGCAGTGGAGGTGGAATTGTTCTTCCCAGGGACCTCTGGAAGGTTCCATGCTTGGAATTGCCAGTTAGGGATACGGATTAGGAAGTAGGGAGAACTCGGGGTGATTAATTGATGAACAGAACGTGGATTGGCTGCCTGCACCCCCAGTGCCCTTCCGCTGCCTGCACTTCGGACTTAACCTGTTCGCACTCCATGAAATTCAGCGTGCAGTCTGTTGTGGATGGAATGTTGGTGTCCTCCACAGGTTTGCACGTTGAAATCCTAACCCCAATGTGATAGTGTTAGGAGGTGGGGCCTTTGGGAAGTAATTAGGTCTAGATGAGGTCATGCAGGTGGGACCCCCACGATGGGATTAATGTCCTTATAAGAAGAGGAAAGACTAGAACTCTTTCTGCCATGTGAGGACACAGTGAGAAGGTGGCCATCTGCAAGCCAGGAAGAGAGCTCTCAGGAGGATCTGAATTGTGTGGCACCTTGATTTGGGGCTTCCCAGCCTCCAGAACTGTGAGGGAATAAATGTGTTGTTGAAGCCACCCATCTGAGGTATTTTGTTACAACAGCGGGGGCTGACTAATAGTCGGCCTTTGCTAAAGTTAGTACAACCACTGGTGCTCAGAACTCACACCACAGAGGTCTTTCAAATAAACATGAAGTGTAACTACGATGGAACATGATGGACATTGTCTTTAATTGCACAACTTTCTTCATATGCAGTTTCCTCATAACATTTATCCCTAGAGGCTGAAGTGTATTAAGCTGTACCTTAGCGAAGTCACTTCTCTGGAGAAATAAACTTTCTGCCACTCTAACTTGTAGAACCTGAAGCGATTCATTAACTTGTTCCTGTTACTCTTCTGCTTATGTATCGGTTTTCTTTATGTATTTAGCCGTGATGGATAGCTCTTTTGGTGAGTGACTGAAGTTCAGTTACGACGTACACAGTGAGTATAAGGTTTAGAGACGATGTAACTTAGGTGCAAACATTTTGTAACATTTTATAACAGCTCCGCTTAGCTCAGCAGAGGCTATTCTCTTTAGAAGAAAAATGCCATTTTGTCAGTTCAAGGAAACTTATTCCATTTGTTTTCCTCATTCCCTTTCCCCTTAGATGAACTAAGTCTTTGCAAGTGGGAGTGGAGTTGGTTATGAGTTTCTTGGCCCTGAAGGTGGGGTGGAGCATTGGGCTGCACCATCCTCTGTTCCCTTTGGCCCTGACTTCCCTCGTGGACTTGGACAGCAGTTTCTACTGAGATCCTTAACTTTGCCCTGGCTCTGAAGGTTCAGCCATGCTGTACGCTCTTTATTTCCATCCCAAGTCCCTTAAGTCTGTTGTCTTATCTACGTCTACCTTTTTGCTTTACTTGGGAAAATGGACTTCCTTCCCATTTAGGTCACCACGGAGCATTGAGTAGAGTTCCCTGTGCTCTACAGTAGGTTCTCATTAGTTAGCTATTTTATACATAGTATCAATAATGTATATAGGTCACCACAGTGCATTAGGTAGAGTTCCCTGGGCTATACCATATGTTCCCATCAGTTGTCTATCCAAAAGGGAGGGGATACCTGTATGTGTATGGCTGATTCATTTTGTTGTGCAGTGGAGGCTAACACAACATTGTAAAGCGACCATACTCCAATAAAAAATAATTAAAAAATAAATTAAAAAAATAGTGTCTCCGTGTCAGGGAAACCAGTGTATGGTTTCCCCTCCTTACCTGAGGAGTGGGTGCTGGTGGGGGGGCTTCCCAGTGGGCACAACGCTCGGTCATCGCCATTTATTCTATGCCCGGGAGCTTCCTGCCTGTAGGGCTGTTGTGAGAGGCTTCCACTCCAGGGCCACATCCTGGGAAGCAAGGGCATTAGCTGGGGTCTTCATTAGCGCCCGCAGCCTGCACCACTCATGGCAGGTGTTAGGTCGCACTAGGGCCGGCATCATCTAAGCACTGGTCGTGTCTCCCTCCAGTTCTCCTTTTCCCATGTGTTGGAGCCTGGATTTATTTAGAATTGACAGTTTGAATTTTGAGAATAGCTGCCAAAAACAATGATTATGGTTTTGTCCATACTGGCTGTTAAACGTTCCTTTCTGATGTAATTAACTAAGTATTTTAAGGCCATTTCTGGCCCCTGGCTTCAAAACCATGCTATTTGGGTAAAGAAGAATGCTTGCACTTCTGTTCATAAAGGCAAATGGGCAGGCTGACATTTACTTAAAAACAAAATCAAAATATTCAGATTTATTCAAGTTTACAAGGCTAGGTTTGTTCAAGACACAGGTGATACAGTTTTGTTTCACATTATTTTGACCTTGAGACAATTTATTTCTTCTCTAGTCTGGCAGTGATATTTGCATGAAGATCATTGTAACTTTGTGTAACAGCCTGGTAGCAACCTCAAGATCGTATATTTTTTGAAAATACAGGGTATAATGGTTACTTTTTTTTTTTTTGAAGTATAGTTAAGTTACAATGTTGTGTTAGTTTCACATGTACAGCAAAGTAATGGTTACCTCTTTGTTATTTTATTTATTTATTTATTATTTTTTTTTGCGGTACGCGGGCCTCTCGCTGCTGTGGCCTCTCCCGTTGCGGAGCACAGGCTCCGGACGCGCAGGCTCAGCGGCCATGGCTCACGGGCCCAGCCGCTCCACGGCATGTGGGATCTTCCCGGACCGGGGCATGAACCCGTGTCCCCTGCATCGGCAGGCGGACTCTCAACCACTGCGCCACCAGGGAAGCCCAGTCATGGTTACTTCTGTGTGTCAACTTGGCTAGGCTAGGATATATAGCCAAAAACCAGCCTATATTTCACTGTTGAAGGTATTTTTTAGGTGAGATTAAGATTTAGGTCAGTAGATTTGAGTAAAGCAGATTAGCCTCCATAATGTGGGTGGGCCTCCCCTAGTCTGTTGAAGGCCTGGGAGAAAAGACTGAGATCCACAAGGAAGAGAGAATTCTGCCTCCAAACTGTCTTTGGACTCAAACAGCCACATCAACTCTTCCCTGGGTTTCCGGGCTGCCAGCTCACTGTGCAGATTTCAGACTTGTCAGTCCCTGCAATCATGTGAGCCAATTCCTGAAAATAAATCTATCTATCTATCTATCTATCTATCTATCCACCTACATTCTGTTGGCTCTGTTTCTCTGGAGAACCTTAATTAATACACAGGGTACTTTGCTGAGTCCTTCCATGCTTGAGGAGGTTGTGAGAACCAATGGGTTTGTAGTCTACCACAAAGGACAATGCAGCGGGCTTCCCTGGTGGCACAGTGGTTGAGAGTCCGCCTGCCGATGCAGGGAACACGGGTTCGTGCCCCGGTGCGGGAAGATCCCACATGCCGCGGAGCGGCTGGGCCCGTGAGCCATGGCCGCTGAGCCTGCGCGTCCGGAGCCTGTGCTCCGCAACGGGAGAGGCCACAACAGTGAGAGGCCCGCGTACTGCAAAAAAACAAAAAAAAATAGGACAGTGCAGCAAGGCCCACAGGTGCTCAACACACAAACACAAAAGCTAATAATCAACAGCAGAAAACTGGGGAGAGTTTGTCATATCTACTGCCTGATTTTCTTAGAGAGACAGGACCAATCTATCCATCAGTGTCACTAGAGACCACCATATTTTAAGGAACCCATGAGAATGTTTTAATTTCTTTTAAAATCAGGAGAGAGAGAGAAAAAAATAACTTTGAAGTTGAAAAAATATTTTAATATGTAATATTTTGATATGTTCTTTATACCAATTAGTTATAAAATATAATTTTTACTATCTTTATGGAGGAAAGAGACCATGAAGGTAAAAGTGCATAGGACCCACAAAATTTATAATGTAGCCCTGTAGGGAGATGAAACTGTGTGTAGAGATGATACGAAGACATAGATAATAGAACATATTTTTTCCCAGTTTTATTGATATGATTGACATACAGCACTGTGTAAATTTAGGGTTTACAGCATAATGACTTGACTTAAATATATTGTGAAGTAATTACCACAATAAATTTAGTTAATTTAATACCTGTCATCTCATATAGACACAAAAAAAGAAGATTTTTTTTTCCTTGTGATGAGAACTTTCAGATATATTTAGGACTTTCAAATATATCGTACAACAGTGTTAACTATAGTCATTATGTTGTACATTACACCCGCAGCATTTATTTATCTTATAACTGGAAATTTATACCTTATGACTATCTTCTTCCAATGCCCCCACCCCTGACAGCCCCCCACCTCTGGTAACTGTAAATCTGATCTCTTTTTTAAAAATTTTTATTTATTTATTTATGGGCTGTGTTGGGTCTTCGTTGCTGCACACGGACTTTCTGTAGTTTCAGTGAGCGGGGGCTACTCTTCGTTGCGGTGCGCGGGCTTCTCATTGTGGTGGCTTCTCTTGTTGCGGAGCACAGGCTCTAGGCACGTGGGCTTCAGTAGTTATGGCACGTGGGCTCAGTGATTGTGGGTCGCAGGCTCTAGAGTGCAGACTCAGTAGTTGTGGTACACGGGCTTAGTTGCTCCAAGGCATGTGGGATCTTCTCAGACCAGGGCTCGAACCCGTGTCCCCTGTCTTGGCAGGTGGATTGTTAACTACTGCGCCACCAGGGAAGTCCTCTTTTTTTTTTTTTGCGGTACGCGGGCCTCTCACTGCTGTGGCCTCTCCCGTTGCGGAGCACAGGCTCCGGACGCACAGGCTCAGCGGCCATGGCTCATGGGCCCAGCTGCTCTGCGGCATGTGGGATCTTCCCGGACCGGGGCATGAACCCATGTCCCGTGCATCGGCAGGCGGACTCTCATCCACTGCGCCACCAGGGAAGCCCCTCTTTTTTTTTTAAAAATGAGTTTTTTTCCTTGTTTTGGATTCCACATATGAGATCATACAGTATTTGTCTTTGTCTGACTTATCTCACTGAGCATAATGCCCTCAAGGTCCATCCACGTTGTTGCAAATGGCAGGATTTTCTTCTTTTTTATGGTTGAGTAATATTCCATTATTTAGATATAGGTAGATATAAACATGTCACATTTTCTTCCTTATCCATTCGCCCAGTGATGGGCTTTTAGGTTGTTTCACGTCTTGTGAATTGTGTGTAATGCTGAAGAAAGTTTTGTCTTAAAATTGCTTTTCCTTCTCCTAAAGGTTGACATAAAATGATGAGTATTGAAATGAAGTCCAGCAAGACTTAAGTCTCCCTATGACAATTTTATTGCGCTAGACAGTTGCTCTTTTGGAAGATGGGTTAAGCTACATTTCACGTTCATTCTAAGGGAAATATTCCCAAGGAGCCACTTTGAATAGACAACTTATTAAAGTTTCAAGCACACCACTCAGCATAGGAAGTAAAATATTGTATCTTGGAAAATTTTTCACTTTAAGATAATTTATCAAGTGTTTGATAATAGATAGAGTGAAAAAAATCCCACTTGGGAAGAGTTCTAGAATCATTAATATGCAAAAAGATATATACAGGATTCCAATGAATAAAATGTGCCATCCAGTTGTCAACAGAGATTTTTGTTTCCACCCTTCCACTCACAGAAGCTATTCCATGTGTGACGGTGTTCCCAAATCTGCATTCATTGTTACCTGGATAGCTACACCTGATACCTCCCATGGAGATATATCCAATATAAACGCTGAGAAATTGCTAGTCACTTAAAATAGGACCTGAAATTAATTAACTTGCCTGTGACTTTCTTAACTAAGAAGTTATCTTGGTAACAGATAACTTGGTAACAGATTAAAAATAAATTCAAAGGACTTCATATTAAGTGAAAATATAAGTTTCTAAATTGACTAGACCCGACCTATACAACATTCAGGAACTTGTAGAAAGCAGAAGGAATCTATTCATTGATTTGTTAATCAATTATTTATTTATTTTGGCAGCGCTGGGTCTTAGTCGCAGCATGCGGGATCCTCCGGTTGTGGCATGTGAACTCTTAGTTGCGGCATGCATGCGGGATCTAGTTCCCTGACCAGGGATCGAACCTGGGCCCCCTGCATTGGGGGTGTGGAGTCTCACCCACTGGACCACCAGGGAAGTCGCAAGAATCGTTTTTTAAAATTAATTTTTATTGGAGTATAGTTGATTTACACTGTTGTGATCTACACTGTTGTGTTAGTTTCTGCTGTACAGCAAAGTGAATCACTTATACGTATATCCACTCTTTTTAAGATTCTTTTCCCAAATAATCATTACAGAGTATTGAGTAGGGTTCCCTGTGCCATACAGTAGGTTCTTATTAGTTATCTATTTTCTATATAGTAGTGTGTATATGTCAGTCTCAGTCTCCCAATGTATCCCTTCCCCCAGGAATCTTCCAGAAAGTGGTTGGAAAGAGATTTATGAATTTATTAAAGTTAAATTTTGTGAACTTAAAATTAGTTATGGAAATGCACCTCATTACTACAGCAGCCCTACTTGCCTTGCAGACAGCAATATTGAATGAAGGTCGGAAAAGAATTCAACTTAGGGAGAAATGATTGCATATCTCTATATAGGATGATAACATAGTGATTAACAATATGGACTTTGGAGTCAGATAGGCTTTGGTTTGAATTCTGGCTGTGCCATTTCACTCACTCCTTCATTCACTCTGTGATCTTTACTGATACTCGGTCACAGGGGACACGGTGGTGAACAGAACAGGCATTTTCCTGCCTCTGTGGACCTCATAGTCTAGTGGGGGACATAGATATTAAGTAAATAATCATACAAATAAATAATAGTTAATTTGGTGATAACACGAAGGATAAGTATTAGGCGACATGAGAGTGAATAACAGGAAACTAATTTAGATCGAGGCTCAGGGAACATTGATTTAAAGACTGAAAACAGGTCACAGTGGCTAGGTAGAGTGAGCCAGAGTAAGAGATTAGAGTTGAGGGTAGAAAGGAGAGGAGAGGGAAGGAGACCGGGGGAAGGAGGAAAGGGAAGGGGAGGGGAGGGAGGGGAAGAGAGGAGCCAGAAAACACAGCTGTGGGATTCAGATCAAATGCCTTATCATCTTTGAACCTAAATTTCTTTTTTATGCAATGTGGATAGTTGTAACAGCTTCACATGGTTGCACTTGGGATTAAATGGCATTGTATTTGAATCATACTTAATACAGAGCTAGCATGATTAGTATTTACTACCTGGTGTCTATAAATAATAACGCCCTCATGGAGTTTGCATTCTGGTGAGGTAATCATATCCACCTCAAGAATGGAAATAAGCAAAGAGAGGCTAATAGCTGTTTGAAGAGCTTCCACATTTATGCTCATTTTAGAAATGATTTTTAAAATTACAGTCACAACTGAAGAAGAAGGCAAGACAAAACATCTTAATGTTTTCTGATTAACAAGTGAACGTAAGTGATGTATCAGCAAGGTTACAAACTAGAGATACTGAGAGTGTGGATTAATGTAATTTCCCCTCATGTCCATGTAGCATGTAAACCTTGAGATTAAGAATAGCTGTTACACAGGGAGTGACAATAAGCTTCTAAAGACAGGATGAGTTAAAGAAACAACTGCAATTTTATTAGCCAAGATATTTTCATAACAAGATACAGAAAAATTACAAGTTAGATAGGATGAGACCTTCACCCTAACAAGGATTGAGTTATAATTTTGGTTCCTTCAAGGTAAGTATTTTTTCAGTCTTTTAAACTTTTATTCTTATCTAGCAAGATGTGGATGAATAAATAATTCATGGCCTTTCCTCCCCAGTGCATCTTGGTCAACTATCTCCTCTCCCTCCCATCTTCTTCTGAAGCTCATATCTCTGTTCTAGGTTGATCTCTCGCCAGGGCTAATTTTAAAAATATGAGGCTTGTTACTTTCTGTTTTTACAAGAGGTGAGTGAAACTCCATCTATACTTGTTCCAACAGGACCACTGTTTAGCAGTAGTAAAGTGTTAGTGAAATTAAATAAATAAGTTCAGCCAGGTATTTTTATCTTTGATATGCTAATCCTAGAGATGTGAACAGAGGGGAAGAAGCCTTTCCATTCTGTTTGTCCATCTGTCCATCCATCCATCCATCATCCCTCCATTCACTCATTTACTCATCAAACAGCAAATGTGTATCCACTCAGCAGACATTTATAGAGGTGTCCATCATGTGCTAGGAAATGTGCTTGGTGCTAGGGATACAAATAAAACTGATTTCTAGATGCTTCCCTCAAACCCACAACCTTGCAGCTGAATCATTTATTCATTTATTAATATTCAACATGTCTTTCATTAGTGTGCCAGGCAGCGTAGACACTGGAGATACAGTGCTAAAAAACAGACACAGGGCCTGCCCTCGTGGAGCTTATGTCCTAGTGGTAGACATAAAAACTAGTGTAGAAGATAAGGGCTGTGCTCCTCAGAAGTGGGCTTGTGTCTACAGGAGGTGTGCAAAATGATTTATGAGAGGTTCAGGAAGAAAATATTTGCATTATTATTTTAATCTCATCTTAATTTGTATCTTTGTGTATATTTGGTAATATGCCTGATATGACAGTAGTATATTTTTACATAAATAAATGTTCAAATTTATTCTACAGATTGATACTGATAGGTTGCATAAGCAAAAACATTTGTAGACCCGCTGGTCAAAGCATGGATTTAGGTCAGGTGGGCTGTGGGTTTGTTGTCAGGTTCTGTCACTCACTATCTGTTGGGCAAGCCTGGGAGAGGGGGAGAATTGTCTTCTGTAAGAATTGTAAGGATTGAATGTAATCATGTTAGTACAGTCCTTACGTTGTGCTTATGTAGCTCAAATCCTCAGAAAATGATAACTTATGTTACTGTGTTATTATTCATTTGATAAATATTAAAACGCAGCCATCTTTAAAGTGATAGAGAAATATCGGGAAGGGACTGAGTAAGCGGTGACCCTTAGTGTCATGAAACTATTATAATAAATTATCGGTAGGAATGTAAATTAGCGCTGCTTACGTGTTGATATATGCACGAAAATCCTTAAAATTTTTATTCACTTTGACCCAGTTGTTTCCCTTCCAGGAATTTATCTTAAGGAAACAATCAGAAATTCTAACAGATGTGTAATAGTGACAGATAGGAAAAAGAGCTAAATGTCTATCAATAGAATAGTGAGATTAAATTACAGCTTTATGATGGAATGTTGTGCATCTCTTAACATTTTAAAAGAATACTTGGGAAAATATTAATACTTAGCGAAGAAGATAGGATACCAAATTATTGTTATAGTGTAACCCCAATTATGTTTTTTAAAAAGCACACAATATATATGTATAAGAAAAGTACTATAAAGAAATGCATGAAAATATATCAGTATTGTCTCTGGTAAGAATGTGGGTGACATTTATCTTTTTTCATTGATTAGACAATCAGAGAATTATTAACCAAAATAAATAAAACAAGCTGAGGATGAGTGGTAAATTGGGTAAGGAATCTAAAAAAATGGTACAAATGAACCTATCTACAAAACAGAAATAGAGGCACAGAAGTAGAAAACAAACTTATGGTTACTAAGCGGGTAAGGGGATGGGAAGGGATATATTGGGAGACCGGGATTGACACATACAAACTAATATATATAAAATATTGATAGATAACTAATAAGAACCTACTGTGTAGCACAGGAAACTCTATTCAATATTCTGTAATGACCTATATGGGAAGAGAATCTAAAAAAGAGTGGATATATGTTTATGTATAACTGATTCACTTTGCTGTGCAACAGAAACTAACACAACATTGTAAATCAACTGTCCTCCAATAAAAATTAAAAAAAAAAAAGAATTCTGCCTGGGTACGCTAGAAAAGTTTCACAGAGAAGCCAATTCTAACTCTTGAATTGAGTCCAGGCGTTTCTCAAGTGGAGGAAGAGACTGGGAAGGAGGCAGAAGGACCTCAAGCATGGAACAGTTATGAAAGATACATGGCATGTTTAGACAAGTCTCATTTGTGACTGAAGGTTAAGCTAGATATTGACATTGGGACAGAAACACTGATAACAGGCCTTTGGTGATTGAGAGGAGATTTGTACAACTTAAGGAGATTATCCCTTACCTTGTCTAAGATGGGCAGTTTTGGTAGGTAGGGAGGGACCTGATCAGGTGTGCGTTTCATCCCGTCTGCTCTGCAGCAGTGGGAAGGTTAGGTCAGTGCAAAAGGAGATGCGTGGAAGGGAGGAGAGCGAGACAGCTGTGGCATCCGTCTACGTTTATTTTTGGATGCAGTTTTGACAGAGCCATTTTCAATCCTAATGTTGAAATGCCTTAAAGTTATTACATCAGCTTAGCACATGTGACATTTGAGAGCTTGGTAAGTTGGAGTTAGATATATGAAGCCTCTGTTCTCACCTAGCAGGACGTATTTTACTGGTCTCAGCAGGAGGCTGGATCCAGGTGATGAGACTTAATGCAAGAGGTCTCAGGAATGTGTTTCTGATATTAACTAAGCTGATGTTGTCCAATGACATTCAGAGGATTGACCGAAGAAGCTGCATTCATTCATTCTCTGCTCTACTTCAAAATTATCCCTGAAAAACCAAAACCCGAGAGAGATGCCTATTTGGACTCCACTGTTTTGGCCCTGCTATAGAAGTGCTTTTACTGAACAAAGGCTTGGCATTACGTCATTGGATTGTTCCACGGGTTTTGAGATTTGTTGTGATTTCCTGCAGTGAACAGGTGTCCTGTTACTGAGCAACTTGTTTGCTTTACCTCGTGGTTCGGGTAGATCGTGTGAGTCACGTTGATCTGCTTGGAAGGGCCAAGTCACACCGGTTCACCCCTAACGAGTGCACGGCACCAACAGCACACACAGGACACTCGCTTCCTCTTATTCGTTCCCTCTTTCAATCTTTCTTTCCTGCCATTTGCTTCATTCCTTTTTTGTTTTTCTTGTTTTGACATTGGATGAGAAATAAACTTGAAACTTTGCATGGAAGTTAAAGTCATTCTCTAAGGTCTTGACCTTTGGTAAACTGTGAAGATTACAGGAAACACTAGTGGCGTGGGGACTCGCCTTTAGTTTATGATCCTGCCATGATATAGAAGAAGCTATTCAGTGACTGGGAAGTATGTTCCAGAACACCCACAGAGTCAAAGGCAAGACAGCTTTTCTCTTGTCAGGGCTTATGGTTATGTGATACATCCGTGGTGTCTGGATACTAATGCTACTGGAGACGGACAGGCTGCGAGGGGTCATAGTGGGAGAATCTGTGTGTTTCCTAAACTAGCCCATCATCGCTGGGGCTCGGTGTGCAGTAGAAATCAGCCAGCTCCAGAGACTGTTGGAACTTGGTATGGCAGATGAGAACAGGATGAGATTGTGGAGTGAATCAAATGGGAGGACTAAGATATTAATAAAAAGAGCATCCATCCATCCATCCATCCATCCATTCACTTATTCCACGAATAATTATTGAACACTTAAATTGTGAGGTACTGGTTAGGTGCTAGGTATGACATCGTGAACATCACAGTCTTTTGAGGGAGGGAGACATTAGATACTTAATTACACATATAACGTATTCCTTGCCATTGTGTAAGTGCTGTGAAGGAGAAGCATAGGCTGTATGAGAGAATAACTGAAAGATAGTGGTGTGGTCAGGTGGGAATTCTGATGGGTCAAGTCTTTTAGAAAATTAAGCAGAGGGAAAAATGGAGTGCGAAGACTTTGAAATTGCAAATATGAGAAGAGTGAGAGGATTACTTCTTTTTTTTTTTTTGGCTGCATCGGGTCTTAGTTGCGGCACACGGGATCTTTCATTGCAGCGCGCAGGCTTCTCTCTAGTTGTGACGCAGGGGCTCCAGGGTGCACAGGCTCAGTAGCTGTGGCGCGCGGGCTTAGTTGCCCCTTGGCATGTGGGATCTCAGTTCCCCGACCAGGGATCAAACCTGCGTCTCCTGCATTGGAAGGCGAATTCTTAACCACTGGACCACCAGGGAAGTCCCGAGAGGTTTACTATTCAGGTGAATACACTGTCCATTAGTTGATTTTTTTGTGGCCTCTGACCCCTCCTTTGATCTTCCCCAGCTGCCTCCTGCTGAGCTCTTTATTAGGGATCATGTGATGCAGGTCCTGGGGAGGAGAGAGGGTGAGATGAGGGGTTCTATTTTTAGAAAGGAAGGGCTTCCTAAACAGGAGTCTGCCCACTCTGGTCTGTCCTCTGTCCTCTAGAGTGTGCTGAGGACATCCGTGTCCTCTCCATGACTAGTAATGAGACTTGCTAAGCCCTGCGGTTTGGGATTTGAAATCTGCCTTTAACCTGTTTTATTCTGGACGCAAAAGAGAAAAATTAATTCTGAAAACTTACTTGTGGATCTTGCGTTGTCATCTTGCTTTGTCACCTTGCAACAATTCTCATGAGGAGGTTAAAAATTATTTGGTTTCTTTCTAATGTGAAACCTGGAGAGATTACACATGCTAACGTTCCACAGTCTTCTCATTGTTTACAAAATTCGTCTCTCAGGAGACTGTCGCTGGCAGGAGTGTGTATGCTGGAAGCCATGGCCTCCTTTTAACAGAAGAAATATTATCAAAATGATGAAGCAGCATCATTTCTGTTGAGTTTTCTTCGGGCAGAGCTAAGAGTTACCCTGGAAGAGTATTTAGTGCAACACGTGTTATTTAGGTTGTTTTCTCTCTCTGGCTTGTCCTTTGTTAATTGGAGATCTTTTTAGAGTTAATAAAAACATTAAGAATCATTGAATTCTTGTTTTAATCCTTGAAGATACTGTTTTGGCTATAATATTGTATTATTCCATTCATTTTTGTGGTGAACTTCCTGTCCGAAATGTAGTCAAAACCTTCTTGCTGCCCTAAAAAATACATTCCAAGTATTGCTGGAAACTCAATGATTCTTCTTCCTACCGCTGCCGCCTTGTGCATGCTGAGGTTCAAGTTCAGGGTTTCCTGCTGCCTCCGCAGCCAGTAAAGAATTCCCATGGTATTCAGTTTCTTAAGTCTGAAGATTAGGGTGTGAAAGCTGAGAACATAGAAAATTGGCCTCTTTAAACATGCTTTCAGTTGTCTTTTCACTTAATGAAGAAATTGATTTTAATATTACAATTATATCCACTTTTCCTTTAAAAATGAGGGCATTACATATAAACTATAGTTCCTTTTGTCAATCACCTCTAATCCTGATCCCCTTCTCCAGAGGGAATTATTAAATATGTTTGGTGAGTATCCTCCAGACCATTAAAAAAATACTCTTTGCATTCATACTTAAACCTAGAAAATATGTTATTTTGTCTAACATGTATTTTAAAAACATAAACGGTATCATACTATTAGTTTCGTTCTCTGATTTACTTTATTTGGAAAACAATATGTTTTTGAGATCTATCTGTGCTGCTCTAAATAGGTTTAGTTCTGCTCTTTTAACTGCTTTCTAGTTTCCCATCTTATGGATGTACTATTGTTGACCAATTCCTGTACTGATGGACACTGCGAACCACAAACATTCATGTAGAATGACAAGTAGAATTGTGGGTCACGGGGTATACGCCGAAGTGTCTCCTGCAGTGGCAGGGACAGTTTATACGCCCATTCATTAATCCTACTTTAAACTTAATTTTAAAATTATATAGCACAGAAAAGCAATTACTGCTTCCAGATCTACTACCAGTTGTTTGCTATTTGGCAAAAGAATTTCCTTTTTAGTCCTTAATAGCTTCATTTTTTGATGAGAGGATAAGAACAGTCCCTGGGGGATAAAAATAGTCAGAGGGGACTTCCCTGGTGGCTCAGTGGTTAAGAATCCACCTGCTAATGAAGGGGACACAGGTTCGAGCCCTGGTCCGGGAAGATCCCACATGCCGTGGAGCAACTAAGCCCATGCACCACAGCTACTGAGCCTGCGCTCTAAAGCCTGTGAGCCACAACTACTGAAGCCCTCCTGCCACAACTACTGAGTCCACGTGCCACAACTACTGAAGCCCGTGTGCTGCAACTACTGAAGCCTGCGCGCCTAGAGCCTGTGCTCCGCAACAAGAGAAGCCACTGCAATAAGAAGCCCGTGCACCGCAATGAAGAGTAGCCCCTGCTCAAAGCAACTAGAGGAAGCCTGCGTGCAGCAACGAAGACCCAACACAGCCAAAAGTAAATAAATAAATTAATTAATTAAAAAAAGAATAGTCATAGGGCTGTTGTGAAGATTGAATGGAAATAGTTCCCCCCCAACCCCCCCCCAAAAAGAAGTAGTTCCTGGTTCAGTGAATATTAGTTATGATCATGTATATATGTATATATATGAGATACATATCTAATATATAAGTATTAAGATATATATTTAATATATATTGATATATATTTAATATATAAGATACATATTTAATATATATTGTTATATCAGGATTAGTACTTGAAGCAAACCCTCAAAAGTTTGGCATCTAAGTTTTTCTAACTGCAACCCTTCCCCATCTGAAAAGATGACTCAGTTTCTTTTAGTAGAGCCACAGTATTAAGAACATTTTGGAATACTGCATTCTCTGCTTTAAAGATACAGAGTTAGAAGGGTTTTTAAGTGACACCCAAGAGAAAAGGAATTAGAGAACAATGGAAACATAATAGATCGGCTTCTTCAAAAAACTTGATTTAATGCAGAAATGTCTTCCTCCAAAATTTGTCCCACAACTGCTAAAATGTAGACACTCAGATTTATTTCCTGAATTCCACACCCATCACACTGTCCCCTGCAGGCAGCAGTAAACCCCGGAAACCAAATGCAGATATAAGAAGGAAAAGCAGGAGGGCCAGGAAAATCCTGGAGAAGAATTGATGAGTAGTCAAAATTGGCATTGGTTGGAGAAATACAATTTGTAAGACTTAATTTATGCTCTGTAAATTAGGGAAGAAACTACTTGGGGGGAAGAAGTTGGAGAGTAGGGGAGAGAGTCTTAGAAGGGATTGCTCACTGGGGCAGCAGTGAAGGCTTAAAGAGGGATGGGGAGAGAGAGGGAAGGAGATAGAGAGAGAGAGGCTAAAGGAAGCATTCCACAGTGGAAGTGCCCTGGGGACACAGTCACGCGCTGCGGTATGGAATAATGCTGGAACAAAAGGGGAGGCTGGTTATGGGATAGAAAGATAGGAATGGATTTAGGTGCTTTTGTGTGTCAGAGGTAGGCAGTGATTTTCCTCTCCTTTTCTTTTCTTTTTCTTTTTTGTCCATGGGAAAATAAGACAACTAAACCATAGAAGCAAGACTGGCCCAAGACATTGTCCCCAGGTCAGATAATTGGACACATTGTGTACTAAATTATGAATAAGCTGATCTCTTCTTTCTGCCTTTGCGCTTTGAAACTATCCTTTATTCTGAAAAGCCTATGAGCCACCCTGTGAGGCAATTTCAATCATTATCATAATATCAGTAGCTGAATCAAATCATAGGTAGTTGGCTTTTTAAAATTAATGTAAAATTGCTTCATGGGTTGGCTGAGAGAGACCTAATAACTTGGAGTGTCCTCATGTGAGGACAAATGGATGAGTTTTTAATCTTGCCATTTTGAATAGGGTAAAATTCGTTTCTTTAAAGTGAAGATTGCTTAATATTTATAGAAAAAGTTGAAGAATTTTCCAAAAATCTTACTAACTTTAGGGGGCTTAATTAAAAGAGCAAACCCCTGAGATGTCTGCTCTCACATGCATTCAAATTCCTATGCTACTGGGATTGTTTCTTTGTCCTTGTGTTTTCCATAAAAGCAACACATGGCAGGTTTTGTGATTTTTGTCTATTCTTATCCTTATTCCTTTTGTTTTTATTTAAGGGGGGATGTTTACTCTGATTTTAAAATTAATGTACAGTCACTATAAAGGATTTGGAAAATATAAAAACATATAATAAAGAAGAAAATAAAAGGTGGTCCTATAACTGAAAGATAACCGCAGTAACATTTCTTCCCAGTATTTTCTTTTCTTTAAATTATATTTAATTATACAAATAATGCATAAATATATCCTTCTTGAAAAAAACAAAGCCTTTCCCCTCCCAGCTCCAATACTATTGTCGGCTCCAGAGGTGAGGACTGTTATTAAGGTGATGTGTGTCCCTTCAGACCTTTTTCTCTTTTTCTTCTCTAAATACATTTATAGAAAAGACATAGTGCTTTCCCTCCCTATGTGTTTTATGAAAAAAGGTATCAAACTGTGGATCTGTACTTTCTTACTTTTGTTCAGTGTTATATCTTGGAGATATTCTTATGCCCAAACATACAGCACGATCTCCTACTGCTTGTTGCCTAGTATTCATAGTTTGGGAGTGCCTTTTTTAGTAATTGCCTTGTTGATGGGAATTTATATTGTTTCACACACCCCCTCTTTTTTGCTGTTATATCCTTATGCACATATGTGACTGTTTTTCAAGGGGAGATAATTGAGAGGTAGAGCTGCTGGGTCATAGTATTTACATTTAAATTTTTAATAGATATAGTGTAATTGGAAGGGTATCCAAAGGGCTTAACCAACTTTATTTACATATAAGACACCCAAGACAAAGTGATACCGAAAGGTTGACAATAAAAAGCTGGAACAAAGGTATATGTAGTCAGATGCAAACAAAAAGAAATCAGGAGTCATGATCTCAATATTGGAAAAAGTTGAATTATGAGCAAAAAGGGTCAGACAAATAATGGCACATTACCGTGCTACGTGGTATAATTCACAACGAATATATGAAATTTCTGAATCTTTGCACCAAGTCAAGCAGTACCAGTGTTCATTCAGCAAGAATACAAGTGCTACAAGGTGATAGAGAATTATAGTAGTAATAGGAGGCTCTAGCTCACCTCTCTGGAGCCAGGATAGAGTAGAAATTAGCGTAGAAATTAGACGAGACTAGAAATGCGTAATTAAAATGATGAATAAAGTAGAACTAACTGATACATATTGAATTTCAAGCTCAGAAGATAGAGAATATACCTTCCTTTTAAATACCCATTGGATGTTCATAAAATTGAGTATTTACAAAAACCTTGGTAAATTCCCTGAAGTAGAAATAATATAGAAAAGGATGATGGTGAAAATGTGTAATGGCTGGTATAAGAAGGACAACCTTCCAGTCTGAATGGACATTGGTCCACCCCACTGGTGTACACCCGTGAATGTCAGCCTGGAATACAGTTGGGTTGTCTGAGCACAATGCAATAAAACAGACATCGTAACAAATTCTGAGGACAGAGCGCCACGAAAACAACTAAGCCCTTAAAACAACTCAGGTCAAAGAAGAAATCCAAGCCAAATATGAAGAAGACTACATGAGGATCTATGGGACGGCCAAGGAAGGGCTAAGAGGAAAAGCGTAGGCATAACTAAATGAATTCATGTCTTCTTTCAGTTTTCATATTGTTTTTCTTATCCTTGTAATCCTCTCATGCTACTGCTGTACATTTCTTCTCATTTCAAGCTACCTTAGAGTGTCTTGAAGGAGTGGATTTCTGTGGTATACTCCATATGGCAACTCTGTTTTTAGTTTTTTTTTTTTTTTGAAGGAACCTTGATACTACTGAGTATTTTCCATAGTGACTGTACCAATTTACATTCCCATCAACAGGTAGGAGGGTTCCCTTTTCTCCACACCCTCTCCAACCTTTTGTTATTTGTAGGCTTTTTGATGATGACCATTCTGACCGATGTGAAGTGGTACCTCATTGTAGTTTTGATTTGCATTTCTCTAATAATTAGCAATGTGGAGCATCTTTCCATGTGCCTATTGGCCATCTGTATGTCTTCTTTGGAGAAATGTCTGTTTAGGTCTTCTGCCCATTTTTTAATTGGGTTGTTTAATTTTTTGTCATTGAGTTGTAGGAGCTGTTTGTATATTTTGGAAATTAAGCCCTTGTCGGTCACATTGCAAATATTTTCTCCCAGTCCATAGGTTGTCTTTCATTTTGTTTATGGTTTCCTTTCCTGTGTAAAAGCTTATAAGTTTAGGTCCCATTTGTTTATTTTTGCTTAAGAAAACATTGGTATAGCAACAGAAAAAAAAAAAAAAAAGAAAACATTGGTATGATTTATGTCAGTGTGGTATACTCCAGAGCCCAGCTCAACACAGAGGTGTCCCTGGGGCTCAGTCAGGGTTCTTTGGAGAAGCAGAACCAGTAGGATGTATATGTATGTATATGTGTGTGTGTGTGTGTGTGTGTGTATATATACATATATATATATACATATATATATATATGACAAGGAATTGGCTTGAATAATAATGGAGGCTGAGAATTCCCAAGATCTGCAGTAGGCCAGCTGGAGGCCCAGGAGAGCTGAAGGTGTAAATTCCAGTCTGAGTCTGAATCCAAAGGCAGGGGAAGATTGATGTCCCAGCTCAAAAACATGCAGAAAGAACAGATTCTCCCTTACTCAGGCTTTGTGTTCTATACAGGCCTTCAGTGGATTGGATGAGGCCCACCCACATTGGGGAGGGCAATCTGCTTTATTCAGTCTACTGATTCAGATGTTAATCTCATCCAGAAAATCCTCACAGACACAACCAGAATAATGTTTAAACCAAATATCTGGACACTCTGTGGCCCAGTCAAGTTGTCACATAAAATTAACCATCACAGCTACATATGTGACATATGAGAATTCCTGAACAAATGGAAAAAAGATGATTTTATTTGGAAAGCTCAACATTTAAGAGATGTTAATTCTCTTTAAGTTTATTTATAAAGTTAACATGCTCCCAATAAAAATACCAACAGGAATTTTTGGAATTTGATGAGCTGATTCTAAATTTCACATGGTAAAATGAACACGTAAGAATAGCCAAGGAGGAGTATTTTTAAAAAGAAGCCCTGTCAGATAATAAAATATATCAATGGGCTCAGGGCTGTCTTTCGAGCCCTGCTGCCAGTATTCTTCACCTGCTCTGACCCCTCAGAAGGCCTCACTGCCTTCTCTCTGATCCTTAATGACACAGGGCATACTCCTGCCACAGGACCTTTGCTCGGACTTTTGGCTATTTGAAAGATGTGGGTTGCTCCTGTTTCAGTACCTCTTGCCTATTTAATTTCTATTTAATCATCACTTCTTTAGGGAAATCTTTCCCTCCACCTCCCTAATTTTAAGTCACTTTCCTTTGTTGTCTGTTTCTTTCTTTGCTTGAATTTATTTCAGTTTGTAGTTATACAATCACCAGCGTGGTTCTTTGATAAATGCTCTTTTTCTTATTAGACTGTAAGCTCAGTGCCTGACCCAGAATAGGCTTTTTGTAAACACCTGCTGATGAATAATCTCGAGTCTGCTGGACTTTGAAAGGTGATTTAGATCCTAGCACCTGTCTTCTAAACTCAGTAATCAAGAGTCCTCCTCATGGGCTTCCCTGGTGGCGCAGTGGTTGAGAATCTGCCTGCCAATGCAGGGGACACAGGTTCGAGCCCTGGTCTGGGAAGATCCCACATGCCACGGAGCAACTGGGCCCGTGAGCCACAATTACTGAGCCTGCGCGTCTGGAGCCTGTGCTCCGCAACGAGAGGCCGCGATAGTGAGAGGCCCGCGCACCGCGATGAAGAGTGGCCCCAGCTTGCCACAACTAGAGAAAGCCCATGCACAGAAACGAAGACCCAACACAGCCATAAATAAATAAATTAATTAAAAAAAAAAAAAAAAAAAAAAAGAGTCCTCCTCATGTAGGCCCTGCTCCAGTGTCAAAGGTAATAATATCTTAATATGTGGTTTCTTTCGCCCATGAGCACGTGAAGATGCTAATGCTTTTGGTGGTGTCCTGCATTACACTGTAACCTCCTCAAATAAAGGCCCACTTCTGAACTGTCTCAGGGGCTCTTAATATTATATCCAACGGACACTATTTTTTCATAAGAAAGAGATATAAAATTATAGTATGACTCTGTCATGTCCTAAAAAATCATGTTAGTCAATGAAAGAAATAACCATGGCCATTAAGAAACTTATTTCCCTAAGGAAATTTAGAAAATGGTCCATACGTGCTGTAGCTCAGACCTCTTGTAGGTGACCTAGGTCCTCACATGGCTTATTCTGGAAAATATTGCTGGAGTGTTTAGGGTGGAAAAGTTCCTTCTGAATGCTGGGTGAGGCTGAACAGGATGTGGTTCTCTTAACAGATGCAGTTAATTGTTTTATGCTTTCTCCCCAGGAGTACATGCCTACCATCTTCTTGCATATGTTGTAATTGACAAACACTGGCTGTTACTAAGTGCGCTGAAGGTTTTGTTCAGCATTTTGTGGATTGAAACACACTAGTCATGACAACGCTTGTTGTGAAGTTCAGGGCTTTAAGATGACTTTGCATTCATGAGTATTTCCAAACAGTAGTCTTTGGCAGTTCAGTAGCTGGGCAGAATCATAAACAGGTTTTACTGGTGTGTCCCCCGAGGACACTAGATATTCCAGGGAAACCCTCCTTTATGTGACCTCTTTCATATTCCTTCAAAAATGAATGGCTTTCTTGTATGTCTTTCACAAAGACCCCAGGCCCTGGAAACTTCATAGAGGTGGGTGTCTGTCCAAACTCTGGAATAATTCTTTCAGAAAGTGGGTGTTATGGCATGAATAGGACAGAAACAGAACCAGAGGTTACATACTGACCCACAGCCCAAACCCATCAAATCTGCTCTGCAGATGTGTTTATTGGGATCATATGGTGTTTTTTTTTAAATTTAAATTAATTACCCAGAGGGAAAAACTGGGAATTTTTACTTCAAAAAGCCCAAATATAGGACTTGTCTTGAAAAATTAGAGTAATGAGGCCATGCTGGGATCCATATTTCTGCATTGGCAGCCGTCAGTGGAGCTGGGAGTTGTTCCCTTCTGGATGGAGAAGGACTCCAGGCATGACCACTATCTCTGGCCTCAGGCATTCATCTGAGTAACCTTCAGAACCCCAAGATAGGGCTTTCCTGGCGGCGCAGTGGTTAAGAGTCTGCCTGCCAATGCAGGGGACACGGGTTCGAGCCCTGGTCCGGGAACATCCCACATGCCGTGGAGCAACTAAGCCCGTGCGCCACAACAACTGAGCCTGCGCTCTAGAGCCCTTGAGCCACAACTACTGAAGCCTGTGCTCTGCAATAGGAGAAGCCACCGCAATGAGAAGCCCACTCACTACAACCAAGAGTAGCCGCCGCTCACCGCAACTAGAGAAAGCCGGCGTGCAGCAACGAAGACCCAACGCAGCCAAAAATAAATAAATAAATAAACAAAAACAAAAAACCAAGATAGGCTATGAGACTGAGAATAAATGGCATAGTGGATAATTATGAAGGAGACAGACTTCTATACTTGAATGACAGGGTCTCTTTGATAAACACCTGAAACACTTATTCAACAGACCAGAGATGAGTTGATAATCTTTGTAGTCTGGAAATAGAAGAACAATAAAAACTGCCTCCTGTTAGCCATCTCTTCTGGTGGTTCTTTGTTGATGCTATCTGTTCTGGTCAGAGGTCAAATAACATTGGAGTTGGGCGGAAGGAAACTCTGTAAAGTGTCAAAGCCCAAATCTTTTTTTTTTTTAATATTTTATTTTATTTATGTATTTATTTTTGGCTGTGCCAGGTCTCTGTTGTGGCATGTGGGATCTTTGTTGCAGCATGCAGGATCTAGTTCCCTGACCAGGGATCGAACCCCAGCCCCCTACATTGGGAGTGTGGAGTCTTACCCACTGGACCACCAGGGAAGTCCCCCAAGGGGACATACTGACTCTTAAAAGTCAAACTCCACTACCATCCTGGGGGAGCCTATCATTCCTTCCTGGGCTGCCTCCTGCTTCCCTTAGAATTTTGAGAAGGAGAATGAAATAATCTGAACCAAACACATCTCTGGGCAGCCTTTCCAACATATTTGGACTACAAAGAATGCTTCTGTACTTAATCTTGCTTTGCACAGCTGCATGGAAAAGATTGTTTAACTCTCCTTTGTATATTTTGTCTTTTGGGGAACCCTATCAGGAAACTTATAATCATCTCTTGGAAGTCACAGTTACTCGGGAGCAGTTAAACCACTATCGGAATGTGGCCGAGGCTGCCCGAAGTGAACTTGCAGCAACTCTGGTCAAATTTGAATCTGCTCAGTCTGAGGTGAGAGTCTGCGTCTTCATAACTCACAAATGGCCTTGTTAGCTTCTTATGGAGTGAAGCAGAGTATAGAGGTGATTAGAAGTAGGACAAAGGGAAACAGTTTTAAACTTTTTGGCAAAGTTTACGCTTATTCTCTTATTGTGCCCCTACCCTCTAGCTGTGGAGAACTCCTGAAAGGCTGTGCATTTGCCGTGACGCAAAGCAGGGTGACGTGGGCAGGATTCTGGATCTCAGGGGAGCTCTACATCCTCGAGAGCACCTGGGGACACCTGGGGACTTCGGGTTTGGGCTGTGTGGGCTTTGGATGGCTGTAAGCATCCCTGGGAGTAGCTGCCTTTAATGTGGATTGCTTGCAACCTGAAGCTCTGGGGTTGGAAATCTGAATCCCTTTCTTGTGGTTCTGATTGTCTGGGGGAAATTCTAGGAAGATGATTGGGATCCATTTACCCTCTGACCTGGATCAGGTCTATTGTGGAGTTTCTGGGAGATTCTCTCTAGACTCACTGCGCTTATAGCCTGATGGCCCCAAGGAATCCTAGGCTTGCCTGTGAGGTAACTAGCAGTCTCACTAGGCTGCCAGGATCCCACTGAAAGATGAGTTGATTGTGTGTGTGTGTGTGTGTGTGTGTGTGTGTGTGTATGTGTATGCATGCATACTTACATTTCCAAAAAAATAGATGCATTCATAAAGTTTTCTAATGGGAGTGGATCTGGTAGCTTAATAAGGCACATACTGTGTTAAGCGTTTTGATGCCACAGAATTCATAAAAGTTAAAACGTTTCCTTAGTATAAATCCTATAATGATTTTTCCTTTTCTCCTATATTTTTTCCAGAAATCCGGGTATTATTTTTCTTTATCAGCCACAGTAAGGGTCCATAAGGCCAGGGGGAGAAATGCTGTGATATATCGCATAGTCCGTATTGACTTGGGAAACAGCTATGGCCATGAAATTACAAACAGCCTACCTTGCAGCTTCCTTGTTTCATCGTGAGCAGCGATAGCAGTAATACAGATTTAGAAAATGAATTCTCATTGCAAAATATTTTATTGCTTTTTGCAAAATACACCACACATGTCTCTTGAGTGAGACTCAATTACCACAAGACATTGCCCAATTGTTTTTTGAAAAAGACAGACTATGAAGTCCCCTATTTAAGGCATAATTTCCCAGCTGGTAATGTGGAAACAAACATGAAGAAAAAAAAGTAAAGTCAGATGAAGTCATGAATAAAAGATTGAAATTTTAAGTTATGACTTTGGGTTTTTTTCAAGGTACTTCCAACTTATACCATTGACATCTTTTCCCTCTTTTACTTCTTTTCCATGTTAGCTTCGAGAACTGCGATCCAAGATGCTTTCCAAAGAAGTTTCCTGTCAAGAGTTGAAAGCTGAAATGGAGAGCTACGGAGAAAACAATGCCAGAGAATCGTCTCTCCTCACCTCTTTGAGAGACAGAGTTCAGGAGCTAGAATAAGAATCAGCGGCACTCTCCACTTCTAAAATTAGGACTAAAAATCACAGCTCAGTCTGCAATCAAGGAGAACCAGGAGTTAAAGAAGAAAGTTGTAGAACTGGACGAGAAATTGCAGTGAGGATATTTCAGTATACTTCTCAGTGGAGCTGGTGTTAAAATACTAATTTCTTTTTTTTTTTAACTTTAAAAAATAAATTTATTAATTTATTTTTGGCTGCATTGGGTCTTCGCTGCTCCGTGCAGGCTTTCTCTGGTTCCGGTGAGGGGGGCTACTCTTTGTTGCTGTGCGCAGGCTTCTCATTTCCGTGACTTCTCTTGTTGCCGAGCAGGGCTCTAGGTGCATGGGCTTCAGTAGTTGTGGCAGGCAGGCTCAGTAGTTGTGGCTCACGGGCTCTAGAGTTCAGGCTCAGTAGTTGTGGTGCATGGGCTTAGTTGCTTTGCGGCACGTGGAGTCTTCCCGGACTAGGGCTCGAACCCATGTCCCCTGCATTTTTGAAAAAAAAAAAAAAATCATTGACCTCACGTATCTTTGGACTCTTGAAAATTTTTTCCAAGCTCATTTCTAAATGTCATGGCGTTGTCCTAAGCATGTTTATGCCCTATTGATTAGGGTTGCAAATTCTTAGATATATACAATTTGGAAGATTTCCTCTAAGTAGAGGTTTAAGTGGAGGTGGAGGATTAGTGCACAGGGGGAAGGGTTTATTCAGAAGCTAGTTATAAAAATACCCCGGAAACCCAAAACACCCCAGACCACCCTGGACACTCCTCATTAGGGTTTATTGCCAGTTTATGCAGAGAGCTCAGGAAATCTAGGTTTTCTACCCTTAGTTCTGACAAAAGGTGATTATTGAGATAAAATTGGGAGCTACCTGCTCTTAAGATACACTTTAAAAATTCTGTGTATAATGACTTAAATCACTTTACTAATAAAATACTTGATACTTGTTTTACTTATTTCATCTTATAAAGATAAAAACAAAAACCCAATGCTTCCAGCTCCTGTCCTCTCTCTCTCCTTCCATGTACTGCCAAACTCCTGGAACATGTTTATATGTACTCACTGTACCAATTTCTCTCCTTTCTCAGATCTGCTCCACTGAAGCCACTCATTAAGGTGACCAGTGACCGCGCATTGCAAATTCAATGATCAGTCCTATCTTACTTGACCTTCCAGTATGAGCCAACAGTTGGCTTTTCTCCCTGAACCACTTTCTTGTTTTAGCTTCCAGGACACTGCGCGTGCCTGCTTTTTTTTTTTTTTTTTTTTAGTACGCGGGCCTCTCACTGCTGTGGCCTCTCCCACTGTGGAGCACAGGCTCCGGACGTGCAGGCTCAGCGGCCATGGCTCACGGGCCCAGCCGCTCCGCGACATGTGGGATCTTCCCGGACCGGGGCACGAACCCGTGTCCCCTGCATCGGCAGGCGGACTCTCAACCACTGCGCCACCAGGGAAGCCCCCCTGCTTTTGATCTTACCTTTCTAGCCTCTCTGTCATAGTCTCTTGCTTTGTCCTCCTCATCTCCTTGACTTCCAAGTACTGGAGTGCCCCAGGGCTCACTCAGTCCTTGACTCTCTTCTCCTTTCTATCTAAATTTACTTTCATCCAGTCTCATGACTTAAAGTATGATCTACATGCGCGTGACCCCCCACGAGCATGTAGTTTCTAGATCTAGCCTGGACCTCTTTCCAGCGCTCAAGACCCACATATCTTTTTTTTTTTTTTTTTAAAGACCCACATATCTTATGACTTACTGGGCATCTCCATGCGGATGTCTAACAGGCATCTCAAACGGAACATGTCCAAAATACCTCCTGGTGTTTCCATAAAATCCTCCTGTGCTTTTCCTAATCTCGTTTAATGATAATTCCATTCTTCTAGTTGATCAGGGCCAAAATCTTGGATCATCCTTGTTTCTCTTTCCTTGATCCTTCAGTAAATCTCATCATCTATCTCTGCCGTCCAAATAAATCTAAATTTTGATAACTTCCCATTGCCACTAACCTGATCTTAGCGACTACATCTAAAATTTCACCCCACTCCTCCCAAATGTTTCTTACTCCCTTTCCTGCTTAATTGTTTTTGTCTCCAGCCCTTTTTTTTTTTTTTTTTTAAATTTATTTATTCATTTATTTATTTTTGGCTGTGTTGGGTCTTCGTTTCTGTGCGAGGGCTTTCTCTAGTTGTGGCAAGCGGGGGCCACTCTTCATCGCGGTGCGCGGGCCTCTCACTGTCGCGGCCTCTCTTGCTGCGGAGCACAGGCTCCAGACGCGCAGAGCTCAGTATTTGTAGCTCACGGGCCCAGCTGCTCCGTGGCACGTGGGATCTTCCCAGACCAGGGCTTGAACCCGTGTCCCCTGCATTGGTAGGCAGACTCTCAACCACTGCGCCACCAGGGAAGCCCTCCAGCCCTTTTATAATATACTATACATTTTACATACATTTATGTTTTGATTATTGTCCATCTTCCCAACTAGAATGTAAGCCCTATGAGGGATGTTTATCTGTTTTGTTTACTACTGTATCTTTAGCACCTTTAAGCATAGTAGGTAGCATAGTAAGTGCCCAATAAATGTTTATTAAACAAATGAGTAATAAAATGATATATATTCATTATAAGAAAGTTTTTAAAGATATAGTAAAGTGCCCCCCAAAATTAAAATTACTCACAACCTTATGATTCCAGAAATGCTATAGTTCACATTTTGTTGAATAGATCTTCAGACAGTTGTACATAAATGGCATCATGTAGGGAACTATTTTTCCTGGATACTATGTTGTAAATACTTAAAAAGTCTTTCATTGTATCATTTTTAATGGCCAGTGATATTCCATTGCCTGTTAATATCATAATTTACTTAACAGGTTCTTTTTGCTCTTAACTTTAGACACTTAGGTTAGTTCCAGTCAAAAAATTATTATAAACTAAGATGCAGTGAGTACCCATGTGCATTCATATTTTCACATTTATGTGATTATGTCTTTATGATAGACGCCTGGGACTTTGTTGGGTTAGAGGGAAATGCAAATAGAAGTGGAAATAATTTAGAAACTCCTGGAACAGAAGTAAGACTGAAATCTTAGCGTAGATATATAGAATCATATACATAAATAAATCAGAGCCATAGCATTAACTATGACTTAAATGAGTGAGAGAGACTGAATGTTACCTTTCATATGCTGAAAATAAGAACTTAGAGATATATTGATGTTGATCTTTTATTGTTATACATTTTTTCTAAATAGAAATATGATATGCTTTTGAGTATATGCAATTACACGCTTTGTTAATCTTTGAATAGCGTGAAAGAATTGCAGTAAACACTCAACATGGTAAAAAGGGAAAGCAATAATCATGTTTATTATCTAGGGTACTAAAAAATGATGCCAAATTATTGAAATGATCCTAATTTGCCTTTAAAATATGTCTGTTTTTTATGCTCTCTTAGTTTTTAACATTTAAAGAATTAGAAATAGACTATGCTATTTTAGCAAACCTATCTGAGATTTGAAATAAAATATTCACAGCAGAGCATAAATTGACTGATTTTCCTTGATTGGCCCATTCCAATATTCTTTAAAAATTCTGGATGTGCAAAAACTAATAGTGATCTTTGCTGATGATTGAACACCTACCTCTCTTTTCCAGGGGTGGGCACATCCCCTGCTTCTGATGTATTTTTGATTATAGTTATGCTTGGCCATGAGCCAGGGAAAGCTCTAAGTAACCCTTATGGATCATTGTGTAGTGACCAAAGCATGGTCTCTAGACCCAATGTAGCATCACTCTCTTTCTTTCCCACGAAGCCGCAACAGAGACTCATGGCTGAGTGGATCCTTGTGTGATCTAGAGAACCACCTTCCACTTCTGCAGATCCTAAAATGTCAGGAGCAGGAGGCAGATAATCTGTCTCCCTTGCTAACATGCCGTAAAGATCTCCCTACATTTCTGCAGAGTGTACGTGCCCCAGAGTTGTTTCCACTTTTCTCCCTCTTTAACTGGGCTTGCAAGACGATATCGTGCTCTGTGTCTGGGAAACTGTGTTGTGTTGAAATGATTATTGGTTATTTCCCGACAGAGAGCTTGAGTTCTGAACTTTGATGAATGTTACCTTCTTTGGTGTTAAAACTTGACCTATTTGTTATTTGCCCGACAGAAAATGTTTAAAGGAAAACAAGGAGAATAAGGATCAGGTCTCACAGAATTGCAGGAAACATGAGGAATTTCTGGCTTCATGACTGCTTAGATCCAGGGAAGAAGAATGAAAAGGCATCAGATGAAGATTTAATTCTAAAGGTATTTGTATGAAGATTAAAAAGACTATACATTTAGTGGTCATTCTGAAGTGTGCCATAAAGGAAGAGCTGTGGTTGAGTCTGGGGGTGCAGGAGAACAGGACAGGAGCCCTAGTACAGCATTAATTGTGTGACCTGGGAAAAAACATATCACCTCTCTGAGCCTCAATTCCAAGATCCTTTCTAGCATTATTTGAGATTAATTATTCTCCAGAAGAAATTGATTGTTTTGTCTAAAATGTATTTAGGTTGTCAAATACAACGAATTATTCATTTTAATGATTTGTTTTAGGAAGATTTTTGTTTGTTTTAGTTACAGATAGAAACACATACACACTCACAACCAAAACCAAAACCAGCTGTGTGTCATTTTTTGGATACTTTTTGAGCATAAGGTTAAGATTATCTCTAAAGTACTTTTTGATTTTACACTAAAGCCAAAAAAATAAAAATCCTACTTTAATGGTAGGTTGCCATTGAGATGGAAATTAATTATATCACTACCTGGACTGTGGTGATTCATTAGAGAGCCTGAAGCTGTTTAAATGGACACCATATCTTTGCTCATTTATAAACCTTTCATATCCTTGCTTCCTGATAGATTTCCATGCAGCCATTCTTTTTTTTTAAAAATATTTATTTATTTATTTAAAGGGAAGTATAGTTGATTTACACTGTTGTGTTAGTTTCAGGTGTACAGCAAAGTGATTCATATACATATGATTCGGTTATATATATATGTATTATATATATATAGTCTTTTTCAGATTCTTTTCCCTTATAAGTTATCATAAATTATTGAGTATAGTTCCCTGTGCTATGAAGTAGATTCTTGTTGGTTGTCTATTTTATATATAGTAGTGTGTATATGTTAGTCTCAGACTCCTAAGTTATCCCTCCCCCCCTTCCCCCTTTGGTTACCATAAGTTTGTTCTCTATGTCTGTGGGTCTATTTCTATTTTGTACGTAAGTTCATTTGGATAATTTTTGTTTAGATTCCACATATAAGCGATAGCATATGATATTTTTCTTTCTCTGTCTGGCTTACATCACTTAGTATCATAATCTCTAAGTCCATCCATGTTGCTGCAAATGGCATTATTTCATTCTTTTCTATGGCTGAGTATTATTCCATTGTGTATATGTACTGCATCTTCTTTATCCATTCATTTGTTGATGGACATTTAGGTTGCTTCCATGTCTTGGCTATTGTAAACAGCACTGCAGTGACCACTGGGGATGCAGCCATTCTTTTTTAAATACATGGACTCCCGTATTTTTTTTTTTAATTAATTAATTTATTTATTTTTGGCTGTGTTGGGTCTTCGTTTCTGTGCGAGGGCTTTCTCTAGTTGTGGCAAGCGGGGGCCACTCTTCATCGTGGTGCGCGGGCCTCACTATCGCGGCCTCTCTTGTTGTGGAGCACAGGCTCCAGACGCGCAGGCTCAGTAGTTGCGGCTCACGGGCCTAGTTGCTCCGCGGCATGTGAGATCTTCCCAGACCAGGGCTCGAACCCGTGTCCCCTGCATTGGCAGGCAGATTCTCAACCACTGCGCCACCAGGGAAGCCCGATGCAGCCGTTCTTAAAGGCCTCCCCTCAGTGGGTTATTAGTAAGCCTCCCACGTGAACTCTGTGAGAGCTGAGAAATGTAACACTTCGCTTCAGGAAGTTCCACCTCACTCATGGGTTTTGGTTGCTCAGGCCTGGGCTCTGTCTGATACCCTCAAGGTGCTGGATTCACCTCCACCTCTGTAACATGTGACCAGGAGCCTGGCAATAAAAGTCCACTTCACATTGTAGTTTGGGGGGTTATCTTTAAAAAAGCCAAGTGGTGGGGAAAACAAAAGGAAATTAAGAAGCTCCTTCTTTCAGGTACCCTTTCCCTCATCAGAGACAATCTCCAGGTGCTAATCTGGGTGTTAATACTGTATTAATCTTGCCTTTTTATATTCTGTACTTCGAATGCTTTGACATCTGGGACCTTGCTGACCCAGGAAAGACTGGGTCCCAGGATTAGCCAATTCCTAGTAAATGACTCTCCTGGGTGCACAGCTTTCATAAGCAAACCAACCAATACAGAGCCCATACCCCAGCCACTTCCTCTATCAGGCTTTTATACTCTGGCCACTATACAACTAATCACCCCAGGGTCAGGTGCCAGACAACTAGAGATGGCTCCTACACTCCAGAACCCACTGAAATTAGTCAAACTAGCTTGCTTACCCTGCCTCACCCATTCCTTCCTGTGGGAAGCATGTTTTCCCCTGGCTCTCTCTGTCTCCTGACTAGCCCTGGTGCTCCCTGGGCGGCCCTGCATGGCATGGTGTGCCCCTTCCTCTCAGAAACTGTGAGTAACACAGTTTCAATGTCTCCTGATCCGTTGGCCTCACCATACCTGAATGATAATATAACCTATATATATATATATATATATATTTGCGGTACGCGGGCCTCTCACTGTTGTGGCCTCTCCTGTTGCGGAGCACAGGCTCTGGACGTGCAGGCTCAGCGGCCATGGCTCACGGGCCCAGCCGCTCCACGGCATGTGGGATCTTCCCGGACCGGGGCACGAACCCGTGTCCCCTGCATCGGCAGGCGGACTCTCAACCACTGCGCCACCAAGGAAGCCCCTATAACCTATATTTTTAAACAGATCCTGAGACCCTAGAGTTTTAGCATCCCAATCACCTGAGGAGGTCCCTGTCTTAAAAAAAAAAAAAAACAACAATCTCCCTGGCCAAGAGCAAAAAGGCTACTGTCTTGAACACTCACTGGGTGTTACCCTGAGAAGGTGAACGAAACCACTGCAATTTCAAAGCCATTCCCTTACTTTTAAGGCCCTTATAACCACATGTACACACACTCTCTAAGGAAACAGTAGAAAAGAAGGGATTCCTTATTTGGCATTCATTCATCCATTTCCCATACATTTAGTGAGTGATTACAGTATGCTAGACACTGTTCTGGGTGCTGGGATACAGCAGTGAATGAGACAAGACTGAGTCTGTGCCCTCCTAGAGCTTCCATTGTTGTGGTTAAAGATGCTGAGGAAATAAACAAATATCCAGTATTATCCCATGTAGTAAAAGGTGCAAAGAAGAAAAACAAATCAGGATATGGGAAAAGAGAGTGAAGCAGGTTAGAGGCATGGGATGCTACTTTAGGTAGACCGGCCGAGGAGTGCCCCTGTGAGATGGGGACCTTGAAAAGGATGTTGGAGAGGAAGTATACAAATATGAGGAAAAGTGTTCACGAGGGAGGGAATAGCACTGAGTCAGGAGCAGGGCACCATGTTGGCAAATTGCTGAGGCTAAAAGATATGTCACTTCCCCTGACTGTCCTAACACAAATGCTGACCCTGTCATGAGGAGTTTCGGGTCTTTCGACAGGCATCCTTGAGCTGTCTGCGTGGCTGTTTCCCTGGGGCCGAGGAGGCTGGTTGGTTTTATTTTCCCTCCTTATAAATCATACAAGTCTTATTCTCCCAGCCAACGCCTCGAATACATTGTTCGAGCATGTTATTCAGGATTTTTCTATGCTTATATTAATAAGAAGGATTTTCTTTTTGAAAAAGAGAGTCCTGCTTTCTTCTCTGTATGTCCCCACCCTGTGCCAGGTAACACCTTGCAGGCAGTTGGTGCCAGTGGATGTGGGCTGAATAGAACGCCCTTGCTTCCTTGCCTGCCGTAACTGTAGGAACATCACCGGCCCTTGAGTATTTCGCAGCCAGGGGCTCGTTGATGCTTGTTCTGTCTGGAAGCTTTTGGCTGAACTCTCATCCTTGTTGCCTTGCAGCTACCTTTTGATTAATTTTAATTTGACCACTGGGTCTGCACATAACAAGAGCATTTAGGGGCTGCCTTTGAAAAAGTTATCTTTTGAGTGGATGGAGGGATAGCTCTTTCCCTGTTGTCATGTGATAATGAGATCATTGGGGTTTATAGATCAGAATTGCTTAGAGTGGTATGAAATTATTAATTTTTACGGGACAGCTGTAATTGCTTTCTCTTCAGCTTGGAGAGCTGTGCAAGGAAAACGCATTCGTGAAAGGACAAATCGTTACTCTTGAAGAGACTAAAAATGTCCATGAGATGGAGGCAAAAGCTAGCAGAGAAACAATCATGAGGCTGGCTTCAGAAGTAAACAGAGAGCAGAAAAAAGCTGCCTCCTGCGTTGAAGAGAAAGAGAAGCTGAACCAGGTACAATGTGTGGAGCGTGTGTGTGCATCTGTGATCATGTTTATGAAGCAGACATTGAAAACCAGATGTGGATGAGCACACTAGTGTTACTGACTGCAACTTCAAAGGCTCCTCTCGGCAGGAGGTCTGGGGCACCACGGGAGTCAGTGACCTGATCTGGCCGTCGGATACAGTTTTTTTCTAATTAGAAAAAAAGAAATACAGAACACTTAAAAGTAAAAAGTTTGTAGCTAATACGTCTTATTTGGTTAAACTGTAAGGATTACAAAAATTTTAAATTAATATTTGAACAACTAGGTAATGCATTCACAAGATACAAAATTCTAAATGGACACAGGGGAATGTGATGAGAAGTTATCCCCCAGTCCTTTCCCTCATGCCACCGAGTTGGTCTCTCTAGAGGCAACCTGTTAACAATTGCTTATATACCTTTCTAGAAATATTCTACATATATATATATGCATATGTTTATTTTTATTTATTTTTAACACAAATGGCAACATACTCTGCACCTCTATGTTTTTCTTTTTATTTACTTTTTAAAAAATTGGTAAGACACTACACACTATTATACACAAGGCTGCTATGAATAATCTGTCAGTTCTCATATGTGAGACTATATCAGCAAGACAAAAATCCTAGAAGTAGACTTGCTGGGTCAAAGGATATGGGGTTTGTAATTTTGAGAGATATTGCCAAAGGAAAGTGACTCTTAATTCCAAACTTTTATTTATCCAATGAATTGCTTTACCTTTTAAATTAGCTGGAGTCTGTTTGAGCATGGGAATTAATACGGTATTTTTTTTAACACTGTATAATCCTTTAATTATATTTAAAAAATTTTGTGTCAAGGAAACTAATCATGGGATTAATAATAACAATTAATTTCCAAAAGCAAAAGTGAGCTAGTGCAATCAGTTAATAAAATACGTAGGAGAAAGTTGAAGAGTAAAGGAGATGGAGTTTAAAATTAAGGAATGACTAATGCTGAAAAAGAGAGGCTCCATGAAGGGTGAAGGTTCAGTGGTGTCCCACAGGCTGTGACGGGGGTTCTGGAGTTGGCGGGATGCAGTAGAAGGAGCCATCTTTGTGGGATCATCTCTTAGGTCTTCCAGGTCTACAGTGACTTCACTGCCAAGCTGAGGTAATATGAGAAGTTGGAATATGAAAGTGATCCACAGTAATGATAATAATTTCTATTTCCCCCCAGTTCTCTGTATCAAAAGCCCTTCTTACCACTGGATTTCTTCTTCTGTCACATTAACTTTGTGAAATGAGTAAAAATTTTATCACTGTTATCAAGTCACTTCAGTCATTTGAGCACCTTGTCTTAGTCTGCTTTGGCTATTATAATAAAATGCCATACACTGGGTGGCTTAAAAAACAGACATTTATTTCTCGTAGTTCTGGAGGCTGGGAGGTAATGACATTTAGTGACCTCATCTAAATGTAATTACCTCTCAGTGGTCCCATCTCCAGACACCATCACGTTGGATGCTAGGGCTTCAACATATGAATTTTGAGCGGACACAATTCAAGTAACTCAATTATTTTTCTCCAAATTTTTCTTACAGAAATTTTCAAACATGTATAGACAGGAATACAATGAACATCCACTTATTACCCACCCAAGTGCAACAGTTGTTAGCATTTTGCTGTATTTGCTTTATTACTTTGCATACACACACACACACACACACACACACACACACACACACACAAAATAAGTTTAGACATCGTATGTATTGCTTCTGACTACAGCAGCATATATATTTTAAGAATAAGGACATTACCATACATAATCACAATACCATTATCACATCTAAAAGTCAACAGTAATGCCACAGTATCATCCTTGGAGGTTATCAGACCCACACGGTTTTTGTACTTCTTAAGAGGTGGAATTTAATTCCCCTCCCCTTGTGGGCTGGATGAATTGACTCACTTCCAGTGAGTGGAATACGTCAGAAGTGGTGGGATCTCAATTATGAGATTGGGTTATGAAAACACTGTGGCTTTTGTCTTAGATACACTCTCTTGAATTCCCTTGCATCGTTGCTTTTGAGGAACACCAGCTGTCATGTGGTGGGGCCCTCAGGTAGCCAGTTGCCTGGCCCAGGTGCCCAGGAACCGAGGCCTATCCGCTACCACGTGAGTGAGCTTGGAAGTGAATCCTCCTTCAGATGATCTTGAGGTGACAGTAGCCCTGGTCAACAGCTTGACTAGAACCTTCTGAGAGACCTTGAGTCAGAAACACCCAGCTAAGTCAGTCCCAGATTTCTGGCCCATAGTGCTGTGAGATAATAAATGTTTGTTGTGTTAAGCCACTAAGTTTGGGCTAATTTGTTACACTGCAATAGCTGATCAATAACCATCTAATATTGACATTCAAATTTCATCATTTTCTACAAGAATGTCTTTTATAGCTGTTTTCTTCCCCAAATTGGGGCTCAGTCTGGGTTCATTCATTGCATTTATTTGTTATGTTTAGCCTTTTATAGTTTTTCAAAACATATCATTGGCTTATACAGAGTACAGAGCAGTGGTCTGATTGTTTCTTCAAGATGTTATTTAACTTGCTCATCTATGCCCTATACACTTAAAGTTGGCTCTAGCGGCTGTATTGGATTCAGGTTAAACCTTTTTTAAAAATAATTAATTAATTTATTTTTGGCTGCGTTGGGCCTTTGTTGCTGCACATGGGCTTTCTCTAGCTGTGGCGAGCGGGGGCTACTCTTTGTTGTGGTGAGTGAGCTTCTCATCGCGGTGGCTTCTCTTGTTGCAGAGCACGGGCTCTAGGCACACGGGCTTCAGTAGTTGTGGCTCATGGGCTCTAGAGCGCAGGCTCAGTAGTTGTGGCACACGGGCTTAGTTGCTCTGTGGCATGTGGGATCTTCCCGGACCAGGGATTGAACCTGTGTCCCCTGCATTGGTAGGCGGATTCTTAACCACTGTGCCACTAGGGAAGTTCCCAGGTTAAACCTTTCTGGCAAGAATATTTCAAAGCTAAAGTCGTATACTTCAGGGCTTCCCAGGTGGCGCAGTGGTTGAGAGTCTGCCTGCCGATGCAGGGGACACGGGTTCGTGACCCGGTCCGGGAAGATCCCACATGCCGCGGAGCGGCTGGGCCCGTGAGCCATGGCCGCTGAGCCTGTGCTCCGCAACGGGAGAGGCCACAACAGTGAGAGGCCTGCGTAACGCAAAAAACAAACAAACAAAAAAAACCAAAATAAAGTTGTATACTTCATATTGCATTGCATTAGAAGCAGATAGTGTTAGATTTTTCTATTGTTGCTGAAACTAAGTTTGATTGCCCAGATCTTTAGTGTAAAGGTACATTTTTTTTTCCTTCAGTTAAGTAAGGTATCTGTGGGGTGATCATTGGCAGGTTATTTCTGTTCTGCATCAAGTTGACCTAGTGATGTTATCATCCATTGATTCTTTTCTGGATTAACTTACATCAGGGGTGGCAAAGTGGTAATATTCTAACTTCATCCTTCCTTCTACTTATTAGTTGACATTCTTACGTAAAGAAAAGCTTTTTGTTTTCAATTCTATGGACACATGGATTTTTATTTATTGACACTTACTATGTTATAATCAATTATTCTCCTTTTGGCTTTCCAATCCTCCATGTTTGGCCAGGACGAGTCCCTACAAGATGGTCTCTGTGACCTTATAACCTGACTCCTTTAGTCTTTCAATGCTTCCTTGCCTTTTGACAGAAGATGATATCTTAGGCTCACTTACAATTTTCAGACCACAGAACTAAAAGCAGCCTATTCTCTATGGAGCTTTGGCTCCTTTTACTGGGGAATGGTGCTTAGAAACCAAGATTCAGGCTTTAGGTGTGCTCATTGCTATTGGGGTGTCATTGCTTTCAGTGGACAGAGCTAGAAATACTTTTTTTAGTAATAAATTAATACTGGTATTTTTAATTAAAAGTAATATTCTAGAGTTAATTAGAATATTACTTTTAATTAAAATTAATTAATTTTAAAAATAAAAAATTTAAATTAATTAATTTATTAATAAATTAATATCTTTTAACTTTATATTACTATCTTTTGGATATTAACAATAATATTTACTCATTTGATTTGTCTTACAGTATACATAAAATTATTTCAAAATTACACTTTAAATATTCTACCTATAAGTAAACCTTCTTAGTGAAGTTTAAGACTCTCAGACTTTTTATGTTAGTACTATCAGCAATCATTAGTATAATAGTCACCATTTATCAATCACTTGCCATTAGCATAGTCATTTTGCTAAGTGCTCAGAGAGGTTATGTACTTTGCTCAAGTATGCACAGCTATTAACTGGCAAAGTGACTTGAACCCTGGTCATTATGTTGTTGTGCTTTTATCAGTAATCCCCTTTACATGTATATTCACAGCTACCTCCTCCATACAAGTCTGGTGCCAAATACTGTTTGTCAGTGGAACAGTAAAAATAAGTAGCTATGCAAATTTCCTCAGTGAATGAATGATTTTAATTTGATTATAGATAGTAGTTATCAAATTATCAAGCCTTGAAAATTATGAAGAATTGAGTTTGTCTATAAAAGTGCATTTCTGGAGATGAGCAGTAGGAAATGACAATGTATTGCAAAAGCACATTAAAAATTCAAAACTTACTCCTCTTTTATATGTGTCTTTACTTGTAAATGACTGATGATACAATGTTGTTCAGACTTGTGAAACACATTCACTTTGGGATCAAGTTCCTGCCAAAATAATACAAATTATTAAAAAAATATGGGCAGTAAAAAACTTGAGGTCTTTAATAAAGTGCTCATTCATGGGATTATGACTCCAAAGATTTACTACTGAAAAACACTGTCAAGTGCTTTTACTGACACATTAATGGTCTCAGAAAGAGTTTTCATAATGCTTTCTAAAGCTCTGTTTTTGAGGTTGGAAACTTACTTTATTAATAAAGTCCAGAATGACTGCAGAGGTAGAAGTATCCACGGGGCTGAGGTGCTGTTTCTACCAAACTCAACTTTTCTTATTATCTTAATGATTTTTTTTAAGTTACTTTATGAAAATTCCCTAATAAAAATCCATGTGATTTATTATACATATGGATAATACATTATTTGACAATCTTTAATAGTTAAAATTGCAGTATGTTTTAAAAACTTTTATAGATTGGCACCTTTTGTTGTTGTTGTCTCGAAATAATCTAATGCTGAGAAAAGTAGTCACTTTATCTACATTAGCCACACACGTTTCCTATAGACCAGACATTTCAATCAGTGAATCAGAAATTAAACTTACATAATGGATTTAAAACAGCTTATTTTCCTTCACACTGTTCACATTTTCCTTAATTCTAGTGGCCAGAATTGAAGCTAGGAGAAAGAGTATTGGTTTTGGAGTCAGCAGGCTTGGTTTGGAAGGATGTCCCTTCTGCTTTCTTGGTTTGTTGTCTACAGCAGCGTGTGTAGGAGGGGAGAGGATAAGAGAGACACACTGAGCAGGGTGGCTCAGAGGCGAGGCTCTTGGGTTTTTAATATAGGCTCCAGAATCATTTGGCTGTGTGATCTGAGGCATATGACTTTACCTCTTTGAACTTCAGTTTCTTGTATGTAAAATGGGAAAATAATTTAAGGATCTACCTCTTACAGTTATCGTTAGGATTGAATGATGTAATCTACATATGGTACTCAAGACAAGCCCAGCACATAATTGATGCTCAGTGTTTTAATTTCCTTTTCCTAGTTATTTACTTTTATCTAGGGATTAAAGTAAATGTATGGTTATTTTAAGAGTACAGACATATGGAAAGAGTTCCTGGAAATGAGAAATTATCAGACAGGATAAATTACTAAAGAAGTTAAAGAGCTCTTTAAAATCATAGAATCACAACGTTGGAAGTGACCCTAAGGTCTTTTAGAATCTAGATCATCAAACTCTCTATTTGAAATAAGAATCATCTCTAAAATGTCCCTGTCTAGCTAGTACCAGCCTTCCCTTGAACTCCTCCAGAGGCAGGGAACTCACCGGAGGTCCACTTCCTCTGTGCAGTCTTAATTGTTTGACAGTTCTTCACTGTAGCAAGTCAGGATCAAAATCCCTATAATTCACGTCCTCATCCTGGTTCTCTCTTTTTTTCCAGTTTTATGGAGATATAATCGCTATACAGTACTGTATAAGTTTAAGGTGTAGAGCATAATGGTTTGACTTACATACATCGTGAAATGATTACACAATAAGTTTAGTGAACATCCCTCATCTCGTATAGATACAAAATTAAAGAAATAGAAAATTTTTTCCTTGTGATGAGAGCTCTTAGGATTTACTCTCTTAACAACTGTCCCGTATAACATACGGCAGCGTTCATTATACTTATCATGTTGTACATCACATCCCTAGGATTTATTTGTCTTTTAAGTGGGAGTTTGTACCTTTTGACTGCCTTCATCCAATTCCCCCTTCCCCTACCTCCCACCCTTGTAACCGACGAGTTTGTTTGTTTTTGAAGTATATTTGTCCTACAACACTATGTTAGTTCCTGTTATGCAACATAGTGATTTGATATTTCTATACATTTCAAAGTGATCATCATGGTAAGTCTATTTACTGTCAGTCACAATAAAAGGATATTACGTAATTATTGATTATATTCCCCAATGTACATTTCATACCCATGACTCACTTATTTTGCAGCTGGAAGTTTGTACATCTTAGTCTCCCTCACCTACTTCTTTCCTTCCCTCATCCCCCTACCCTCTGGCAACCACCTGTTTGTTCTCTGTATCTATGACTCCCTTTCTGTTTTGTTACGTCTGTTCATTTGTTTTTTAGATTGCACATATAAATGGAATCGCACAGTGATTCTGTGTCTTTCTCTGTCTGACTTATTTCACTTAGCATAACACCCTCTAGGCCCATCCATGTTGCTGCAAATGGCAAGATTTCATTCTTTTCTTATAGCTGAGTTTATAGCTGAGTTATATACATTCTTTTCTTATAGCTGAGTTTATAGCTGAGTTATATATATATATATATAAAATGCTGCAGGAACATAGGGGTGCATATATCTTTTCTAATTAGTATTTTCATTTTCTTTGGATAAATATCCAGGAGTGGAATTGCTGGATGATATGGTTGTTCAATTTTAATTTTTTTGAGGAATCTCCATATTGTTTTCCACAGAGGCTGCACCAATTTACATTCCACCAACTGTGAACAAGCGTTTCCTTTTCTCCACATCCTCACCAACACTTGCTATTTGTTGTCTTATTGATAATAACTGTACTGACTGGTGAGAAGTAATATCTCATTGTGGTTTTGATTTTCAGTAGTGATGTTGAGCATCTTTTCATGGATCTGTTGGCCATCTGTATGTCTTTTTGGAAAAATGTCTATTCAGGTCCTCTGCCCATTTTTCAATATAGTTGTTCTCTTTTTTTTTTTTTTTTTTTTTGTGGTACGCGGACCTCTCAGTGCCATGGCCTCTCCCGTTGCGGAGCACAGGCTCCGGACGCGCAGGCTCAGCGGCCATGGCTCACGGGCCCAGCCGCTCCGCGGCATGTGGGATCTTCCCGGACCGGGGCACGAACCCACGTCCCCTGCATCGGCAGGCGGACTCCCAACCACTGCGCCACCAGGGAAGCCCTTTTTTTTTCTGATGTTGAGTTGTATCAATTCTTTGTATATTTTGGCTTTTAACCTGTTAAAAGATTTATTGTTTGCAGATATCTTCTTCCATTCAATAGGCTGCCTTTTCATTTTGTTGATAGTTTCCTTTGCTGTGCAACAGCTTTTTAGTTTGATGTAGTCCCATTTGTTTATTTTTGATTTTGTTTCCCTTGACTGAGGAGACAGGTCCAAAAAAATATTACTAAGACTGATGTCAAAGAGCACATAGCCTATGTTTTTTTTCTAGAAGTTTTATGGTTTCAGGTCTTACATTTAAGTTTTTAATCCATTTTGAATTTATTCTTGTGTGTGGTGTGAGGAAGTAGTCCAGTTTGATTCTTTTGCATGTAGCTGTCCAGTTTTTCCAACGCCATTTGTTGAAGAGGCTATCTTTTTCCCACAGTATATTTTTGCCTCCTTTGTTGTAGATTAATTGCCCATATAAATGTGAGTTTATTTCTGGGGTCTCTATTCTATTCCATTGATCTACATGTCTGTTTTTGTGCCAGTACCACACAGTTTTGATTACTGTAGCTTTGTGTAATAGTTTGAAATCAGGGAGCATGATGCCTCCAGCTTTTTCTTCTTTCTGAAGAAGGTTTTGACTATTTGAGGTCTTTTGTGTTTCCATACAAATTTTAGAATTATTTGTTCTAGTTCTGTGAAAAATAACATTGGTATTTTGGTAGATATTGCATTGAATTTGTAGATTGCCTTGGGTAGTATGGTCATTTTAACAATATTAATTATTCCAGTCCATGAGCATGGTATATTTTTTTATCTGTTTCTGTCATCTTTAGTTTCTTTCATCAGTGTCTTATAATCTTCTGAATACAGGTCTTTTACCTTCTTAGATTTATTTCTAGATATTCTGTTCTTTTTGATGTGATTGTAAATGGGATAGTTTTCTTGATTTCTCTTCCAGATAGTTCATTGTTAGTATATAGAAATGCAACAGATTTTTTTGCATATTAATTTTGTATCCTACAACTTTACTGAATTCATTGATGAGTTCCAGTAGTTTTTTGGTGGCATCTTTAGGATTTTCTATGTATAGTATTATGTCATCTGCAAACATGACAGTTTGCTTCTTCCTTCACAATTTGGATTCTTTTTATTTCTTTTTCTTGTCTGATTGTTGTGGCTAAGACTTCCAATACTATGTTGAGTATAAGTGACAAGAGTGGGCATCTTTATCTTGTTCCAGATCCTAGAGGAAATGCTTTCAGATTTTCACCATTGAGTATGATGTTAGCTGTGGGCTTGTCATATATATGGCCTTTATTATGTTGAGGTATGTTCCCTCTATGCCCACTTTCTGGGGAGTTTTTTTTTTTTTTTTATCATAAGTGGCTGTTGAATTTTGTCAAAATCTTTTTCTGCATCTATTGAGATGATCATATGATTTTTATTTTTCAATATATTAATGTAGTATATAACACTGATGGATTTGGAGATGTTGAAACATCCTTGCATCCCTGGGATAAATCCCTCTTGATCATGGGTATGATCCTTTTAATGTATTGTTAAAATTGATTTGCTAATTTATTGTTGACGATTTTTGCATCTATGTTTATCGGTGGTATTAGCCTGTAATTTTCTTTTTAGTGATTCTTTGTCTGGTTTTGGTATCAGGATAATACATGGCCTTGTGGAATGAGTTTGGAAGTGTTCCTTCCTTTGCAATTTTTTGAAACAATTCGAGAAGGATAGGTGTTAACTCTTCTCTAAATGTTTGATAGAATTCACCTATGAAGCCATCTGATCCTGGAATTTTGTTTGTTGGAAGTTTTAAAATTACTGATTCAATTTTATTACTGATGTTTGGTCTGTTCATATTTTCTATTTCTTCCTGATTCAGTCTTGGAAGATTGTATGTTTCTAGGGATTGGTGCTGGCTGAGTGGCCCAGGGTGTCCCAGAGCTGGTGTTGGCTCCTTCGTGTGTGGGCTGGGTCCTGACATGGCAGGTTCCTGGGTTGCAGTGGTCCTGGGTCTGTTGTCTGCCTGCTTGTGGGTGGGGTTGGTTCCTGGGGTGGCTGGCTGAGGGGCCCAAGGTATCTCAGAGCTGGTGTTGGCCTCCTAGTGGCTGTGGCCAAGTAATGTCAGCTGGCTGCAGGTCTTGGGGGTTCCAGGGCTAGTGCAGGTGTACTGGTGGGTGGGGCCTGGTCCTGGGCATTCTGGTGGGTGGGCTAGTGGATTATGGGGTTCTAAGGCAGCCAGCCAGCCTACTAGTGGTGCTGTATCCCTTCCCACCTAGCTACTTGGCCTGAGGCATCCCAGTACTGGTGCCAACAGGATGGTGGGTAGGTGTGGGTCCTGGCGCTCATAAGCTAGAGGAGCTCACCATTCTAAAATGGTGAGTAATTAAGATGAAAATAAACACTAAACTAATATCTGCTCATATTATAAAAGATTAAAAATGTTCGTAAGGCTCCAAAGTGAAATTAAAAATCATCTCTCCTTCCACTTCTAGCCTCAAACTCTTGTTTGAACCTCTGATATTACCATTAAGACTTTAAAACAATACATTTCTGTTCCTGATTCAACAACCTGATATAGTATTTTTAGATGTTCTGCTATGATATATGACGAATTTAATGCCTCCTACTTTTTACTCGCATCGTTCTGCATTCCAGTTTTTATTTTATTATTGTATTTACCTTGTCAAGGTTTGTAATATTTTCATTCTGTTCTGTAACTATAATTAAGTTTTCAATGCTTTGTCTTTAGGTTCATTCAACACATTTAAAGTAAATCAAAACAGAATTTAAAATAACATGACTGCATACATTTTTTTATTATGGGTCTAATCCTAGCATGTGATGCAGAACTCATTCCATTTTGACAATGTCCCTCTTGAAATTTCAGCTGGGAACTGTCCATGGTCCTCCAGGCACAGTCTGACCAGTTCAGGGCAGAGCGTTTTGCAGTACTGAAGTGAAGCCCAGGAACACACTGGCCTCATGGACAGTTAAATTTATTGTTAACTTGTATCGGGTTTGTCAATAATGGGAATTTCAAATTTAAGTTGAATTCTTATTATTTTCCAAGGTTGATTATGCCACTGGGACAGCTCAGATTTGGGAAAGGTCTTCCTCATTTTGAAGTAAAATGTTACTCTGCAGCTCCCACTCTAATAGATCATGGAATTACAGGGCCAAAGGATATTGTGCATATTACATGTTTTAGATATTTATATCAAAATTATGCCTATTCACACTTCCACCAGCAATGTATGAGAGGACATGTTTGGGGGAATTTCTGAGTTTATTTGTTGATGTTAACTGCAGTAGGTGGAAATAAGCAACGAAGTTTTAATTTTATGAAATTTGTCTAGGGTTGGATGAATTAAGCTCAAGCCAGAGGTTTTCTACCCTGATGATAATTAGTCATTTTAGTTTTGAGAGGCAGTTTGATCTCAGGCATATCCAAATCCATAGGATGGTTAGCAACATTGTAATAGGAATCAATTGTGTTTTAAAAACACAAACCTTTGAATGATTTCATTACTTAATGCATTTAATTGGGAAGTTAAATTGAACACCTTGATCCTATTATTTACAAATGTTTTTGTTAAAAGTAATTGTGAAGGGGTCATTATACTTTGTTGCATTAGTAGCACTGAATCTAAAGATTTGTTAATTTAAAAAATTTTTTAAGTGATCCCTGTCACTGTCTTGATAGGGTCTGTGCTCATTTGCCACTGCGATTTCTCCTGTGGAGGTCAGCCCTGATTTTGCTCTGAGGGAGCTACTTGTTTCTTGTTCTGTGTGTCAGTGTGCTCTGACAGCAGTCCCGAGGTCCTGGCCGGCGACACCAATGTCACATTACTTCAGTGTATCCTTGAGGTAGCCATGCAACCAGACTCGACTCTAGCCGCTGTCTCCCAATAGCTCTACAAGTAATTGCATTTTTAGTCTGAGGACATCTGTTTCCAGCAGATCGGCCGCGTGCCTCTGAATTCTGAAGCGCTTAATCAGAGCACTGGGGGAGCAGGTCCCCAAGGCCTTGTCGCTGGCTCCCGAGTCTGCATTTCATACGAGAAACAGCATATAGTTCTGTGGGCTGAAATGTGTCCAGAAAAAAAAAAATCTGACCTGCTGCCATGTGCCACTATATTCTATGACCACAAAAGAATTTTCTGATTTTTATTAGACATAAGCATTGGTGCTTTGGATTTGTTAAAGAAGACTGTTTTGACCCTGGTCTCTAAGGCAGTGAGAAAACAGTCATATTGGGGTGGAAAAAATGCCTCATAGCTGAAATATCTTAATGGTGTTTATTGGTCTCCTGCTGTAAGCTGCTGATTGATTAGTTTATTCCAAACTGACAGTAAGTCTATAGTACTCAAGTGTCTGATATATTTTTTGTGTATTTTTAGGATCTTTTGTAAATTCCTGGTTAAAAATATCTCTCCATTGGTCATGGAAACTCCCCTCCTTTGCATTAGGGACTTTCTTTCAATGTAAAAGTTAATATGTAATTTCCTATCGAGTTTTAGAACTCTGAGGGGATTAGGATTAATTTTCATCCCTGCATCATCGAATTTAGGACCTCAGTTTTCTAACCACACATTAGATGGTAGTTTCTGAGTAATACATGGGCCCAATTTATTATCGCCAATGCTGATACTAGTTGCTCTAATTGAGCAGCTACTGTATTACTATCTGAAAAGAAATCTGTAAAGTGTTAAAATATTGTATTTGTGATAAAGTGTACATAATTTAATTAGCAGTAATAATGGGACTTCTCTGCACAGACGACTGGTTTGGAAAGGCAGTGGGGTAATGGAGCTGGTGCCAGGACCTGGAGAAGCAAAGCATTTCACAGACTAGTTTCTATAATTAGTTTAGTTATTACATCTCTGAAAGGGGCAGCTTTCTCTAACTACCTACATCCACTGGATGACTTTTCATTCAAATTGATGCCCAAGACTTCCTTGATTTAAAAACAAATCACCAGAAAAAAAAGGAAGATATTCTCTTTCTTTTTTAAAAAATAAAAAGTAGGAGGTAGCATTTCAAGTAACATTCTTCCTGTCTTCAAGCTCTAATGCAAAAGGGATGATTGCATTTTAACTAGCAGCCTGAAGTGTCAACTGGCCAGTTTAGACGTAGAATCTGTTATTTGACGATATGGTTTCTTTTTAGTTATTTTTGCCCCTAAAAACCAAAAATATGTTTGCCATTTACCTAGACTACAGTATTATAGCAGTGCTGGCTAACCGACTGCTTAATCTTATTTGATGTGAATTCACTTAATTGGGAACTTGATGTCCACAAGTGTTGTTTTGTTTTTTTTTAAATGAATTTTAAAGATATCCTTTTTATGCCTCTTTGGACCATTCTACATATAGTAAATAGAAGTAGGTGTACTGGTAACTTTCTCAATGCCCTTTATTTTTACAAACCTAATCATACATATCATATTCTTTGAAATTATTCTTCTCAGTATGGTACTCTATCTCCCTCTAACTTTTAATCCTCCCACCCACCAAATGGCTACTCCTTTCTATTTCCTTTCTTCAGGTCCTATCAGTATTGGTTTTATTTTTATGAGACAAGGGGATACACAGTCAATGAATATTGAAAGAAAGATTTTACTCTCTTTTTTTTTTTTTTTTTTGCGGTATGCGGGCCTCTCACTGTCGTGGCCTCTCCCGTTGCGGAGCACAGGCTCCAGACGCGCAGGCCCAGCGGCCATGGCTCACGGGCACAGCCGCTCTGCGGCATGTGGGATCTTCCCGGACCGGGGCACGAACCCGTGTCCCCTGCATCGGCAGGCGGACTCTCAACCACTGCGCCACCAGGGAAGCCCTTCTCTCCTTTATACAATGATTTTTTATGATAATTCTACCTGTTATTTAAAATAGTTTTAAGGGGAGACATCTTCATTCAAATAACTTTTAGTGACTTATTAGAACTCTGAGGGTTTACTGTTTACTCGACATCAATTTCCATTTATACCAAACTTAAGAACACATAGGCCTGTAAACATATTCTATATATGGATCGAATCTAGTAGTATGTTAGCCAATGATTTGTTTTTATTAACTCTTTCCAGAGGTCCACATAGAAAAGGCTTATATGTCATCTTCCTTCTTTTTTTTTCTAGCCCTGATTTTATATCCCTTCTGTTTTTCAGACATCTAAATTTACCTAACATAGCTTTACAATTGAACAACTTTATGAAGAGAGGATAGGGCACCTAAAATTAAAAATGGAATGAGCATTTAACTGTAACTCCTTGAACTTGTTAGCAAGCAAGGTAAATGAGAAGCAAATGCAGGTTCCCCTCCTTAGCTGATAATGCTACTGTCCTCACTTTCCGAAATTATTTTAGGACTTGCTCAGTGCTGTAGAGGAGAAAGAAGCTCTTGAAAGGGAAGTTAAGATCCTCCAAGAAAGGCTGCTTGCTGGCCAGCGGGTCTGGGATGCCTCAAAGCAGGAGCTGAGCCTCTTGAAGAGAAGCTCTCTGGAGTTGGAGAAGAGTTTGAAGGCCAGTGTGGATGCAGCCACAGCCTCGCAGAGCGAGTACTCCTCATTTAGGGAGAAAATTGCAGCCCTCCTGAGGAGCAGCTCGGGCACGCTTAGGCCCACGGAGGATGCCATTCTGGAGAGGATTCGAGAAATGGGCAGCCGGGAAGAGAGCGGGAAACGGGTGAGTGGGTGATGGCTGCGTACCGGCTTCTTAAGGACAGTCAGCTCCTTCATTCAGTATACTCAGTAAGTGAGTGGGTTGTCTGAGTTAGTTAAAAGTAGCATTTAAATGTGGTTGTACTACTTTCAATAATATATTATAGTCCCGAAGCCTGACCGCATACTACCATGCGGGTTCTGGACTCAGAGCTACCCGGGCTGAATCTTGGTCTCTACTGAACACTCACTTGCTCCAGATGTGACCTTGGGCAGGTTCCTGAGAGGACAGCCTCTGAGATTTTGCTTCCTGGCCTGCTGTACAGGAACAGCCCAGGGTCCACACCCCTTGTCTGAAACCCTTGGAGCCTGCTGTGGTTTTGAATTCAGAGTTTTTCAGTGTTTAGGAAGGTAAAATTGTCCCCAGAAAGGTAATGGAGAGAGCACCCTTCCACATTCCTCCTCAGTGGGGTCTGGGACGGCACCCCATACTCACCACATTCATCTTCTGTGGCAAAAGCTGTGAGCAGCTCAGCTGCGTGGGACCCACCAAGGCTGTGCATAGCCTCGGTCACTTCAGGTCAGGCTTTGTTGCCAAATTCTGTTAGGTCAAGCTTTGCTAGCAAATAACTTTTGGAAAGAAACCGTCAGCTTTCAGATCCTTTTGGATTTTGCAATTGTAGGTAAGAGTTCCTGGACCTGCAACTGTATCTGCCTCTTCAGGTTGTTGTTTGTTGTAAGCATTAAATGAAAAAAAATTGTTAGGAAGTCCTTAACACACTGTCCGGCAAATAGCAACACTAAACATTAACTCTTGCTGCCCTGGCCCCTCCTCCCCTTCTCGCCTCCTTTTCCTGATGTGTTGGTACCTGGAACAGTCTTTCAGGGGACCTATTTAACAAGTGGATTTAAAAATGGTTGAAATCACACATATGATTGAAGCTTGCTTAATTTTGTTACCTTATTTATATTATTAACAAGTCTCATTTTCTATAAAGCTTTGCTTAGCTGAGTTAATTTCAGCCCACACTCTGTTTAAACTATCCTCAAATCCAGATTATTGAAGTCCTAATTAATGAGGTTTTAAGGTAAATAATATCCAAATTCTATGTATAATTCCATTAGGAACCGTTTCTTCTATTGAGTTCATTTTTTTGCTTGAAAGGAGAAAATGCACTTTTCCTCCTTTTAATGATCCTAAAAAACTCAAAGTGATCACTAACTCAAAGTTCGGGGTTGCAGTTGTAAATTTCCTTTAGTGATGAAACTTCTTTTAAAAAATAAATTTATTTATTTATTTATTTTTGGCTGCGTTGGGTCTTCGTTGTGGTGCGCGGGCTTCTCATTGCAGTGGCTTCTCTTGTTGCGGAGCACGGGCTCAAGGTGCACAGGCTTCAGTATTTGCAGCACGTGGGCTCCGTGATAGTGGCTCGTGGACCCTAGAGCGCGTGGGCTTCAGTAGTTCTGGTGCACGGGCTTAGTTTCTCCGTGGCATGTGGGATCTTCCTGGACCAGGGGTTGAACCTGTGTCCCCTGCATTGGCAGGCGGATTCTTAACCACTGCGCCACCAGGGAAGTCCCGATAAAACATTTTAAATTCCCTTTAAAACTGCAAAATTCACATGTACTCCAGGAGCAGCCCTAGTGACTCCATTGTTCAAGTGTAGGACTCTCTGTGGATATAAAATGTTCACCCCTGTAACATGTGTGGGTCTCTGAGAGTGACCTAGTTTATCTTGTGATGCAGTACACATATAGGTCCTGGATTGGGGAAGGGAATTAGTTACAGGACTGGGAAAAACTTCAAGTGACTTACCTTGAATAGTAATAGACGTACTTCAATAGCGAATGGATCTTTGCCATTTCATTTTATTGCTTCCCTCTTCTATTTTCCCAAATGTTTTCCTAAAACTATTTTAATTCCAGCATGTGAAACATGGCATAAAGTTGTCAGCATGAAGTATATGTTTATTTTCTAAAGCAAAATGATGTAAATTGGTTAAGCTGGATATGCCTTCTCCCTCTCATAAAAATGAGAATGATTCAGTGTTTTTAGTGCCTTTGTCCGCCTTTCCTACCCTGTAATTTTTTTCAGTAGCTGCTCTCACTATTTAGAAGCCTGAAATCAAGCATATAGCTGGCACCTTGTGTGACTCATCTTCAAGTAAAATCAGGAGAAAATGGATTCCATATATTGTCTTAGAAATGTTTCTGAAGAATGGGAGCTTTGCAGTTTGGTGAATCTGTTCGTTGAGGAGGCTGCAACGCCCTGCCAGCTGCCGTGGATAAACACACAGTTCACTCCTGAGTAATACCCTTGTGCTCAGGGCCTCGCAAATTCTCCCCTTCACCATGACTCCTACTTACTGAACATTGCTTTTCTTGTTTACCTCTTCGCTATTCATTTTCACTCTCCTCTATTTGCAGTTCGGGGTAGAACTCAGGACACCACCCACACTTTTTCAGTAAGTCATTTCTACTTGTTCCATGATTTTCTGATTATAACAAAATCTAATTTTCTTTTTAAATGCTTTACTATATCTTAGAGCAGCGTATCTCAGCTATTGACATTTTCTGAGCTGGATAATCCTTTGTTGTAAAGGCCGTTCTGTGTATTGTAGGATGTTTAGCAGCATCTCCAGCTTCTACCCACTAGATACCGATAGTACCTCCTCTTCTCCCCAGTTTGTGACAAGCAAAGATGTCTCTAGACATTGCAAAATGTCCCTGGGGCTGGGGGGTGGGCGGTGAAATTGTTCCTAGTTGAAAACCACTCTCTTAGAGGAATGTTCTGCTGTTGGGTTCCCAGGAATTCTAAATGAGTATTTCGATGTTATGCAGCCTGAAATTTCAGGACACTCGTAACAAGTGTTTTTGAAATAATGATTTCTTACACAATGACAGGAAGCTGTGACGTTTTCAGATTTTAGTTTAGAATCTTGAGGCAAAGTTTTTTTTGTTTGTTTTTTAACTTTTAGATGTTTCCAAACTGGCTAATCACCTGGCTGAGAATTGATCTGTACAGAGAGGACGGGACCATGAGTGATTTCCATGTCGTCTCCTTAATTATAGACAAATTAGTACAACCGTACAAAAATTTATCTAGACAGCTCGTCTGTTCTGCTTTAGAGCACACACAAGGCTGTACGTCCTCCACTGGAGCTTTTCCAGTCTGGTGTGGGAGCTTTGGGGAAGCAATCCGATGCCGTAAAGGACCTGAGATGTTTCTGCAACTCCCACACTCCCCCTTCTGATCTCATCATTCTGCTCTGTTCTTAATCCTCCAATATCCTAAACCAAACGTTTGCCCAGAAGTAGACTTCAAGTAGACTTCCTTTGACATTTAATTGTCCAGTATTATGTTATATAGTCACCCCTGGCTACAAGGGCATCTGGGAAAGTACACAGATAGAGATTTCAGCTCTCCCAGCCTCTATAGTGTATTAATTTCCTAGAATGGCCATGACAAAGTACCACTACCTGGGTGGCTTAAACAACAGAAATTTATTGTCTCACAGTTCTGGAGGCTTGAAGTCCAAAGTTAAGGTGTTAGAATTGGTGTCTTCTGAGTGCCGCAGGGGAGAATCTGTTTCACACCTCTCACCTAGCTTCTGTAGCCTCAGGTATTCCTTGGCTTATGGATCATGATCTCTCTGTGTCTTCACATAATTTTCCTTCTACTTGTGTGTCTCTCTTTCCAAATTTCCTCTTTTAATAAGGACACCAGTCATATTGGATTAGGGCCCATCCTCAAAACCTCAGTTTAACTTGATTATCTCTGTAAAGATTGTTTCCAAATAAGGTCACATTCTGAGGCACCAGGGGACTTCCCCACGTCTCTTTTGGGGTGACCCAATTCAAGTCATAATAAAAGTTGACATACACAACTTTTATTATGTATGTCATACTTTTATTATGTATGACAGGTGTAGGGCTAGCCTGTCAATAAAGTTGGCCGTACATACTGACAAGAAGAAAGGATAATTTGATTGGTTCCTGATAACTTATTTTTTGTATTTCTTAAGTGAAAATCTAGTTTCAATAATCAGAAGAGAATTGTCCATGTCTAAAAGGCACTGGCCCTTAAATGACCTAAGTGGCTCTTTCTTCAGTTTTGAGCTCTCGTGTTTCCATTGGGTTTAATCTTAGGGCAAAAGTTGCCTCTCTGGAAAAATCAACAACTACTTGTCCTTGGGAAGTAAATTAATTCTGTTAGGGCATTATGACTTCACTTCCAAAATCCAAGCTGCTTGTTTTTGAAGTATGGTTTATTTCAGGGCCTTCTTTTTGTTTTTAAAAAATTGAGATATGTATTCTTTATTACAATCCACCCCCTCTTCCCTGCCCTATTCCATGTATCTCTAGTGTTGAAATCCCTAGCACATCTTGTGCCACAGAGTATCAGGGATATATTAACAAATGATACTAAGAAAAAGGAGGAGAAAAAAAAAAAAGGAAAGAAAATCACATTTCTTGGTGTGAGAAACACAACACTACTTTACAGTTTTGATGGGACACATATATTCACCTGGGCATTGGCATTTGGTGTTCCCAAGAACTGAGTCAGATTGGAATGTTAATTTATTTGAATAAAAATATGTAAATTTAACTGTGAAAAGACTTGGTGGTATCATATTCATGGAGATCTAGGTAAGCGTATGAAGGTAAGTTCTGTGGTGCATAGAATATAGGGAAGTTCATAGCTGTTTGCTCCTCTCTGGACGCCAGAATCTTGGCAGCGAGGTTGGGTAGGTTCTGCACAGGTCAGCCATCCTGGTGTTTTTAAAAGTTACACTCTGCTGGGTCTGCAGGTTCCATGGAACACTTTCAGGTCCACCCAGGGTGAGGATGCAGGAGGGACCCCCTCACCTCTGATTCAACACATTTATTCCTTATTTGTATTTCCGAGGAAGACTTCTAGTTGAAAAACCAGGCTCTCTGGGCTGAAAAGAGTTTGAGAAACACGATATAACATAATTCCTGAAAGGCTCCATAAACTCCTTATGACAAAAGCAAAGGACTGAGTGAACCCACATACTGGAGGAGTAATACTGATGATAAAAGTGGATGCAGGTAAGAATAGAACTACCATACGACCAAGCAATCCCACTACGGTTGCTATGAGAAAACCATAATTCTAAAAGAGTCACGTACCACAGTGTTCATTGCAGCTCTATTTACAATAGCCAGGGCATGGAAGCAACCTAAGTGTCCATCATCGGATGAATGGATAAAGAAGATGTGGCACATATATACAATGGAATATTACTCAGCCATAAAAAGAAATGAAATTGAGTTATTTGTAGTGAGGTGGATGGACCTAAAGACTGTCATACAGAGTGAAGTAAATCAGAAAGAGAAAAACAAATACCGTATGCTAACACATATATATGGAATCTAAAAAAAAAAGAAAAAAAAGGTTCTGAAGAACCTAGGGGCAGGACAGGAATAAAGACGCAGATGTAGAGAATGGACTTGACGACACGGGGAGGGGGAAGGGTAAGCTGGGACGAAGTGAGAGAATGGCATGGACATATATACACTACCGAATGTAAAACAGATAGCTATGGGAAGCAGCCACATAGCACGGGGAGATCAGCTCGGTGCTTTGTGACCACCTAGAGGGGTGGGATAGGGAGGGTGGGAGGGAGACACAAGAGGGAGGAGATATGGGGATATATGTATACGTATAGCTGATTCACTTTGTTATAAAGCAGAAACTAACACACCATTGTAAAGCAATTATACTCCAATAAAGATGTTAAGAAAAAAAAAGTGGATGCAATATGTTGAACTTCAGTTGGGTATGGAATACCGGGCGACTTGGATTGTCTAATTTATCTCATCTGCTCATCATAGCAAAGTCTATGAGCTTCAGAGAGGTTAATTTCTTGCTTCAGTTAACACACTGGTAAGTGGTAGAGTGAGGACTTGAAATCAGGACTGTCTGACTTTAAAGTCCCTGTTCCACAGTCTGGTCTACATCAGGTGTCTGCTTCTTCCTTCAGGGTCATTATCACTCCCTGAGTCTAGTTACTGCACTTGCTCGAGGTCATTACTGATTGATTTCCATTGAAGACTTTGCTCTCCTCTGCTAAGCTCTGCAGCGTGTTGACTGTGGCTGAGTGATCACACAGTTTTCCATCTCTCCAGCTGAGATTTTCTGCATCTGTTAGCTCTTTGGTTTCATTCTCTTTGCCAGGTCAACTGTGAGACAGGAGAACTGTGGAAGGATCTTCAGGTGGAAAGACTTACTTTCTACTGGGAGTCCAATGTGAAAGCACGTTTTCAGTTGCACAGAAAAGTGTCATCCCTTGTACAACATAGTATCATTAGACAGCCCCTTAGGAGCCAGTATCTTGAGGACGTTGTTTGATAGCCCTTGTTCTGTAGGTTACTTTGTATATGGTACTTAATGCATTTCTTGCATTAAGGTCAGATCTACTATTGCACTAAAGGTAGGAAACATGAAATGAGGGTTCTTAAAGCCTCATAGTCTATAATGAAATTATAAATTTCCTTTGGAAACGGAATATTCCTTGGATATGATGCTGAGCAGCTTGCCATCAAGTAGCTGATTTCAAACACCCAAAGGAGTATAGAATTAATTGAATTATAGGCCTCGGACCTTGAGAGCCTTAGAAGGACAAAATTAGAGAGTTCAGAGATTAAGTAATTTAACCTTCCTGATTATAGCACTTCAGCCCCCCGTAACATTCTTAACAAACGATTGGCCAAATTCTAGCGTTTTCCAGTGACTGGGAACTCCACTGCCTGACATGTGAAGATGCTTAAAATATGAGGTAAAAACAAACCCACAGAATTGCATATATAATATCTCAACTATATTTTAGCAATACATACAAATAAATTATTAAAAAATTTTAATAGTTGTTGCCTCTGGGTGGTGGGATCATGGGAGTTAGTTTTGCTCATTTACACTTCTGTTTTTGTCCGTAATGAATCTTCTTATACAGTGAGTATGTATCACTTTGAAATTATTGGGGCTGGGGGAAATTCTTTACCTTAGAGTAAGATTCTTTGATTTATACCTTTTGGTCCTCAACTTGAGCTCTGAGGGCAACTCAGAACAAATCCTACTATTCTTCTATATAATCGCTTTTTAAAATAGTTGAAGACAGCTTGAATGTCTTCTTGCCTTTAAATTTGGTTGTTTGTAGATAGGCAAACAGGAATTTTTTTTTTTTAAACCTGAGACTGTAAGCCTGAGACCGTCAAGATATATTAATTTCTGTGACAATGGTACTGAGTATTATGTAAATATCTACTACTTGTCCCCTTTCTTCTTCCAAAATAAACCATCAAAGCCAAACAAATTTATCACCTCAAACTTGGTGTTTTTATTAAATTCAGCACTTTCTGAAAATTGGATTTGGCAGAATCAATTAGAGTAACCTCAAAGTGTACTTGAGGTGTTTGGTAAATTTAAGTTCTTGGTTTAAGGGAAGGTCAGGACAGAGAGGGAAACTCCAGGAAAGGATGGAAGCGTTGGGCAAGGTAGGGGGTTGTGTAGAGTTTTGGGTCCTTTAATGGAGAAATAGTGATTTTATGCTTTGGAAGAGGAGGTGGTGATCAGATTTCCTAGCCTTCTTATACTCTGCTATTGACCGTATTTAGAGTCATTATATTAGTGGAATTTTGCCCTTTCAAATGCTGAAACGATGACATTACTCCAAAACTATTCAGCATAGACGCAGTACCACTGCACTTCAGTGCATGAGTAACCAATATGCAATAGAAAGTTCTAAAGAAAGCTTGAAAAAATATCTTTCTGCACTTGAATTCCTGATAATGTCTCAAGGTTACCTATCAAGATTACCTCATTGTATAATCTTAATCTGGTATATGTGGTGAAAGAGTTTCTCTGGCAAACTCAAAGTACTTTGAAAACTCAAAAGTTTTCAAAGTACTTTCTGTCTGAATTCTTTTTCCAACTAAGCTTTGAAACTCCTAAATTAATAGTAGTTTTAGGAGTAAGTGTTTTCCCTAAATACTTCTCGAGGAACCTGTTTAAGGAATTATATAAAAATTAAAAATACCAGTAAAATATTTTATTAGCTAACGAATGTAGATTTATTTCAAGCAGAGGCAAATACAGCTATCCATTACCTATTTTTTTAAGTTAATTGTTGCAAAGAATCTGGAAGCTGGTGTTATAAATAGTTTTGTCCCCTTCGGCTAAGCAGTAGATTTTAACACTTTGTTGCATCTGAAACAAGGCTTATTTATCCTTGTTCTGTTTCTTTGTTTCCAGATGGTCTCCCAGCTTGAAGCCCAAATATCTGAGCTTGTTGAACAGTTGGGAAATGAGTCTGGGTTTCACCAGAGAGCCCAGAAAGCAGAAAACAAGTTGGAGACTCTTCAGGGTCAGCTGACACATCTGGAGGGAGAGCTGGTCTCCGGAGACATTTTGCGAGACAACTTGAATTTCGAGAAGCAAAATGTAATAACCTGAGGGCATGTCTGTGGGTGGCAACATCTGCTGCAGTATAAAATTTCACCTGGAAATATTTTGAATTTTGCAGTGCTTTGGTAGATTGGTTAAGTTCTGAGTTCTGAGTAAATTTCAAGGAACAGTGGATGTTGTTTTGGTGTTCCTTGCTATTGTTTGGAGCTTCCTTGATTCAAGTTAATTAAATTCAACAGGTATTTATTGAACGTCTGTTATATATGAGACTCTGAAGGTTTGGGGGTTAAGGTATAACACGCAGTTCTTGACCATAAAACCTCATGATTTAATAGAGGAGACAGACATTCAAATAATTTGCTGTACTATAAGGCTATAAGTGTTATAATAGATGTACTGATCAACAGAGTGCTCTAGGAGTCCAGTGAAGGGGGTGATAAATTCTGGATGAGGGGAGGATTTTACAGTGCAGGAGATAATCGAGTTCATCTTTGAAGGATAAGTAGGATTTTAGTGGAGAGAAAGAGCAGATACTGTCGGGGAAACAGTTTGAACAAAAGCATGAAAGTTGCAAGTGCATAGTATATTCAGAGAGCGCAGAGTAGCTGTTGCCATGTGGCTGGAACGTGGCATTCTTGGCGAGGCTCTGGCAGGCGAGCAGATTGGAATGGCTTGGGTTATGAAGATTGGGTTCTCTTTATTCTGTAGACTATGACGTGTAATAAGTGACTTCTGAACATCACAGTATTTTAGAAAGATCTCATCACTGTGGAACTGGGATTGCAGTGTGGAGAGACTCAGAAACGATAATGGCGACAAGGAAAGTAGAGTGAGAAGAGATGGGGTCTAAGCTTAAGATTTGACCCTGGGAAGACCATTGGTGACATCTGAGTGGCAGTTTTAGTAGAGCGGTGGAGAATAGGAGGGGTGACTAGGAAGAGAAGGGCTAGAGACTTAGACGACTACCAAGGCTGGTGACCAAAGAGAAAAGAGGCATGAAGCCAAAGCTATGAAAAACAGGATCAGAGCAAGGTTTTATCAGACAGAATGGCAAGGTACATGTTTGTACCTTGTCACGGGCATCTGTAGGGGAAGAAAAAGAGACAAATGGGCTCAAGAGCATAGGGGCAGAGTTTGGCATGAAAAATACTCTTCAGTTGAAAAATCTGTACTCTGGACACTCATTCGTTTTCATCCTCTGTACTTAAAAAAGTTGAGGACGCATCATGCCTGTGTTGAGGGTTGGATATGCAAAGGTGCCTAAGAGGTGTCTGTGAGAAATCCTAATGTCATGGATGAGATGGGCAAATCAGGGCACAGTTAGTACAGTCAGTGCTACAATCGAGATAGGTGTACAATGCGACAGGAATTCAGACAAAGGAGTAATTACTTCTTCCCGATTTCTGTGTGTGAGGAAATGAGCCATATTCACCCAAGTGGTCACATGTGAGAGGGGCCTGAAAGAATGAGTAGGAACTTGGCAGGCAGAAGCGGTGGGGAAGGAATTTGAGGCAGAGGGGACAGCAGGAAGGATGAAGAGATAGAGGGTGACAGGGAGACTGGAACGTGATGCTTGCTGAGGCAGAGGCAGGAGGCAGCTCTCAAGGTGGCAGGAATAACTGAGGTGGGGCAGGCTGATTACGCGAGGCTTTATCCTGTGGGTAATGGAAAGCCACGGGAGGGTTCTGACTAAAAGAAAGGTTTTTCTGCAGGCAGAGTGGCTCTGAGAGTCTAGAGGCAATCCATATTGCACATTGCTGGTCTCTCTGAGAAAATGTTCTCCTCACCTTCTTCTAGAAATAACTATCCCTTCAAGACTCAGCTCCAATGCCACTTCCTCTGGAAGCCTTTCCTCAGAGGCTTAGTTCTTCACGCAACACGTACCTGGCTCTGTCACGGCACTAATCACCCTTTTTGTATCCATGTCTTAATTTGTCTTTTCCAGTCAACTCAGAACTTCTTGAGGCCCGGGGAAATCATTTTTTCTGGATTTTTCCAGGGCTTAGAGCAAGAATCAATAAATATTATTTAAATAATAGAAGAAGCATATCAAAGGCAAGACTTTTAGGTAGATCGTTGTCTCTTCCCACCTTCACTAGGATGACTCATTAATTTTAATTGAGGTTATGCCAGAACAGCTTTCAGTTATGCAATCAAGTTGTGTAAACTGACTCTGCCCATGGTGAATCTTTCATAGATAACTGCCTATAAAATAGTAATAGTAGCCTTACTGCCTAGTAAGGCTAGTAGGTTTGTAAGATTGAAAAGCAAAAGTGTATAGAGATTAAATTTAAATACAGGTAATTGAGGTAAATTTAAATAGTAGGCGTGTAAGATTGAAAAGCAAAGGTGTATAGAGATTAAATTTAAATACAGGTAATTGAGGTTTATACGACATAGAATATATTCATGCTAAACTGTGATTCAAATGAACAAAATGTACAGGAATCCTGTCAGCAACCTTAACTTTCTGAGGCTTAGCCAAGGTCCTTGAAAAGGCACTTTCTCTGTGGGGTCTTGGCTCAGTCCTGCCCTTAATCCCCTTTGGCCTGCTGTAGATCCTTGAATGCTGAGTGGATGGGTCATATGTAGAAATAGAAAGAGAGGCTTTTATACCTTCGCATGAAAGGTACCAACTCTATTTTATTTTAAATACAAACAGCAGCAGTTATTTCACTTTCATCTGCATAGATTAGAAATGAAATAGTCCGTGAGGGGGGCTGACCCAACGTTAAGAAGTGACAAACTGGGGCTTCCCTGGTGGCGCGGTGGTTAAGAATCCGCCTGCCAATGCAGGGGACACAGGTTCAAGCCCTGGTTAGGGAAGATCCCACGTGCTGCAGAGCAACGAGGCCTGTGTGCCACAACTACTGAGCCTGTGCTCTAGAGCCCCCGAGCCACAACTACTGAAGCCTGCGAGCCACAACTACTGAAGCCCGCATGCCTAGAGCCCGTGCTCTGCAACAAGAGAAGCCACCGCCATGAGAAGCTCACATGCTGCAACGAAGACCCAAGACAGCCAAAAAAAGAAGTGACAAACTGATGATTCAGAGACAAAAACAGCCTGTGGTGGTCCTGTCACACAATACAGCAGCAATGTCTGTAACGGCTGTGACTTACAGGAGAGATGAAGTTTTACATATGCTTTTCAACAAAATTGGAAAATATACACTTACAAATAATTTCATTCTGATGACTGAAATATAGATAGCTCTGTGCTTTAAGCTGGCATGCTTTAGTCATCAGGAAATGATACTTTATACTTGTTTAAACATATAATTGCCTAAAAACGCCAGATGGATGAGTTATTGCAATGAGAAGGAACTTTCAAAGATAGAACCCAGATCATGAAATTATGTTATAGAAAGCTCATTGATGGGTTTATTTATCCATCAAGCACTTAGTAAGGATTAATATCTGGCATGATGAGATAAGCCACAGAAATCAAGGGAGGAGGATCCTAGGGTAGTTTTGTAACTTTAACCTGTTTGATACAGCTCAATTTTAGGGTGTTGTTCCTTTAACTTTGATACATTAAAAACTTTTAAAGACATTTTCTTTTTTTTTTTTTTGCGGTATGCGGGCCTCTCACTGTTGTGGCCTCTCCCGTTGTGGAGCACAGGCTCCAGACACGCAGGCTCAGCGGCCATGGCTCACGGGCCCAGCCGCTCCACGGCATGTGGGATCCTCCCGGACCGGGGCACGAACCCGTGTCCCCTGCATCGGCAGGCGGACTCTCAACCACTGCGCCACCAGGGAAGCCCTGAAGACATTTTCTAAAGAATTTTAACTTACAAAGACAAAAATGTTGCCCAAGTTTGTTTGTATGGAGAGCTCTGGTTTCAGTGTGATTTGTAGAAACCAAGAAGTGTAAGATGGCAACTAGCTAATTGGTCAATTTCCACCTTGGAGGCCAGGACCCACTTAGGTGGACAAAATTTCCATGGAAGGTACGTGGATGAGTGGATCGCAGGGGCTGGATTAGCCAGTAGATCCCAGGAGCTGGGCGGGTCATGGTAGCAGCAGCGTGTACCCAAAGCAGAGAGATTCAGATGCAGTCAGGAGCGCGCCACATTTGTCAGGTGGCAGGGTTAAGAAGAGTGTGTAATGTTAGACTGAACATCAAGGCCCCTGACCAGGAGAGTCAAGAGAATTTGGACAAGGAACAGAACATGGAGCGGGCAAGGTGGTTCAAGAATTCATCACCAAGCCCTGGAGTCGGGGGCTGGGCTCTGTACTGGGGTTAATGAGAACCACCTGTAAGCTTGGGAGAAACACAAGGATTCTGTGAGATCACCTGTTAACTCTACTTTTGTGTCCCATTTTCATTTTTGTTCTTGGGTTTAGTATCTTAAATTTCTGGATCAGCTTCCAGAGAAGATGAAGTTGGACCAGATGGCTGCTGAACTTGGCTTCGACACGCGTCTGGATGTAGTGTTAGCTCGCACAGAGCAGCTGGTCTGCCCCGAGAGCAGCGCAGTCATTGAGAACAAGACGGTCGCCTACAGTTTACAGAGAAAGGTAGGGGATATTGCTGGTGTTGAGAGAGGGAAATTCTGAGAAACGTAAATCTCGAAAAATAATTTATTCCCACCATATTTGCCAGTGTGGCTAGGAAACATATTATACAAATATGTATTTAGAAGCTGAGTCTCTATTTCAAGTCTGAAGGGAAAGTAAGTGTATCATCTAAGGTTATGTTTGACTGTGAATAGCTTAAACAAGTAGAAGTGGGTTTCTTGGGTATTTTTTTCCCTCACATCCATTTCTGGAGTCAAGCAGAGTGAGTTGGCAGCTCTACTCTGTACAGTTTCCAAGGACCCAGGCTCCTTTCAGCTCAGTAATTGCCCATCCCTAGTGGGGTCCTTATTGTCATGGTTCACAGTGGTGCCTAGAACCGTTATATCTGTGTTCCGGGCAGAAGGTTAAAAAAGAAAGGGATGAAGAAGAGGGATGCAAAAGAACATGCATGAGCTGTCTTTTAAAGGAGGCTCCCAGAGTTTTCTATGTGAACTTGTGTTTATATCCCACAGCTAGAATGTGTTCTCATGGCTAAACCTAGCTGCAACGGAGGCTGGGAACTGTAGCCTTTACTCTGGGTAGCCATTTGTCTAGCTGAAAAAGTCACTGTTTCTATGACTATGGGAGAAGAGGAGAGCTGGGCAACATCTAGCAGTCTCACCTTTATATAAGCTCTCTTGCACTAGAAAGTAGACAGGAGAAGAGTTTACTTTCCACTCACTCAAAGGGAGACTTAGAAACAGTTTAGACTACATAAACGAATGGATGAAACATAAAAACATAATTATTATGTAATTATTGGCATTGGGGAAAGAAAGAGGAAAACACAGATGTGTCCTTAGAATAGTTCTTAGGAGAAAATTCTATGGTAGAATTATCGTGTATAGGCTGCTTAATGAGTCACATCTGGGTTCTCACTTTGGTTCAACCAAGCTGTGTGACGTTGGGCAAATTATATACTTCTCTGTCTGTGTTTCCTCGTATTTAAGATGGGGATGATAGCTACCTCATGAAGTTGTTAATAAATAGCATTTTTGCACTCTTGGTTCATAGAAAATGCTCTATTCATATTTGACCTCTTCTCCATCTGCTGTATCTTAAGGAATATTTTATAAAAGAAAGCAGACAACCCCTAGTACCATCAGAGACATTAAACTGAGCTACAATTCTTTCTGAAGTTCTCAGATAATTGATTTTTCCTCAATACCCAATATTATTCCTTCTTAAGTATTATATAATTATTAAAATGACTAGTGTACAGAACTTACCATGGTAAATTTGCAGTAGAGTGAAATTTGACATGAAGAAGCTCAGGAAAGGGAGTTTAGTTAGAGAAATACTAAAAGCGCCTTGTTAAAAAAGGATGTGGGCATGGACATTGCTGTCACTGTTAGACAAGATATTTAAGCCCTCATTTCAGTAAGCCCTTCACACCTTCAAACACTTTACTAATGCAGAATATATAATTAGGGAAAATGGGATGGTCTTTAGCTCTAACATTCTATAATTCTACACGATTCCAATTCCCAGTGTTCGTAAGAGACGAAAGAGGTTCCTGTACTTAATATTCTACTCACTAATTGTGACATATGAAGCCCAGGAGGATTTTTTTCTCCTCATAGAGTCCATAAGCTTTTTCTAAAAACGATTACAATTTCTTTCATCAAGTTTGACCGCCGATGCTAAGTGCTATTTGCAGACCCTCTTCAGCCTGGTTTGTGGATGGTATAAGGTCTGGCGTATAGTAAAGACACTAATGAAGCAATGCCTTCTTGAAGTCCCTTCTGTTTCTAAGATTTTCAATATATAAACAAAGCTTTCCTCAAAATCTCCTTCATATAGCTTACTTTAAAAATATATCAACTCCCATGTTTGGTGCCACTCAACCTGGTTCTAAGTGATTGAAACTAGTCACACTGGGTTTTCGGTACTAATTTACACTTTGTCTTCTTTCAGAAAAGACCAGTAGAAGTACAGTTGCCGTGGGATGTTGGAGAGGATTTTGTCTGTCTTATTATGTTCTGCTCTTGATAAGCCCATTTTAGTAGTTTTAAAAGTAATTTTACGTTTTTATTACGATGCACATAATGTTGGAGGGAATCAGACATTGAAAGCCTGTTTCCTTGTGCATTTTCTGTGGCTCTTTTTGTCTCATACTTTGCAGCTACCAAATTAATTCTTGGAAAAATAGGGATAGAAAAATGCAATCAGGAAAATCTGATGGTTTACAAATTAGTCTTATTGAAGTGTAGATAAAGATCAACATTATCTGAGTAATTCATTTATATTTACTGACTATTCAATGATTATTAACAAAAAAAATCCCTGTTTGTATTAAACTAGCTAAAGACTCAGAAAGAAAGACTGGAGAGCAAAGAGCTGCACATGAACCTCCTCCGGCAAAAAATAGCCCAGCTGGAGGAGGAGAAGCAGGTGCATTCGGCATCGGCTGTGGAGAGGGACGAGGGCAATGTCACCATCAGGAAGTTGCAGAAGAAGGTGGAGAGGCTGCAGAAGGAGCTGAGTGTGTGTCGAGAATCGAACACTGAGCTCAAAGCCAAACTGGCTGACACCAATGAGCTTAAGGCAAGTGCTCAGCTGCATTTCCTTGTCACTGTCTATGTGTGTTTCCATAAAAGTTTATGCAAAAGCGTGACAGCCTTAAAAGGGACACACCAGAAAAAAAAAGCTGAAAATTTCCTCTGATTTTCTAGAGTTGTGAGAAAAATGCAAATATTCCACAGATCAGCAGAGTCGATCAATTTCGTGTCTCTTCAATATTTGAAGTGAAGCCATAGTTGCTGGGTGAAAAGTCAGTCAAAAAGGGGTGATGTGATGTACAGAAAATAAAAACATTTCTTCGAAGTGTGGGTGACTGTCATGGTAGGGATCATGTAGGGATTTTTCACATAGGAATTTGCTTAGAGAAAAGGAGAAAATGAACGGAAGTGTTCACTGAGAAGACAGGTGTGGGTTGTGCTGTGCGATGTGTCACACCAAATGGTGAAGAGGGCAGACAGGTTGGGGTGACGTGATTCCTGGATTCGAGGCGTTCGGCTTCTAATGAATACAGGGAAGAACGAAATTAGAACTTGGGATTTAATAAAAATATTTAAATATCACGTATGTGTGCCGCTGGCCATAATACATAACTTCATATACGCATGTCACCCCTGGCAGATACCCGTGTCGTGAAAGCGGGCAACGATGATGTCCTTGCTCTTTGCAGACATGGGCTCTGAAATGGACTTTTGGAATGTTTCTGAATCTGGACACAGACCAGTTGGGAAAAGGAATCTGGAATGAAGCCAGCACTTGAATCTGTGTAGCAGGACAATATTTTAGGGCATATTTCCCACTCTATTCTCCCTTCTGAGTCAATAGCTTTTTTCCCCCTGAAGCCCTTTTGGCATCAGGAGGAGGCCACTAGGTAAAGGCTTATTTCCCTAGAGAAGAGGAGGGCAGACTCCACCCAGGGGAGTGGACATACTTGAATGTAAAGGAAGGAGGAGGCTAGGGAAAGCATCTGATAGGGTGCCTGGGTGGGGAGAAAATATCAGAAGTAAGTATCCTGGATACCCCTCTCATACCTTGAGACTGACCTTTGGGGTGTGTGTCTGGTGGGTCAGGGAGCACTGATGTGCCCTGATGTCAGCACGCAGTTGCTCCCTCCCTGGCTGGCAGGGGCTGCAGGAGGTGCAGGCGCAGGGGGCCTAGATGGCACCCGTGCCCTGGAGCCTAAAGTTCCATTTGCGCTCTTGGGGGATACGGAAGGTAGCTAAAGATGCGCTCAGGAGAGCACACTGTGGGAGCAGGTGGCGGTGGCCCGCTCAAGGGAGGGACACAGTGACTCGCCATCACAGGTTCCCAGGCAGATGCGCTAAGCCATGATCCCGGCTAAGTGTAGTGAGAGTAGCCGTAGGGGGCCTGGGCCAAGACAACCCTGTGAACTGGAAGTGGTGCTGGGGTGAGAGGAGCCCACACTTCGTGTAGCAGAGAACGGAAGCGGGAAGAGAGCGGAAGCGGGAAGAGAGCGGAAGCGGGAAGAGAGCAGAAGCATTCTGTATACAGAATGCTTCTAGGAGATATAGGATGGGGTATTATATGATGTTCAATCCTGAGGTAAAAAATGGGTTCCCTTTAGTTTTTCTTTCAATTCTTTCACCACGAAGGAGACAATCTTAGAGGTTATTATGTCCTAGAACACTTGCTGGTATATATTTTAAACGAAGAACACGCCTTACGCTCAGTGCTCAGTCCCAGCGGTACTGCCTACTGATACCGTTTTATTTTATTGTTAATACAGTGTTTGTTTTATTGTCATCTCCCATTTGTGGCACATTCTGTTGAAATCATATAAAATTCCCTTTAAAATCATTAAATTCCTTTAAGTTAAAAAGGTGGCTAAGTTGAAGAAGAAAATGGATCATATAGGTGACATGTGGACAGGTAAACATTGTGGAGGTAGAATGGGAATAACAAATATAGACAGATTGGAGAAGAGAATGAAAATGAGTGATAATTAAATGCAGTAAGCAGGTGAATAGAAACGCTGATTGGCTGCTGCTAACACCGTGATAATTTCCGGGGTTTGGAGCACTGGGAGAAGAAACTGGGCAGCGGACAGGGGACAGGGCCAGCTCACACAGGGCCTCGTGTGTCATGCTAGGATGCTTGGACTTTTCATCGGGGTCCTGGGGAGCCACTGGGGAATTTCAAGAAGATGAGTGAAATTGTCAGGAAAGAGACTAAAAAGAAACAGAGATATGAGGAGAGCAAAGGGACTCCAGAATAAGGCTGTGATCAGCAGCATCAAGGGCAGCCGTGAGATGAAGACCGAATGACTCTTTGCTACACTTGGCCTTGGGACATATAAGGCTTGAGCGTGTATAATAGCAGATCATGGTGGTAGTGAGAGAAGGCTCTGACAAAAAGCCAGGTTTCAGTAGGCTGAGAAATGACAGAGAAGTAGAAACAAAGATGGCGGCCCAGTCTTCTGGAATACTTGGATGAAAAGGGAAGGAGAGACAGGAAAGTAAATAAAGTTGGCTTGTGTGTTTAATTTGTTGTTTTATTTTGCATAAAGAGATGCACATATTTCTACAGGTAAGGTATAGAAGAGACTGGATTTGACTGACTCAGCCCCTAAACATTTAAGTAGAGTGCAAAGTCTGCCTGCCAGTAAGGAATAGGGATCTCTATAACTTACTAATACAGTAAATGACACCAATGCTAACTAATACAGTAAATGCTAACTTCATGAATTTATAAGATTTCAACTACAAAACAGCTTTTTATTGTTTTACTTGAGACATATTAGTATTCAAGACAGACTGATGGTATCAATTCTCCATCTTTGTACATCACCTATGCTTGTCCCTGTGTTAATTTTACTATCCATAAAGCAGTATTTCTGACGTTAGCAAAAATGGCCTTCTTGTGTTAGTTTCCTAGGGCTGCTGTAACCATGTACCACAAATAGAGTGGCTTAATACAACAGAAATTTATTCTCTCACAATTCTGGAGTCCAGAAGTCTGAAGTCAAGGTGTTGCTAGGGTTGGTTCTTTTTGGAGCATCTGAGGGGAACCATTCCATGCCTTTCTCCTGGCTTCCGGTTGCTGACTACAGTCCTTGGCATACCGCTGCATAATTCTGATCTCTGTCTCCATTTTGATGTCACCTTTCCTTCTGTATGTCTCTCCTTTTCTGTATCTTATATGAATATTCATTATTGGATCTGGGGCCCACCCTAATCCAGGATGTTCTCACCTTGAGCTTCTTATCTTTTTTTAAAAAATTTACTTAATTAATTAATTTATTTTTGGCTGCGTTGGGTCTTCGTTGCTGTGCGCGGGTTTTCTCTAGTTGCGGCGAGTGGGGGCTATTCTTGGTTGCGGTGCGCGGGCTTCTCATTGCGGTGGCTTCTCTTGTTGTGGAGCACGGGCTCTAGGCACACGGGCTTCAGTAGTTGTGGCTTGCGGGCTCAGTAGCTATGGCTCGCGGGCTCTAGAGCGCAGGCTCCGTAGTTGTGGCTCACGGGCTTAGTTTCTCCGCGGCACGTGGGATCTTCCTGGACCAGGGCTCAAACCCATGTCGCCTGCATTGGCAGGAAGATTCTTAACCACTGCACCACAATGGAAGCCCCAAGCTTCTTATCTTAATTACACCTGCAAATTGCAAATAAGACTACATTCCGAGGTTCTGGGTAGACATGTCTTTTGTGGGGTTGGTGGGGGCACTCTTACTAAATTAGGCATTAATTTCACCATTTAGAGAGGGTTGATACAAAGTAATAATTTGGACACATTTCTATGTGTTTCGTTTAAAAAACTGAGATATAATTCACATGCTATAAAATTCACTTTTTTTTTTTTTTGGCTGTGCCGCATGGCTTGCAGGATCTCAGTTCCACAACCAGGGATTGAACCCAGGCCATGGCAGTGAAAGCCCGGAATCCTAACCACTAGGCCACCAGGGAACTCCCGAAATTCACTCTTTTAAAGTACACAATTGAGTAGTTTTTAATATATTGACAAGGTTGTGCAGCCATCACCGTTCCCTAATTCTGGAACATGTCCATCATCCCCTCACCTCCCAAAACAAAAACAAAAACAGAAAACCTCCATATTCATCCTTTCCCCAAACTCCATAAACCAGTAATCTACTTTCTGTTTCTATGGATCTGCCCAAAGCAACGCTAGTTGCTTTGTATCCGGCATGGGTTATGAATAGTTTCAGCTGAGTAGATTGAAACACACAATAACAGTGGCTTGGTCAGGAAAGATGTTTACGTGTTTCTCACTGCAAAGAAGCACGGACGTAGTCATTCCACGTTTAGTAGGATAGCTTCATGTTCATCGCTGATCCTGGCTTGTTCTCTCTTTCTGCTTCACCATCCAGCAATAACTTTCCTCCTCAATGCCACCTCTCAGTGCAAGCTAGCTGCTGGCCTCATTCCAGGCACCAGGCCGAAGGAAAGGTGGAAGGACATCCTGTATGCCACTTTCCAGGAACAATACAACACTTCTTAGTCTTCGTTGGCTGTAACTTAGTCCCTGGGGCTCACTTAGATGAAGTCAGCCTAAGAAATGGGTCTTTATTCTGGGAAGTAATAAAAAAAGGAAGAATAGATATTTGGTGGTGAGCTTTCAGCCTGTACCATGTGGCTCAATCTTAGTAGGGAGCTGTGGCCAAAGACTGGTAGTCAGACAACCAAAAACTAGTGGAAAGCCATTATTATCTTCCTTGTAGTCTCTCAAGGAAACACCCAAAGAGGGTAACATTCTTCAGCCACCAGCAAAGCTCTCTTCTGCTTTCTCACTTTCTTGATAATCTCCCACATAAGACAGCTGCTTCCCATGCTCCTCCCACACTCCAGAACTTTCTCCAATCTGGCCAGTTGCGGCCTTTCTTTATACTATTTTCCCCAAACCTACCATCTTGAACTCAGCTCTGATTACGTAGATCCATTGACCTTGAATTGCCCTGAACTTGCCCCACTTTGAATGTGTACATCAAGCAGAACCTGTGAGAAAGAACCTCCTTGGTGCTGCGGAGGGGTTTGGGGTGTGCTCAGCCTGCAGAGTGGAGCATCTTCCTTTGATTTCTGCTATGGTTCCCTCCTAGTGAAATCTCTGTGGTTCTTTGAGGAGGGGCAAGGTATCATTGGGCGACCCTCCCCCGCTGCTGTCCCACCCCCTTTAGAGAGCCCTCTTGCAGTGCCTGGCTCCCGCAGGGTCCTATTTTCAGTGCGATCTCCTAAAAACCCTCCAGGTGGAGAATTCAGATCCTCTGGCAGATTCAATAGGTCTGATTTTACGTTGAATCACCTTCTCTTTCAGGGTCTTTGGCCCTTATAACACGAGAGAATTGTTCACCAGATTTGAAATGCTTTCCCTCAAGGGGGCAGATGCCAGATATGGTATTCACTGAAAGTGAAGCAGACTCGGAAGCTGGTCCATCCTCGCTGGGGTCTGAGTGGCACATCAGTCTTGTTTATGACCATCTCTGTCCCACTGGGAAAAAATTGTGGGCACAGTCTCTCACTGAACTCTGGGCTGGATCTGATAAGCTCCCGTAGTTGGATTAAGAAACCCATTTGCCTTGGCCCCCTTTCCCCACCCCCCGTCCCCCCATCCTCCCAGCAGTCTCATTTGCTGGATTTGACTTAGGAGGCTGAGGCCTACTTCCTACCGCTGGCTCCCAGTTCGGTCCTGGTGGCTTGGCTTGGAGTCCATTACTTTCTCCCTGACAACAAGAATTCAGGCAGCCCTCAGGATTGTGATAAAGTCTCACATTTTTGAGAAATTCTTGGCTATAAATTTTTCTCATTAGGACTTGATTTATGTGCTTCTAACTCTCCAAGCTATGTTCCATCTCCTTTGGTAGATGGCCCACTGTAAATGTTTTTGCAATCTGAGTAGAAAGGCTGAATGTATCTCCTCTTCTGTTAATGTAAGGTTTATAATGCAACATAGCAATCCCAGAAACTTCTTGCTTTGCCCCACGTTTTCTCTGCAGCACTGAGATAATTGGCATGTGAAGGGAATCTTTATGTTTTAAAGGGAGATAACCTTGTTTTAAAAGTGATACTGACTTCGCTCATCTAATGTCCCCTATTTGTAAAATATTTGAAAATCTACACAATATATTATTTAGAGCACTTGTTCATATAATTTATAAATAAATGTACATATATATTCAGAACTTTTTACTGATAGGATGCATTATACATGTATTGATCACTCATGGGAAAGCTCCCTTCTCAATTTTTTATTTTGAAAAATTTCAAATCTATAGAATAGTTGCAAGAATAGCATAACAGACATTCTTTTACTTTTCATGTAGATTGTTAACATTTTACTTACTGTTATATTTTGCCTAGTCAGAGAGACAGAGAGACAGAGAGATACAGAGAGACACAGAGAGGAACCATTTGAGAGTAAGTTGCAGACATCATGACACTTCATCCCTAAATACTTACCCAGTATATCTTAAGAACAAGAGAATTCTTCTGTGTGACCACAGTGCAGTTGTTACACTCAGGAATCTACATTGGGATAATATTCGAATATACTCGTACTAATATACAGTCCACGTTCAAATATGGGTTTTGATAACTTGGAATCCATGAATGATCTCCAAGGTCGGCATCTGCAGACCTGCACTTCGTGGGCACCATTTCCTTGTCTCAAGTGCTTGCCCTACTGGTGCTGGTTCATTGACGAAAAAGCTGACTCAGAATCCCTTCCCCCAGCTGTTACTGGCATTTTATTTCCTGCATATTTCCCAAGCTACAGCAGTTGTTCTTATACCTTCTGGATTGCGAGCAGCTGTCAGTTTCCCAAGAGATTTCCTCTCTCCTGCATGGAGCCAGTTCAAAAGTTTTGAACTTGTCCAAGAGTGTCTGCCATTGACTTCCTCTCTGCCTGGGAAGGAATTTAATTTCTTAAGAATCTGTGTGTGTGATAGTAGGTAAAAACAAGTTTCCAGTTTAGGTATTTGACTCAAGCTTTCTCAGTTTAGTGACATTACCCAGACAGTATAAATCTGATTTTCCATCTGGACATCCATATCCCAAGCAGGCATCTTTCCTCCATATCATGTCATACTTCCAATCTTAGAATAGTCTACCATTCCTCTGACTTTCCAGAAGTGTTGGAGGACCCTTCAGAGTTTAGGTCAGGTCAGCTTGTGCTCCTTACGCCATAATTCTGGAGCTCAGTCTCCATGAAGATGAGCTCTAACCCCGAGACTCTGTCAAGATTTTAATCTCTGACAGTAGCCTCCAAATGTAGTCTGGGTAAATTGCAACAATCTCAGAATCTTTCATCAATAAATAATCAGCAGTCCAGAAACTAAATGCTAATGTTGCTTTATTATTGTTACTCAAAACAAAAAGGAAAAAAGAAAAGCAAAGGAGGATTTCATTCATCAAGAGTAGCAATATTTTAAAGCGTCTTTTCCATTGTTTCCTCCCTCTCTTGTTTCCTTGCTGCATGACACCTATATCTCCTCACAAGTCCCTCTTCCATCATCCCAAATTTTTTCCAGAAACACTTCCTGCAGCCTAGTTGACAGAGACTCTTTCTTCCCACTCCTCTCTCAGCTTTTTATCGGGTAGATCAATTTAGTCTCTCAGACTTTCTTCTTCCCCAGCACTCTCCCCGTTACTCAGATTTGCCCTGGGAACAACAGGATGGGAGTAGATGCAGCAAGAAAGCGTCTTTCTTTCTTAGGAAAGAAGGGATAAAATGAAAGGGGAAGGGAGAAATCAGCAAACGCTCATTTTTTGGTATCTTTTTATTACTTTCAGATGTAACCTTTAAACGATTTTCAACAAAATTAAAACACAAATTTATGCTTTTTCTTTGAGAATATGCCTGTAGGCCTTGTCTGAACTGTTAGGAGGCTCCGAACTCAATTCAGAGCTCTGCTGGTATTGGCGCTTTGTCCATCCCACGTGTACTTCTTTATTTCAAAGTAATTTCTTCTGATGCGTTTAAAGGCTTCTTTGTAAATGTACTTTCCAATAACAACTTGATCAAGATAAATTCACATATAATGAAACTTACCCTTTTAAAAGCATACAATTCAGTATTTTTAGTATATTCACAGAGTTTTATAAACATCACTGCTATCTAATTTCAGAACATTTTCATTACCTGATAAAGAAACGGGGAACAGTTACTCCCCATTTTCTGCTCCCACCAACCCCTGGCCTTTTCTGGATCTCTCATATAAATGGAATCATATAATAAGCGGTCTTTTGTGACTGAGTTACTTCCCCTAACACAGTGTTTTCAAGGTTCATCCACGTTGTCACATGTATCGGTACTACGTTCCTTTTTATTGCTGACTCATACTCTACTGCATGGATATAGTATCTACTCGTCCATTGACGGACATGTAGGCTGTCTTCACTTCTTGGTGATTATGAATAGTGCTGCTACGAACATTCTTGTGAAGGTTTTGTGTGGACGTAAGTTTTTAGTTCTCATGAATATATGCACTTTGGAGTGGAATTGCTGGGTCATAAGTCAACTCTATGTTTACAATTTGAAAACTGGCCAACTGTTATTCACAGCAGTCACACCATTTTGCATTCTCACCAGCAGTATAGGAGGGTTCCAATTTCCCCGCTTCTTCACCAACACTTGTTACTGCCTATCTTTTTGGTTATAGTCATCTGGTGGATAAGTGAGTGGGAGCTCATTCATATTTATTTTGAATGGTCAGTTAAAAAATTTTGTGCCTAATTATGTAAAACTACCTCAAATTCTTTTTTTAAAAAAAACGGTGGTACAATATACAGAACATAAAATTTTACCATTTTTAACCATTTTTACATGTACAGTTCAGTGGCATTAAGTACATTCGCACTGTTGTGCAACCAGTACCACCATCCATTTCCAGAACTTTGTCATCATCTTAAACTGAAACTCTGTGCCCATTAAACAAGAGCTCCCCATTCCCTCAGTTCCTGGTAACTCCTATTCCACATTCTAGCTCTACGAATTAGCCTACGCCAGGTAACTCACAGAAGTGGAATTATACAATATTTGTCTTTTTGTGTCTGGCTTGTTTCACTTATAGGGATGTCTTCACAGTTCATCCATGCTATAGTATGTATCAGAGCTTCATTCCTTTGACTCAAATTCTTTTTGTCGGCAGATCTGGTATAATTTTAAATACTAAACTAATAAAGCAAGTGTGCCTCATACTTGAGGATGCTCTGTTTTGGCTTTAAGATCCTGGGATAGCTTCTGAGAGAGAGGTACCACCCTTGCCTCCTGCCTGCAGTGAATGCTGTGGCCACCTCCCAGTTCCCATATACTCATTGGTAAAGTCAGAAGACTTTTTTTTCAGAAAAACTGCTAATTTCCCTCACAGCACTGATGACTTGCCATGGAGATTTTAAGTGGGGCTTCCTTGTGGTAAATCACCAAATGAGGAGACATTTTGCTCTTTCTAATGTTTGTATACCAGGGATGACCCCTTGGCAGGGGTAAAAAGTGCAAGTTGCTTTCTCTGTGGAGCTCGGTAGAGTCTATGTGTGAGTACCACAGACTTTGTTTTAATATTTAACCCCTGAATCATGCTATCTACCATTTCATCTCATCAATCTTCCACATAATGATACTCTAATATTTGCTCATAAATTATAACTGCTTTAAGACATGTTCGTCCAGTCTGTATGCCTAGCAGAGTCTGTATAACTGGGTTGGATTCCATTCTTCATTCATGAAAGGAGTTGTTAAATGAATTTCATTGACCTAAAATTTTTTATTATTTATTTTATTATTTTTGGCTGTGTTGGGTCTTCGTTGCTGCGCGCGGGCTTTCTCTAGTTGCGGCGAGCGGGAGCCACTCTTTGCTGGAGCGCGCGGGCGGGCCTCTCACTGCGGTGGCCTCTCTTGTTGCGGAGCATGGGCTCTAGGTGCACGGCTTCAGTAGTTGTGGCTCGGGGGCTCTAGAGCGCAGGCTCAGTTGTTGTGGCACACGAGCCCTGTTGCTCCGCGACATGTGGGATCTTCCCGGAGCAGGGATCTAACCCGTGTCCCCTGCGTTGGCAGGCGGACTCCCAACCACTGTGCCACCAGGAAGTCCCCACTGACTTCTGATTTGTCTTGTTCATACAATTTTCCTAAATAAATGCAGAAGAAATTATCAGCATTCTCTTTGACTGCTTAGATTAAAACTTTGGAACAGACCAAAGCTATTGAAGACCTAAATAAATCCAGAGACAAACTGGAAAAGATGAAGGAGAATGCTGAGAAAAAGCTACTGTCTGTCAAATCAGAATTGGAGACTACAGAGCATGGGGCTAAGGAGAGTAAAGAGAGGGCCAGGAACATGCTAGAAGTGGTAACCAGTGAAATGAAGACATTAAAACAATCACTGGAAGAAGCAGAAGAGAGAGAAAAGCAGGTGGGTAGAAATCTGTCAGTGAAACCTGATTTGGGAAAGATGGGGCAATTCAAAAGCTTGATAATTATTCATATATTTCTTCATAACCAATTTATCAAGCTTTCTATATCATTCTAACGTATCTATCTGTCTTCTACCATCTTTTTGGCATTAAAAGAATGATTATGATTTACTCCACTAAGAAAAACAATTCACATTTTCATGGCGTGAACTGTAGCAAAGAAAAAGACATTCTTATTGAAGCCATGGAAAGCCTGTGAAAAGCCAGGTTCTGGTTGTGAAGAGGTTTTTATTATATTTGCTGATTGCCTCTGAAGTTTGCGTTATCCCAGATCTTCTAACGTTATCCAGGGCTGCAGCCTCAGGAGGGAAATTTTATCTCCAGCAGAGATCAATTGCAGGAAACAATCCCAATTCTCAAACAGTGGCACCCAGACCTGATGGCCGACCAAGCCCAGATGTAAACCATAAAACAGAACTCATGCGCCCACTGGTTGCAAGGAGGAGTTTTATCTGGTGAGCCCATCAGGAGGTCAGGCATAAAAAAACATGTCCTGGGCAGCCTGACCCCTGCTTTTGGCTTTTATCTCAGTCTCTTTCTGCAGCTCAGAAGGGCACAGAGTGGGCTCTGATCCGAGGATATTTTTTCTCTTTGGCTGCCTCTGCTTTGGCTCATGTGTCAGGCCGAGTTGAGGAAGGCCAAGCTCTAAGAGTGAGTGGTCTCAGAGGAAACCTCTCATCAATTAAGAGCATTGGCCATATTCAAAAGGGTGGAAAAGTTTGGGGAAAACTTTTTCATCAGGGAGACTAGGCTGGAAAGAGTGTTCTGTTTCCCGAGTTGGGTTCAGCATAGGAAGGGTGCTGGTAAGTGAATGAGCACAAGATGAGGATGTGTGGAAGGCACTTCTCCTGGAGGAAACATCTGCCTTCGGATTGGATCACACCTTTTCTAAAATGGAAGGTACCTCTGGAGAGGGGTTGTCTGGCCATCTCTAGTTGATCTGCTTCTGCTTTTACCTAGAATCACAGCAACCAGTCAATGAGAATTTGAAGGGGTATAAGGCACATTTTGTCCATTTTCTCTAGCTCCACAACTCTCATTTTTCCTTTTGTGTTGGACAAATAATTGTCCCAGAGAGTCCAGTGTTGTGGACTGTGAGGTGGCAATCTGTGTGATGTGATTTGATCAACGCTTAGAAGTCCTCTGTTTTCATCAGCTCATACTTTTTTTTTTTTTTTTTTGCCATTTGTTCTTCCTTTTGTTTAAGAGGTTCATTGCCCAGTTAACATCCCAGTGCATAAATGCTTATAACACAAGAGACACAACCACACCAACAATTGTAGAGCATTTCCTAGTAGGCAGAACACATACACAGTCATCGTTTCATTTGATCCAAATTTCAGAACAGCCCTGGGAAAAAGATATGCTTAGTCATTCACCCTGGAAGTGGGAAAATGAAATCTTATCAAGGCCAGAATCTCATTCATAGTTGCTGAACTGGGCTTCTTGATTTGGTAGCCGATACCATATTAATTGGCTCATCAGAAAAGTGGTTATGAAATTGCTGAAGGTTAGTGTCTTGAGAGGTAATTTAGCAGGTAGCCTTCTTCTTCTTCTCCTTCTTCCTCTTCTTCTTCTTCCTCTTCTTCTTCTTCTTCTTCTCCTTCTCCTCCTCCCCCTCCCCTCCCCCACCCTCCTCCTCTTCCTTCTTCTTCTTCCCCTTCTTCTTCTTCTTCCTCTTCTTCTTCTTCTTCTTCTCCTTCTTCTCCTTCTCCTTCTTCTTCTTCTTCTTCTTCTTCTTCTTCTTCTTCTCCTCCTCCTCCTCCTCCTTCTTCTTCTCCTTCTTCTTCCTCTTCCTCTTCCTCTTCTCCTTCCCCTCCTTCTTCCATAAATGAGAGAATTAATCAGAGAGTAATGAGAGTAAGTAATTTGCCTAGCTCATGCAAACCTGGGTTTTCCACAGATGTTTGTGTTGCATTTGGTCTAGCTGTGTTGATACATTTTGTTCTCTCAATCATTGTGGTTCTGTTTGACATTGCAGCTGGTGGACTTCAGGGAGGTGGTTTCTCAGATGCTGGCCTTGAACATGACCAGTCTCGCTCTTCCTGACTATGAAATCATCAAATGTCTTGAAAGACTGATCCATTCACATCAGCATCACTTTGTCACCTGTGCCTGCCTCAAAGATGTGACCACAAGGCAAGATGGACACCCACAAGGCCACTTACAACTTCTTCATTGAACACCATATCTCTTGAGGGAGGTGGAGATGAGAGATAGGACAGAGTTCTCAATTTCACAAATTCCCCAAACCTTTGAAGTTTGATCAGTGTGTGAATATCGTATACTTTGATGATAGAGCAAGAATTGATCATGGGCAAAAAAAGATCTCAAAGGTGCAAGCCTTAGGTAAATGTTTGGCACTAAAATCACCTATTATTTTATTTGCTAGCACTTTGGGACCCAGATGAATTTCACTAGATTGTGTATCTAGAATGGGAAATGACGGTAGGGAAATAACAATTATGGGGTTTCTATTATGAGTCAGGAGTTCTACTACCCAATTTAATTCTCATAATAACCATGTGGAGAAACTTTAATGTTTTTACTTTACAACCTCTCTGGGGCTTGAGAGGTGATCTTGGTTACCTACCTATGATTGCAGTTAGTTAGTGACAGAACCAGAATGAACACCAGGTCGGCTCAGTATCAAAGACTGCACCTTCTCTGTTATTTCACAGTCCTACTGTTTCTCCTGAAATTCCTGCGATTCGGGTGGAAATTGCCTTCATCACAAAGGAAGGAAAACATCTGTACAATCAAGGATTGAAGTCCAAAAGTGACTGAGATTTATGAGTGTAACCCACATGATTTCTTTAAAAAGCCATACACGGGCTTCCCTGGTGGCGCAGTGGTTGAGAGTATGCCTGCCGATGCAGGGGATGCAGGTTCATGCCCCGGTCCGGGAAGATCCCACATGCGGCAGAGCGGCTGGGCCCGTGAGCCGTGGCCGCTGAGCCTGCGCGTCCGGAGCCTGTGCTCTGCAATGGGAGAGGCCACAACAGTGAGAGGCCCGCGTACCGCAAAAAAAAAAAAAAAAAAAGCCATACACCTAATTATGTGGATGAAACATACATAGATCTGAGGTCCTATAAAATGGTCCTCTTTCAAATAAATGTTGCTACCAGATCGTATTTGGTGGTAATCATTAATGTTTGAACAGAGCCGAGCTCAGTACTTTAAAAATGAAAGCTTTAACATGAAATACTGGTAAGATGAAGAAATTGTACACAGTTTATTCACCAATGTATCAGATGTCCTGACAGCCAGCAGGGATACTTTTTCAGGATTGAGATTTTATAGTGAATTTCTATCATTTTCTGTCTTCCTTTTAAATTTCTATTTCACGAATATTTTTCAGGAAACCATATTCTTAACTTCCCAAGGAAAACCTGTTTCTCTTTTGGGTGATTGTCTTATTTCTATTGATGCCATAAGAAAAAAAATTTATATTCCCTTAAAAGAGCATTAGTGTCTAATTTAAAGGAGAAGGAAAAAATAGATTACACCCAAGCATTAAGAGAAAATGAAAACTCTACAAGAAAGGAGGTGAGTTTGACACAGTTTGGATGACAGCTGACGTAGAGGGAGAGTGACCAAGGGTCTCCGCTGGGGGATGGGTCGTCTCTGCCTGGCTTTCTCTGTCGTGTGCATTTTGCTACTGCACATCCCTGACTTAGGACATGAATGAGGTCTACAGTAGGGGAGGTAGCCACGTATTCTCCCAAGGGAAGGTCTGTGGTCTCTGGAGATCCCTCCACATGCTCCAAAGATGCAGTGGCTGCTGCTCCAGACCCACATTCACCTGGAGGGGAGGAGGCGGCTTCGCTCCTCGGGTCTCTGGGGGATAGAACTGCTGAGTGACTCTGCTCCGTCCAGGCCACAGAAAGCCGTCGTTGATGGGGTCAGGGTGGGCGGGCGGGACCAGCGGTGGGGGAGATTGTTTTTGTGCATTCTCTCTGTTTTCATTTTCCAAATACAGTCTTTGATGAACTTCATTTATTTTCTTTGTAAATTTATTTTTGACACTCTTCAAAGATGCTTTTTAACAACATCACTTTAAAAACATACACCGGGGCTTCCCTGGTGGCGCAGTGGTTGAGAGTCCGCCTGCTGATGCAGGGGACAGGGGTTCGTGCCCCGGTCCGGAAGGATCCCACATGCCGCGGAGCAGCTGGGCCCGTGAGCCATGGCCGCTGAGCCTGCGCGTCCGGAGCCTGTGCTCCGCAACGGGAGAGGCCGCAACAGTGAGAGGCCCGCGTACTGCAAAACAAACAAACAAACAAGCAAACATACACTGTCATAATATTTTTTTTCCATTTTGACTTATCATTAATTGTATTTCCAGATTCATATAAGAGATTAAAAATGGTCCATACTAAAAATGGTTAGTCCTGTACTTTCTCCTTATTACACAAAATTACATTCCATTTATCTAAATATGCATTTATATAATATTTCCAAAATATAGCTCAAGCATAGATACAACCATCTTTAATACATATAGAAATATTTAAAGTGTTTGAATATAGTCCTTAGGAACTTCTGGTGGAAAGGCTATGTGGGATAAGAAAGGTAAATTCTATCTGTGTATATATGTCCATATGCGCATTAACTATTTGTCATTTGGACAAATTGAGAATCCCTTAATAAAGCCGTTTCCCTTCCTGTTGACGTGCCAGTTGGTTGTCGGCTTTCCCTCTGTGGCTTTCATTCCAGAGGTGGCAGGCCAGCTTCACATTTTTGTGTTAGATTTTGTTCTTCTGTAATATCCATGTATATTTCATGTTGTCCAATGAAATGCATTAATGTGATGTGATCTTCTAAATAGAGTTTTAAAATCTTTAACATTAACTCTTCTACCAAATCACTTGAGTAATAATTGCTGCTGAGGTTCTTATTCTGATCATTGTGTGAGACATTTGAATGTGTGCTTAGAATATCTCAATTAGAAAAAATTTAACTTGATCCATCTACATTTCCAGTTTTACTTTATCTTATAGATGAACAGCGAGTGATTCAAGGTCAAGGGGCTGTGGGCTGCAAGTTTTAAAGAATGTCTATATTATTGATATTGTAACAATTAGGACTTAGAAAATGAAGTCTAATTTTCACTGGGGAAGCGTTTCACAGTTCTTTGACTGGGAAGGCTCTGCCCACTTTACACAGTAGCGATCTTACCCACTTTATTGTACACCCCACTTAGCTTCTTCCCAGCAAGTGGGGTCTGCATGCCTCTCTTTCCCCTCTGCAGCTTCCATGCTGCTATTCCTTCACCTTTGTATAAGAGCCACCATTCTTTTGAGGCTCGCGCTAACTAATACATAACTTTCTTCCGGTCCTTACTGCAGTTAATTCACTAACATCCTGTCTATTCTTCCTATGTAAGACTGTTGAAATGGTCCAGAGGTGTCTTCTCCACTCTCATCAAGTACTGCCTTCATCTTAGGTGACTTTCATGCCTATAAGGCAAACCCATGCAACATTTTATCTTCAGTTTCTTGTTCTTTCAGCTCTCATACCTTTGCCTCCTTTGGTTTCAGCCACCCAACTCCTGGACTGGAGTTTCTAGTAATCCAATGCAGGCTACCTTAAGCGAAGAGATTTGGGGATGCTCAGTTGAAAGATTCAGGGGTAGACTAACTTCAGCATGGCTAGATCCAGGGATTCAACATTGTTTTCTGGATCCTTTTTGCTTTTATTCATCTTTGTCTCTGCTTGGTTTGCTTGTCTTTGTGTATTGGACTCGCTCCTTCTGGAGATGATTTCTCTATGTTGCCAAGAAAGATGGTCATAAGCAATTACAAAGTCTTTACAAGTGAGGAACTGAGCTGAGAAAGAGAGATTCTCTGCCTCTAACATTCATGGAAGAAATCTCAGCATAGTTTAATCATCTCTTCTTGGTCACATACCCCTGAGCCAATCACTCTAGCCAGAAGGATGAACTCACTGGCTTGCATCCTATGCCAACCCCTGCAGTGAGGGTGGGATGGGGTGAGGCTCCAGAATAATCTGTTCAACCAGAACCACATGTAGTAACAGAGGGAAAGTTCCCCAAAGAAAGAGAAGCTGGACGGACAGACAACACACATCTATTACACATGGCCAGATTCAGGGTCTTCGAATCACCTAGAACTTCTCCACCTCTGAAATCTTAAATGCTCCATAGCCTCTTATTATCACAGAACTCTATCTCTTACTCCCAAATAACTGTTCTTTGAGATACCTTGGTCCTCATATTTTCTCCCTACTAAACCTGCTCGTCTTCACTCCCTCTGGAGCCAGCCGACATATTTCCTCAGTCATTCTCTTCCTAACACCTTAAACTTCTTGTTCCCTTGCCCTTCTGTCCTCAACTTGGAATTAATCCCAACTACCAATGTTTTTGCTGCTTTTCCTGCCCCACTGAAGAAGACTGGAGGAAATCACATGAAAGCACAGCTAACTGGTATGCCAAATCCACGGCCTTTGATTTCACTTGAGCCCTTTGTACTAATTGGTAATCCTTCACCGTTTTCCTGGTTAGATCTCACTGCCATTCTCCAAAATGACTGCTGCAAATATTCTCCATTCCCTCGAGGCTCTTACCTTGTCTTTTCCTTCTTCACTGTCAGCAGATAATCTCATTTTCTATTTCACCCAGAAAATAGAAGCCATTACAGGAAACACCTTTAATATCTGATCCTAACATAGCCTCATACGTGTGCCCGCCCTTTGTTGCCTCCTTCTCTCCTCCTGTCTTGGGTTATTCCCTCTACCTGGCCTCTTGCATCTTAGTTCTATTAGTTGTTTTCTTCTCTCAGCTGTCTTCAACCTTGCCTTCATTAGTGGCTTATTTCCATCAGTCTTTAAATATGCTCAGATCTCTTTCATCTTAAAAAATATCACTCCTTGTACTCCACAACTTAGAGCCTTATTTTTCTCTCTCTTCACAGTAGAACCACTTGAAAGTAGGGTTTGTATTGCTGACTCTCTGGTCTTACCTCCCATTCATGCCATCATCCATGGCAACCTGGCTTCTCTCTCCACTTACCCAGCTCTCACATTTTTGTTAGCAAATCTCTGTTCCTTTTAAAGTGCTCGTCTTACTTGATCTTTCTGTAACATTTGATTCAATTGACCATTTCCTTCGTGAAACATTCTCTTCTTTTAACTCCCATACTGTGACATTCAACTCCTTTTTCTCCTGCCTCTCTGGGCACTTGAGTTAGATTATTTTAAGGTTATCAGACACAAAATTGAAATGAGAGATTCGTGTAAGGATAAGTGTGGGTATAATTGTGGGTGGGAATCTTGACCTCACAGTCAGAACCCAATGATCAGTCACACATCCCATAAGCTGGAACAAGTTGTTAGTCCAGGAACTAGAGTGCCAGTCTCAGGGTACCGTGCAGCTGCCATGGCTGGATTCTCTTACCCATCCCATGAATGCCGGTGTCCTTTGATGCCGTGATGATTCAACTTCTCCCTGCCTCTGCTTCTACTGCTTCTGCCGATACCATGGTCAGCTCTCCACTCTTCTCTCTACCTTTAGCATCTGCTTCTGCTTATCCTGGGCTTCCTCTTCTTTATGTTCTCTAGTACTTCCTGGCTTTTCTGTACATCCCATTTCTGCTCCCACCATTAACGGCTCTTGCTCTGTCTCTCTGTGTTTTGCCTCCGGAAGGAGAACTTGGTTAGCTTAATCCATCACTCTTCAGTGCGAGCAACACTTTTATACCATGTCACCTTGCAGGCCAGCAGCGACAAGCCTGTAGATAGGTTTTCTTTGGATCAGACACCCATTTCTGGTCCATCTACTGTGGTCACAGAAGTGGGGTCTCATGTCTGTCTCTTGGATGTTTTAAGTGTTCCATTGGGGTCTGTCTTAGTCCCTTTTTCCCATACTTCATACACTCTCCAGTGCGTTAGCCGTTGACTTCAGGCAAGTTACTTATCTCCCTGCGCCTCAGGTTCCTCATCTGTAAAATAGACGTAAAATATCTACCTGTTATGGGTTGAATTGTGTCCCCCCACCCCCACCAAGACATTAAAGTCCTAACTCTCAGTACCCTATGAATGTGATCTCATTTGGAAATAGGGTCTTTGCAGATAGATGATCAAATTAAGATGAGGTGATTAGGGTGGGCCTTAGTCCAGTATGTCAGGTGTCCTTATAAAAAAGGGAAAATTTGGACACAGAGAAAGACACACACACACACAGGTAAAACACCCTGTGAAGATGAAGGCGGAGACTGGGGGGATGTAGCTAAAGCTGAAGATGCCGCACGTTGCCAGCAAAACGCCAGAAGCTGGGAGAGAGGCATGGAACAGCTTGTTTCTCACAACCCTCTGAAAGAACCAATCCTGCCAATACCTTGGTTTCACGCTTCTGGCCTCCAGAACTGTGAGATGATAAATTTCTGTTGTTGAAGCCACTCAGTTTGTGGAACTTCGTTAATGAAGTCCTAGGAAACTAACACACTCTCTTATAAGGTTGCTGTAAGGATTAAATAATGATAAGCTTTTAGAAAATATCCTGGAACACAGGGAATACTCAGTGCCTGTAAACATTGCTAACCAGTTCCTCCTGTTCTCATGGCTTTAATGATCATCTGTGTGGTAATGATGCCAGCTTTTCTTGCTCTACGTGAGACCTTTGTCCTGATCTGTACAGCAGTCTCTGCAGCAGTATGGTGTGGAGGAGGCACACAGAGGGTATGAGCAAACTAGACTGGGGTTCAAATACAGGCTCTCGCGAGGGACTTGGGCTACTTGGTTAACCTTTCTGAACACTGGTGCTTCAGGACTATAACAGAAACAGCAAGAGCATTTTCCTCATACAGTCCTTGTAACGATTCAGTGAGTTGACGTATACAAGGTGCATAGCTTGGAACATGGGTGTTACAAGAGCTCAGTGAATGTGATTAAATCCTGTCTGTTCCACCACCCGCCTTCTCCCTCATCTATCCATTATATACCATTAACACCACTATACACCATTATACACCATTAACACCACAGTGGGTTACACACCATTATCTCTAACTCACTCAGTCTCTGCTTTAATGTTCCTGGCATGAGGGACTGTCCTCTCCCTTCTCCATTGTAGTCAGAGTGATCACTTAAAAAAATACAAATAGGATCCCATGACTCCTTGCTTTATGCCCATCAACTGTTCTCGCTGCTCTCTGGATAGTGGCCAGCCTTGCTGGCACAGCACACGGGGCTGTCTTCCTCGCCTTCTTCTCTATGGATGCTATACTTCCTACAAAACAATGTTTGCAGTCTCCCCAGTGCTTTCTTCGCTCCAGGGCTTTGCAACTGCTGACCTTTTGGACTGTCTTTCCTTCCCACACTTGACTGATTCCTGCTCATTCTAGGGTCTCTGTTTGGATATTACCCTCACCAAAGAGTTTTCCCTGCTATTCTTCTTTTTTTTTTAACATCTTTATTGGAGTATAATTGCTTTACAATGGTGTGTTAGTTTCTGCTTTATAACAAAGTGAATCAGTTATACATATGTTCCCATATCTCTTCCCTCTTGCGTCTCCCTCCCTCCCACCCTCCCTATCCCATCCGTCTAGGTGGTCACAAAGCACTGAGCTGATCTCCCTGTGCTATGCGGCTGCTTCCCACTAGCTATCTACCTTACGTTTAGTAGTGTATATATGTCCATGCCTCTTGCTTTGTCACAGCTTACCCTTCCCCCTCCCCATATCCTCAAGTCCATTCTCTAGTAGGTCTGTGTCTTTATTCCCGTCTTACCCCTAGGTTCTTCATGACTTTTTGTTTTCTCTCTTAGATTGCATATATATGTGTTAGCATACGGTATTTGTTTTTCTCTTTCTGACTTACTTCACTCTGTATGACAGACTCTAGGTCCATCCACCTCACAACAAATATCTCAATTTCGTTTCTTTTTATGGCTGAGTAATATTCCATTGTATATATGTGCCACATCTTCTTTATCCATTCATTCGATGATGGATACTTAGGTTGCTTCCATGTCCTGGCTATTGTAAATAGAGCTGCAATGAACATTTTGGTACATGACTCTTTTTGAATTATGGTTTTCTCAGGGTATATGCCCAGTAGTGGGATTGCTGGGTCGTATGGTAGTTCTATTTTTAGTTATTTAAGGAACCTCCATACTGTTCTCCATAGTGGCTGTATCAATTTACATTCCCACCAACAGTGCAAGAGTGTTCCCTTTTCTCCACACCCTCTCCAGCATTTATTGTTTCTAGATTTTTTGAATAGACATTTCTCCAAAGAAGATATACAGATTGCCAACAAACACATGAAAGAATGCTCAACATCATTAATCATTAGAGAAATGCAAATCAAAACTACAATGAGATATCATCTCACACCGGTCAGAATGGCCATCCCTGCTATTCTGAGTCTAGTTTAGGTCACCCACCTATGGGTTTCCATGGTGTCTTGTGCGTAACTCTACCAGCACTTATTTACAACAATCCCTTATGGTTCTATCCCTTTTCATGGGCAAAGAAACACCAAGACTCAGAGAAGTGAAGGTTATAGCCACCTAAGCTGGAACTGAAAGCTGGGCTACTCTTACTTCTAGGTCCACAGTGTTCACTTTCAGCCATGTTGCCTCCTACAGGCTTGTTCCCTGTGCATCTAGTGTTTAGCCCATAGTTGATGCTCAATGAGCATTTGTTGAATGTGTGAGTGAATCAGCCAATGGAATGGAGTTTGAATATTGAAGGGGGCTGGCTCTTCCTCTCTTTATGTCCCAAAACATAAACTGTATGATGATTGGATTGGTTCTTACTGCATGATGATTTGTATGAGTAATTTTAAAGTGGGCAGATGACTGTTAATGATAAAAGCTTATAGACTCACTGGCATAGAAAACAAACTCATAGTTACCAAAGGGGAAGGTGGAGGGAGGTATAAATTGGGAATTTGGGATTAACAGATACACATTACTATATATAAAATAAAGAACCAATTGTGTAGCACAAGGAATTATATTCAGAATCTTGTAATAACCTACAATGAAAAAGAATCTGAAAAAGAATATATATATCTGAATCACTTTTCTATACACCTGAAACATTGTACATCAACTATACTTCAATAAAAAAAAAGAGCTTACAGATGTAATTCTTACCACACTATTTTCATGTACACTCCTTTGTTTTGATCTATACAATGGGGCAGGTATGGTTATTCCTAGGAAATGAGAGGGAGAGAGAAGGAGAGAGAGAGAGAAAGAGGGAGGCTCCCTGAATCCTGGTCCCATGAGTTTTCCTTTTCATAAAATTGCCTTGTGGTTAATTCTTGACCTAGCAGAAAGTAGGGTAGAGGATGGCATAAAAAAATTCTACTCCTCAAAGTGGTAATGGTCCATAAACAAAAGTGGAGCGATCATATCCACTGTTGATCTGGAAACAGAAGATAGGGGACAAAGCTTACACTCATGCTCTCTGGCTCCAGACTCACAAATTCTATTTGAAAAACATGCTTAGCTGGATGTATTGCTAAGCGGAAAATAGATTTTATTGTTACAGTCATGCTGAAAGTCACTTATATACTGAAAACATACCTTTCCTGTTTTCCTGTATGGGCTGGACTGAATGTATTTACAAGGCACGGAGGAAGCTGCAGGACTTGCTGAAACTTCTCTGGCTTCTGAGCAGGTGCTGTGGTTCACTACCTACGTGCCCCCTTCAGGACTGAAGCACTCATCCTCCAGCTGCCCAGAGCTACCGGCTCCTGAAAACCCACAGCTGAGTCCCTTGCAAGGACTCGCCCTTGGCTGAAGGGATACCTCACCCTGGGTCTCAGACCCTTCCCAGGCATTGAATCCAGTGACTGGTCAATGAGGGACTACAAATACCTGGTCTTCTGCCCTCAATACAGGACCACTCTGAAGGATCACCTCAGATTCAGAATTCCTCCCTCCCCCAATAAGATCAGCCAAGGTCTTTGTTGTGACTGCATCACAGTGCAGCTGCTTCCTCTGCCCAGTTCCGCTTTCTTATTTTCTTACAGGTTTTGTTCTGAACGTGCAATTCAACAAACTCCCTGCATCCACATTCCCATCTCAGAGTCTTTCCAGGAAGCCTGACTTAAGACAGATTCGTTCATTCTCCTTGCAACTAGTTATGAAAGTACAATGTAGGTGTTTTCCAACATGTGGTTTTTATCAATCAGTCAGTCAACAACTATTGATCACTTGGTGATATAAGACCTGAAAAACAACAAAACAAAACTGAAAATATCTATAACTCACAAATTACTTGATTTTTCTGCTCCTTTCCAGAATTCTCTATAGATACTCATAACTAGATTCCAGTATAATGTTGAATATCAAAAAAATATTTTATTTTTTTTCCATTTCCTATCAGTTTCAACAGGGTACGGAATAGACGGTATTCCAAGTAGCTTAAGCAAGAAGGGATGTATTACACGGTCTTAAGTGGATTGTAGAATCATGTGAAGGCTGGAGGAACAGACTTGAAGTTGAACTTTCCATAGCAATTTCCAGAGGCCCATTACAGAACTAAACCACCAAGACAGCTGCTGCTACTTCTGCAACCAGGAAGCCAGTGGATCCAGAATCTCATCGATATCATCAAGTTCTGGAAGCCACCGTTTTCAGGTTTTCAGAGTGGCTCGCCTACTGCTGCTAACTCCAGAACCTCACTGCCACTGCTGCCGTCTGGGCCAGGAAATGGATGCCTTGCATCTTGCCTCTTGGTACCCAGGGATCTTATGACCGTATGGTGGGACCTCTGCTAATGAAGCCCCAGAAGACGCAAAGTGTCCGTGACATGCTTGCTAAGAAAAATAGCTGTGGCAGTAGAGGTGTGACCTCTGCCGTCTTCCAAATTGCACCCTTGGGCCTCTGACTGGCCAAACACAAATTATACCTGGAATCTTTTCTCAAAGGATTCTAGGAAACAAGAGTACTTAGCTTCCCAATGTCAGAGGTACAGAAAAGCATACCAGAACAATGTGTTTCAAACTTTAAGACATACTCTACTGTAAAATTCATTTGACTCACACACACCCGCAGTCACAGTCACGTCTAACTGAAATAAAAGATTCACAAGACAATGTGATGCCCCATGATGGCTTCTATCCTAGTCTATGCTGTGCAATTCTATGCTAATCTAGGCTACTCCACTCCATTAAGAAATGCTGATCTTGGGACTTTCCTGGTGGTGCAGAGGTTAAGAATCTGTCTGCCAATGCAGGGGACACGGGTTCGAGCCCTGGTCCGGGAAGATCCCACATGCAACTAAGCCCATGCGCCACAACTACTGAGCCTGTGCTCTAGAGCCCGCGAGCCATGACTACTGAAGCCCGCACTCCTAGAGCCCGTGCTCCACAACAAGAGAAGCCACCGCAATGAGAAGCCTGCGCACCGCGATGAAGAGTAGCCCCTGCTCGCTGCAACTAGAGAAAAGCCCATGTGCAGCAACGAAGACCCAACACAGCCAAAAATAAATAAATAAATTAATTAATTAAAAAAAAAAAAGAAAGAAATGCTGGTCTTGACCTACCAAGTTGACTTCGTGACTAATGGATGGCAACTGGCAGTTTGAAAAATACTGCACCACAAGAAGGGGAAATGGATATTGAGTGCCAATCCACAATGTCTACTCTACTCTGTTCCCTCCCCTGAATTAACAAAAAGGATTTAAGGCTGCTCACAGAAAAGACTTAACAGTGTACAGTGGATTGAGAATCAGGAGAGCGGGTTCTAGTCCTTGGGACAGCAGTTTCTCCTCTTGAAAATGGGTGCATTGTAATAGCTCTGTGTGCTTAATGACCTGATTGACATTTACCTGGGAAAACAGAGAAAAAGAGTGATTGGGACCTTATAATTGTTAGTAGAGGAGGGATGAAGCTCGCAAGGCAGTCTTGATGGCAAATGCAGCTGTGAATCAACTGTTATACTCCTAAAAAATATTAGTTGGCTTTAATTAAGTTCCTGGTTATGCAAGTAGGTGTAAAATCTGATGATTCATTCTAAGAGTGTGATGGCGCATATTGAACATGCAGTGTATGAGTAGCTCACCTGCCCCATGTATGGAAGGTGATTGTTAATTTCACTGGTAAGGTTTGTAAAGAATTTAATCCCTTAATGTAGAGCTTTTAGGTCAAAGCTTACATTTGCCAATGATTAACGCTTTCAATATGGACTTTTTTCTAATGCAGTGTAGGTTTGAAGGTAATTGGTTTGAAAAAAGAAAAGTCTATTGAGAAGACAGAAAAAATAAACATTTAAAAAATGCCTATTCTGTGCCAGTGTGCCAAGGATTTTCATCTACACTAACTCCTATAATCCTCACAACAGTCCTTAAAGGAGGAACTGTGATTCTCATTTTGACAGGTGAGGGGAAAGAGGGTTAAAGTGATTACGAGGGGCTCACCCAAGGTCGTTAAACCAGCAAGTAGAAGAATGTGGAATTTGCACTCAGTTCTGGCCGACGTACAGCTCTTGCTTTTTTTACTGTACCAGAATGTCTCTGTTGCTTTCATTATTTGTTCAAGGTGAGTATAAGTGAGAAAATACTCAAAACAGACTTTATTAGGAAGACTGAAATTTTCATGTTTTAGAAAAAGAGACATTCTAATGGGTACTTGAGCTGCCCATTTTATCCAAAAGCTTTCTAAGACACACTTTGCTTTTTATAGGGCAATGATATCTACAAGCAATTTGGAATTGTGAAGATAATTTGCTGGCATTATTTTAGTGTCATATCTTTCATGCTTTCCTTTTGCTTGTGATAACGTTTAAAGCAACTAATTGGAAGAATTTGTAAGTAACCTAAAAGACTTCCCTAGGTACCTCCATTCTGTAACTTAATACAACGGCCTGCCATATATATGGGAGTTTAGTTGTGTCTGGTTGCAGCAGTGTGAGGAATGCTAAGCTGGTAAAACATGGGGAGAACGTCTACAAAGTGTTTATGCCTCTTGAAACATTGGACTCTTAACTCAGTATTTGTTTTTGAATTTTTCCTCTTTTAGAAAAAATACATAAAATTAAGTAAAATACTAGATTAAAAACAGGACATTTCAATGTGATTCTTCACCGATGCAATTTAATTTTTATTACCCTCAGTACAGAGGTTGAGCTGACATATAAACCAAGAGGATATATAATATATGACTTTGGGAGACGTGATCCACATACTTTTGAGAATCACACTGCTCTTTTTTTCCCCCCCCAGCTAAGTCAAGTAGCTTATTTAAAACTTTTCTTTGATTGTTTCTTATAAGTAAGCTAACGTATGGTCTACGTGGCTCTGTTGATAGTCCTTAGAAGGTCCTCCACAGAGATGATAAAGCCCCTTGGACACTCCTCTCAGCATATGTGATGAGTTGCAAAAAAGTTCTGAAAAGCACTTAATCTTACCACCAATAGTAACCATTTATTTATGCACTAGAGACTGCTTTGTAAGCTTTATCTAATTTAATCTTCTCTTAAACTCTCTGAGGCAGACACTGTTACTAGCCTCACTTTAAAGCTGAAGAAACGGTCTAAAGGAGGTTAAGGGACTAGTGTCAGGTGGCTCCCCTGGGCGCCGGGTGGTCTAACCAGTGTTATTCCTCCTGCGTTCTTCTGCCGCCTCCAAGGAGGAGCCTATTGCCAGGTCCTGGAGGTGGAGGCCTGGCCAGGCTGTGCCCTGTCCTGAAGGAGAGTGGGAACTTTATCTGTGTATGCGGATTAGCCGGTGACCCGGAAGTCTAGGGGCGCGGCCAAGAAAGAAAGGTGTCTGCTCAGCAGAGATCTTTGTGTGGACAGGAGCTCACTCGGACTCACCGGTTAGGGAGTTAGGACGATTGACTTCAACTGAATGTTAAAGGTTATTTTTAAAAGACGTGCTACTGCCACCGTCGTGGGGACTCCTGTACCGTTTGCTTAGAAGTCTGATACCATGGGGATTAAGAACGTAGATGTGGCGTTGTGCTCACTGGACTCTCATCTGACCCCTACCTTTTACTGTTTGCTTCCATACTTGGGCATCGGTTCTCTCCTCTGTAAAATGAGGACTCACAATGGTACCAAATCTTCTACAGTTGCTATGAGTTAAGTTAAATAATAGCACAAAATGTTCAGTCCAATGTCTGGTATAGCATAATTGTCTATGTATATATTAATTATTATTATATTAATTAAATTATTATTACTATTAAGCCCTTACGAGGTCCAGTCATCATGTTTTCATATTGAATACCTCTGTTCCTAGAGTAAATCACTATCATCAAAGACTGATTTTTTTCCTCTCTCTGGGTGGACTGTTACACGGATGGCCACTAGTGAATCATGCCTCTTGGTGTTGATGCCCTTGTCTAATCCCTCCCCACTCCACAATGACTCCGGGCTTGGCTCTGTGACTTGCTTTGGACAATGGGACGTCAGTGGGCGTAATATAACTAGAGGTTTGATAAACACTCGCATATTGGGACTTACCCTCTTGAAACCCAGACGCTATGCAAGAGAGACCAGACTCAGCTAGTCTTCTTGGAAAGAGATTCTAAGACCCCACGGGGACAGAGGCCCAGCCACCCCAGTGTTCTGGGTGAGCCTAACCTTGAGCCAGTTTTCCAGCTGAGTGCAAACACCTGGGGGAGTCCAGTCATGAACAGAACCCACAGAATCCTGAGATTAATAAATCAGTATTGTTTTGGGCCATTGACTTTTCGGGGTTGGTTTGCGATGCGGCAATAGAAGATTGGCGCATCCTCTGTCGTGTCTGCATAATACTGCGGAACGTCACCTCTTATGAAACCTATGGTAATAAAAATGCAGCCCGAATACTAAAATCCCGATGGCAAATGGACAGCTGTGGAGAAAGAGAAGCGTTTTCAAAGAGCTCCGAGTAGCACATCTACATTGTGGGCTTATGTCCTGTTGCCAAGAAGTCCATCAGAAGGCACCTGAGGGAGTTGCCAGGACTCAGGTCTGATGGGAAAGCCATCACTGTGGCCTTGGGCCTGTGGAAATACGAAAAAACCCCACAGACACTCCAACTGCCTCACCACAATAATTGCTACTCACATTTCCATTCGCCAACAAAACCAGTGTTTACAACAGAAAAATAAGACAATTTATATTTTCAGAAATAAATGTTTTATTTGGAAAATATCAATGCCAGTTGCACCCTAATGGTGTTTTTCCAAAACATGTGGTTAGTAAGAAGAGTAGGGTAAGGACTCAGGTTATTTTGGAGAGCTCTAAGAACTTGACCAAATAGTATTGAATGTTATTGTATTTGAAGGGTTGAGAGCCTGTTTGCTCTGTGGCTGCTGAGTAGATGTGACATGTGACTGACTCTTTCTACATGGGCCAACTGAAGTACATATACCAAACACTGCTGTGTCTCAGTGACTCAGCTTCCCTTGCTGAATCCCTTTTTTTCATTGCATTTAGATGAAATGACTTGAGTGATTTGGACATTGGAGAAGATTATAAATCTTCTGGGGAAAATACATTTAATCCATGACTAGGATGGAATAGATAAAACAATCAATTTTGAATGAACATAAAAAAAAGAATTTAATTAATTAATTAATTTATTTATTTTTGGCTATGTTGGGTCTTCATTTCTGTGCGAGGGCTTTCTCTAGTTGTGGCAAGCGGGGGCCACTCTTCATCGCAGTGCGCGGGCCTCTCACTATCGCGGCCTCTCTTGTTGCAGAACACAGGCTCCAGACGCGCAGTCTCAGTAGTTGTGGCTCACGGGCCTAGCTGCTTCACAGCATGTGGGATCTTCCCAGATCAGGGCTTGAACCTGTGTCCCCTGCATTAGCAGGCAGATTCTCAACCATTGCGCCACCAGGGAAGCCCAAGAATTTATTTTTAAGAGCCATTTTAGGTTCACAGCAAAACGAAGTGAAAGGTACAGAGATTTCCCACATAACCTCTTCTCCCCACATGCACAACCTCACCACTATGACAATCCTATCCTTAAGAGGTACATTTGTTACAATCAATGAACCTACATTTATACCATTATCACCCAAAGTCCATAGCTTTACAACTCCTGGTGTTGTACATTCTATGGGTTTTGACAAGTGTATAATGACATGTATCCATCAGTATAGTATCATACAGAGTAGTTTCACTGACCTAAAAGTCCTCTGTGGTCTCTGCCTATTCAACACCCTCCTCCCTCTCCTCACCCCCCGAAAACCGCTGATCTTTGTTACTGTCTCCATAGTTTTGCACTTTCTAGAATGTCATAGAGCTGGAATCATACAGTATATAGTCTTTTCAGATTGGCTTCTTCCACTTGGTAACATGCATTTAAGTTTCCTCCATGTATTTTGCTGCCTTGACAGCTCATTTCTTTTTAGTGCTGAATAATATTCCATTGTCTGGATGTACCACAGTGTATTTATTGATTCACCTACTTGTAGGACATTTTGGTTGCTTCCAAGTTTTGGCAGTTATGCTGCAAACATCTGTGTCTCTGTGGACATACATTTTCAACTCATGTGGCTGAATACCAAGGAGCATGAGTATTAGATCGTATGGTAAGAGAATGTTTAGTTTTGTAAGGAGCTGCCAAACTTTCTTCCAAAGGGGTTGTATCATTTTGCATTCCCACCAGTAATGAATGAGATTTCCTGTTGCTCCAAATCCTTATCAGAATTTGGTGTTGTCAGTGTTCCGGATTTTGGTCATTCTAATAGGTGTGTAGTGGTATCTCATTGTTGTTTTAATTTACAATCTCCTAATGACAAATAACGTGGAGCATCTTTCCATATGCTTATTGGCTATCTGTATATTTTCTTTGGTGAGGTGTCTGTTTAGATCGTTTGCTCATTTTTTTTATCGGGTTGTTTGTTTTCTTCTTGATTTCTAAGAGTTCTTTGTATATTTTGGATAACAATACTTTATCAGCTATGTATTTTGCAGATTTTTTTCCCATAACAATTTTTAAAGGTAATAACCTTTGGGAGATTTAAATTAATCTTAGCATTGTGTAAACAAAAACATTTAAAAACTTTAAGAACAAATAGAAAGACATTAGCTATTATAATCAAAATTTTTTTTAGTTTCATTAAAAAAAATTTATTTATGTATTTATTTTTGGCTGCATTGGGTCTTCTTTGCTGCCCGCGGGCTTTCTCTAGTTGTGGCAAGCAGGGGCTACTCTTTGTTGCAGTGCACGGGATTCTTATTGCGGTGGCTTCTTTTGTTGCGGAGCACGGGCTCTACGCGCGCAGGCTCAGTAGTTGTGGCACGTAGGCTGAGTTGCTCCGCGGCATGTGGGATCTTCCCCGACCAGGGCTCGATCCCATGTCCCCTGAATTGGCAGGCAGACTCTTAACCACTGCGCCACCAGGGAAGCCCCATAATCAAATTTTGGGCAAAGAATTGGGGAGTTGTTGGTTCTTTAAAAAATCTGATAATTTTATGTGAAAGAGAGATTATAATAAAAAATCTTTGTGAGCTGCAAAAATGTAGTTATAAAAATAATCAAAGAATAGGTAACCTAATTAAGGCTGAGAAATAGGAAAATTTTGGAGAGAAGAGGGGAATTGTCAGTGTCTTTCCATTGTTTTGCTTCCATCTCATTGTATTATGGTTATTTTTGTGTCTGTCTCCTCTGCTAGACTGTGAGTTCCTGAGATGTATTACCTTCCTGATGCTTGAATCTTTGTTGCGTCTGAAATGAGACACAGCGGAACTTTAGTAAATGTTTCTTGGATGAATGAATGTAAACTGATTTAATACTCTAAGGTTTCCATGTAATTGGATTTGTCAGAAACAATCTTAAATGTCATTTGATGACCAACTTGTGGCGCTAAGACATTGGAGATCTTATTACATAGTGGTTGGGAGCTTGGGCTTTGAAAGGAAAGAGATTGGCGCTGAGTCCTCATTCACCACTTTTGAGCTGATCTTGGGCAATGTATCACTCTTATCTTTTGCAGTAAAATGGGACGAAAAGTAATGCTTGTCTCATGGGGTTGTTGTGAGGATTAAATAAGAGCACCGGTGGAAAGTGCCTCGCCTATGATTGGGACTCGGGAGATGTTAGTCATTGTTATGTTAAGTGAACTAACGTGGTGCACAAACAAGATTGTGTTGGCACAGCAAAGGGAGGAATGCCAAGTCCTGCTGGCAGAGACAGGCGACCCCGTGGAATGCAGAGGCACAGGTAGATTAAGGCTGTGGTGCTAGGAGGTGGGAGTGAGCCTTGCTTTGGTACAGGGTGCCTTGGGCTACAGTATCTTTCTGTTGACATTCTTTCTCTATATTGTTGTTGGCCTTAGGCCAAGGACACTTACATTTAAGTATCCCTACAGGCACATTCTGACTGTAGACAGGGCAGAAGTGGGTAAAGGGGCAGGACTGTGGACCAACTTCTAGACGGCCAGCCTGCAGTAACCCGCTAGCCCTTTTAGACCTTACTCAAGGCTCCTACAGAACCCCAAGTCCCCAATCCTGGGATTCAGATTGATTCATAACTACCAGTGGTCTCTTAGGTTGCTATCAACAGCCATAAAACTCCAAGCACTAAGAAAACATTGTTGCTTACATGACTCCACGGTTTACTCCACAGTCTAATATGGAAGAGGGCGCTAAGGGTGACAAGAACTTAACGAGTAGAGGTATTGTTTTTTTCGAAGAGGAAGCCAAAACATGCACTCCGGAGGCTCTTAGGAACTGATGTCCAGCTCATGTAGTATTAAACGGTTTCACTGGAGAGATATTAGGATTAGATGGATAACTCTGGGCAGATAAGTGAACTGTCTCATCTTCAGTAAATGGGTCCTATGAAAGTGAGGCTAAGTGGAAAAAGACTGGCATTTGGCCTAGGTGAGGTTCTTTGGTTCCAAGCTTGGTCTTCACAAAATGCTTTATCTAGTTATGAGTCTCGAGGACAGAGGTAGTTACCACGTTCAAAGGAAGACAGTTTGATTCTTACAGCTCTTCGTGACCTGTCAGTTCCCTCTGTAAAACCTGCTCCGAAAACACAGCAGGGTTTTCTCTTTGATGCTTAGTCTGGGTCACACTGACTGCAAACGACAAACAATAGTGTGATGTATATTTTGATACATCTAGATAACTATTGAATATACGTGTTTGTATTTCTTCTCGTCTGTCAATCTATCCATCTATCTTGAATGAGTTGTCTCTTACCTATTAGAAAGTTTACTGGAAGTAGTCTTTTATGGATTCTTCGCTGATAACCATGCAGTGCTTTTCTGTTGAATTAAGAGAAACAGAACCTCCAGATAAAGTGATTTCTTTTCGACCTTGCTCTTTGGAGGAGTTTCTAGATCCTACCTATGGAATACATGCCATTATGTGCAGTGTTCAGGGAGCCTCCGATATTGCCCAGCAGCGCATAGAAAGAAAGAAGAATTGCTATGACTTGAATTTTTTAAAATATAGATTTTTCCCATGAAAATAATATATGAATAGATTCTCCATGTGAATATTAACAGAAAATCAGGTAAAGCTAAAATTTCCTCCACCACTCCTAATTTCATTCCTCTACCTAAATACAATAAACTGATAATTAGTTTATAAATATATATACGTGTGTGTGTGTGTGTGTGTGTGTGTGTAAACAGAGAGAGAGGGAGGTTTTTGGGAGATTTAAACATAAATGGTATTACATGGTATGTATTACTCTACGTCTTGCTTTCATCACTTACTAGGATGTCTAGAGATCTTTCAATTCATATAGATCTATTTTCCCTCTCATGATATCCTGCGTGGTATTTCATAACATAGGTATTTCATAATTTATTTAATCATACTGTTGGATATTCCCAATTTTTCACAATCATAGACAGCCTTGCGATGAAACACCTTATGTGTGTTATTGTATATATTTCAAGTGCTCCTCTAGGGCGATTATGGAGATGCAGCCTTGCTGGGTTAAAGTGTGCACTCACTTTTCAAATGGCTTTCTTACATGGCAGAACCAATTCACTTTCAGTAGATTATGGGAAAATCAGTCCCTCCTCCGTCATCAACAACGGATAGTGTCAAATTTAGAAAGTTTGCTAATCTGACTGAGTGCAAATGGTGTGTGGTTGTTTTATTTTGAACTTTCCTAATGCAAGAAGAGATAAGGGTAGCAATTTTTACATGTTATGCTTGTTCAGGTCCTCTGAGAAGCAGACACTAAGACTATACCAGATGTGCAAGAAGTTTATTAGGGAAAATGCCTGTGAAGGAAAAAGGGGAGAGAGCAATGGATGTGGTAGAAGCTGTGGGACTGCCATGCAGGTTGGAGGAGAGCAGGGGAGGAGGAGGGCTGGGGAACCAGACTCTCAGACCACAGTGTAGTTCTTAGAACACTTGGCCCAGGCCGATGTGGAGCCTTTGAACCAAAGTCACCTGTCAGAGGAGTCCAGCGCCCGTGCCTCGCAGGAATCCTGTACCCGGCAGCCCTCTTGCTCAGTCACTGGCTCGAAGCAGCCCATGGGAATCGTGGCCTCGGTGTGAACTCAGCAGCCAGAAAGTCTGTCAGGTATGTTCCCCACAGCAGATCTGAGTGGTGCATTTTTATGGCTACCACATATATTTATTGGCCATTGGATTTCCTCCCTCTAGGAAGAGTTTCTTTGTAAAGGGTCACAGAGTAAGTAGTTTAGGCCTCTCGCACCTCCTTGACTCTGCCTTTATAGCAGTAAAGCAGCCAAAGCCTATACTGGGTGTGTGTTTCAATAAAACTATATTTACAAAGGCAGGTGACAGGCCAACCTACGTTGCAGTTTCCTGACTCCTGGTCTCAGTTTCCTGACTCCTGGTCTAGGAGATGCCTGTTTCTATAGATCTGTTGCTTGAGAGGTTTATAAATTTTGCCTGTAAAACTATTTGGACCCAGAGCTTTTCTTAGGAGGAACTTTGACTAAGTTTCTCATTTATTCTGTGGTTACTGGTATGTTTAAGTTCATTTACTCTTATATCGATATTGATAAATCATATTATTTTTAGAAGTTCAGCCACATGGTGTAGATTTCAACTTTCTTACTACTAATTTTTATGTAGTCTGCCCTTACTTTTCAAATTTTCTATATTATCACCTTTTTTATCCCACTTTTTAAAAGTTGATGTTTTATTTTGGATAGACTACATGAAATTAAAAAAAAAAGCCTCTAGTACAAATAGATAGAAATCAAATAAATGTATAGAACCCAAGGTGATATCAATTATTTGTCTAAATCTTGATGTTCTGTGTATAAGGAAGAGCAATAGCCACAGTTATGATGACACTTTATCAATCTAGCCAGATTCATTAATACTTTTCTTTTTAAAAACCATCCATAAATAGAATTATTTTTTTATTTTATTTATTTTTGTGGTACGCGGGCCTCTCACTGTTGTGGCCTCTCCCGTTGCGGAGCACAGGCTCCGGATGCGCCGGCTCAGCGGCCATGGCTCACGGGCCCAGCCGCTCCGCGGCACGTGGGATCTTCCTGGACCGGGGCACGAACCTGTGTCCCCTGCATCGGCAGGCGGACTCTCAACCACTGCGCCACCAGGGAAGCCCCTGCCCCAGCTTCTTATTTGTAAAATGGAGTTCCTAATCGTACCTACCATGCAATACTGTGACATTTAAAAGAGTTAATGCATGTAAAGAACTTAGAATCGCGTCTGGTACAGGTAAGTGCTACCTACTGTTAGTGTGAGTATTATTAGTCCCATGTGCTTTTGTGCTTGCTTTTTTCCACATCTCTGCTTGTAAAGGTTTTATTCTGCATTGTTTCATCTCCTGGCATCTATCCTTGGTTAATTTTATGTAATGGTTGATGTACTTTTTATAAGAAATTTTTCTGGTGAAGTTCAGCAAAGGATGGTTCATTACTATGTCAACACCAGAGATCGCTGTGATATCTTTTGCTTCACCCTCAGAACTTCAGCAGAGGTGTCTCAGCAATGAGGGAATCCTCAATGGTCCCCACCCTCCCACTGGCCATCTTTGCCTCTATTTCTGGGCACTGTCCTTTCACAGCCTTCAAGATATTGTGATGTCAGAGAACTTTCTGCCTTGGTTGAGCTAGTCTCCCCTGAGCATCAGAGATGGTGGTGACAGTTGATGGAGTGGGCTATTTTGATGCTAATTTTGCAGGGTTGCGGAGGGAGGGGCATTTTGTGTGAGCACAGTATTGGGGGGAGAGTATTGCAGTGGGAGGATAGAAAAAAGTATTGCAGTGGGAGGATAGAAAAAAGACTCTCTACAAGTCTTGTAGAGAGTACCTCTTAATACTATTATGCCTATTTACCTGATTGTTTTTTTTCCAAAGAAAAGCTGTATTATTGACCAAAATTTTAAAATTTCTCATTTAGTTTTATTTGCAAATGTATTGATTTCTTTATTTTTATTTATTCATTTCTTTCTTCTACTTTTTCTTTTTTGGAGATGTTATTTTGTTTTCTTCAATTTCTTGAGCTGAAATCTTATCTCATTTATTTTTAGTCTTTTTGGTTTTCTAATGAATACATTTAAGGGCTCCGAATTTTCCTCCGAATAGTGCTTTAGTGGTATCCCATTGTTTCCACCCTTCCCAACCTGTTCACAGTTTATTAGTATCCTTTTCAACAAATTCCAACGTTCATCACACTGTCTATGTAATTATCTAGTTATTTAAAAAAACATACACATTTGTTGACTGCCTTCTGTATGCCAGGCACCGTGATAGATTTTGAGGATACGATGATGAATAAGACAGTCTTGGCCTTTTAAAAACTCTCAGTGGAATCCAGCAATTTGAGAAAGCAGTAAGAAATTTCTACCACTCAGCATCCTATGACTAATAACTGACATATGCATGGAAATGTACAGTTTGCAAAGTGCTTTTTAATACAAAGGGCATGTCGGTTAATTCTCATTACAACCTAAGATATAGGTATTATTTTTGTTATTTTTTAATCATTATACCATTTTACTATGAGAAAACAATTGGACTATTTCCCCCCCAAATTCCAAAATATAAATTATTATAGCTCATGTGTAGATTATTAAATGACATAAGAAAGGTGATAGAAATGGCATGATGTAGAGACACAATTCATATTCCAGGCTCCAAATCTTGAAATCCTTCTACCATCTTACTTGGTGTGTCTTCGTTAGCTTGGAAAGTTACTTAACCTCTCTGATCTTCAGATTCATGATCTAAAAATGGAGAAAGGGGATGGAGGTTAAGGTAATAATTTCTAATGCTTTTTCAAACCAAACATTTTATGAGTCTTCCTTGCATTGTACCTCCACTTATAGATTAAACATTTTGATAAGTTCACTACAGACTCTTCATTGTGTTACTGAAGTTGTGATGAGAGCCAGCTATTATTCTGTGGTAGAATGTAAGTGTCTCCTGTTCATTGTTATACTTTATTGTGGTGATACATTTGCTAGAATTATTTGCTTTTTCTACCCTAAATGGGATATTATTGAAATCACAAAATACAGAACATGGAGAGAGAATTTTTTACAAGGCCATCTCTTCTCCAGCAGAGGAGAACTAAGAAGTCAGATTTTGTCCTGGCCTGATACTGTCACACATCAAATGCCTGTGTTGATTTGAGAGCTGATGCAGCTCGTAATGATACATCATAAAGTATACATATTATTTTGTCCTGGCCTGACGCTGTCACACAATCAAGTGCTCATTGAATAACACTGCAGTTCACTAGGTAACATAGTCTGAACTATTTTGCAGGTTGCTGTCCTGATTTTATGACTTGACTAGGGGACAATTTTCATATCTGTTACTTTCCTGCATGTATAAAACTTTTTCTTTTGCCCACATAGCCTAAGAGATTGTTCAGGTTATAATGCCAGTGACAGTCTTATCTTGATTTTTGACATGGGAGGGAGGTATTTCTGGACTAGGCAGTTGTAGGTGTCATCTATAAATGTTCTAAAAAATGTGGACCAGGCCGAGGACATCACAGAGTCTGGGTCAGAACTTTAGTTCTGGACCTGGCTCTGCCCCTAAATCAGCACAGTGCCTTAGTTTCTCCTCATTACAGCAGGAAAAAGAATACTCGCTTTGTCTATTTCATGAGTCTGTTGTGAGGATACAAAGAGAAGATGTATATAACGTCATATGAAAACATAAAGCATTCTAATTCTTCTGTCTTTATGTGAGAGGAAGGGGCACATCTCTCCCCTTTTCATTCCTCCTTTTCTTTTTCCTCTTCTTTCTCTTTTTTTTTTATTCTTCTTCCTTGAGTTGTTTGATGTACAGCCAAAGGTTTAGTGACTATCTGCTTTGTGCCTGACACAGTTTCAGGGGCATTACAGAAACTCGTTACTTAATCCTCCAAATAATCCACAAGATACTGATATAACCTTTCATTTTTGAAGGAGAAAACAGAAGTTCAAAGAGATCAAGGAAGTTGCACAAGCTATGAACGCCAGCACACAGTGAAGTCAAACTTCCAGTCAGCTCAGTTTGATTCCAAAGTCTGTAGTCTTACCTGTGATCAATCTATTGATGTCTTTTGTCTAAATAATGTTCCAGAGAATTGTGAGCACAAGTGTTTTAGTTTTGACAGAGAATTTTCCTGAGGTGAAACCAATGATCTCAAGACTGTCTGGCCAAAAAACTGAGCTGGTAGACAAAAGTGTTCTGAGAAAGCATCAGTCTGGAGACCCTAGAGACAGAAATGGGAAGAATCTATTAAATTTTGGCTGAGTTGGGAAAAATTTTAATTAGAGCTATTATTCAAAGAAATGAGAATCTGTGACCAGTCGTCCCTAATTTGAAGGGAGTTCACAGGAGGACAAATTCACTTAAGTTTATTTAAAATGGGCATGGGTAAGATACCATTTATTCAGTTATAGTTCTTTGTTTACTGGCTTCAGTAAACTCAAACAAAAAGGGATTATGTTGGATGGGTGCCACGTAGATCATAGAGTAACCGCCATGGGACGACCAGGACAAGAGCTATTTGGGCACTTGGGAATGAAGAGCCTCCGACCATCTTGCTTTGCTGCTTCACTCTGGTCAAGAAGAAAAGTCCCTGGAGAGAGGGTCTGATTTGACCAGCTTGGATTGTGTCTCTAGGCCTTGGCTATGAGAGGAATTTTCTTGCTGAACTCATCTGTGATGGATTCTGTGGATGCATTTGGCTTGGCAATTTGAAAGCCTCTTGGATTAGGACTCCATCAAGACTGTCTGTGCACGGTGGGGTAATATTTACACTTTTACTCTCCAAAGGGAAATCAAGGGATCTCAGAAAGGAGGAATGGCTGCTAAGCAGGACCCCTCCCCCCATAAAAAGTTCTGTTACAACGTATACTTTACAAAACCTTTTATTTTAAAATAAGTTTAGACTCACAGGAAGTTACAAAAACAATACAGAGAGTTCCCATGTAACCTTTACCTAGCTTTCCCCAATGATAACATCTCATATAACCATTATTAAAATAAGGAAATTGACATTGGTAAAATACTGTCAACTGAACTACAGACCTTCTCAGGTTTTGCCACTATTTACATGCATTCTACTATATCTATTTGTATGTGAACATGTGTTTGTGTGTGTGTGTGTGTGTGTGTATATATATATATATATATATATAGAGAGAGAGAGAGAGAGAGAGAGAGAATTCAAATCATATTGCAAGCTAGTTTTGTAAACTGATTTAAAAAAAACTTATCAGCCATTAAAACTATTTTCCCACATCATTTGATGTTTTTTCTACAACATAATTTAATGGCTATATTGTGTTCTATCTTATGGATATATCAAATTTATTTATTTAAAACTTTACAATGGATTAAAAGAACTGTTTCAGTGTTATAAAGATCCTGTGATGCACATTTCTGTACATAAAGTTTTCTACGATTTGAGTTCTTACAAGATGCTGAACTAGCAGTGACCACTGGTTCTCATCTTTCACATCGGGACAGATCATAGAAGGAAAACATTAAGATTCAGAAAAAAACTGGGAGGATTGTTTTGAACTGGTGTGTGTACGTGTGTGTGTATTTGTTGGGGTGATGGCTGCAGCCAGGTGTGGCTGTGGGATGATAAAACAGAAGATGATGAGTTTTTAGAGTCCTGCTTTTGCCTGGAGTATTCAGGGTCTGCCCCCACAACTGTCGCTCAGACTGCTGGGGTGTGTATCCTTAGAAGTAAAGTCCAGGCAGTGAGGAAGCTGTCTGGGAGAATAGGCAGTTGAGGAAAATAGAAGGGGGTGGGTGTAATTTAAGGACCACCTCGTCTTAACGGTGCCTGTCTGTAGGTAGCTGAGGATGAATGCAGACACAAGGAGGTGTTTGGTGGAGCAGGAAGTAATTGTAATTTCTGGTACTCAAGACTCTTCACCTTCACACCCACAGAGATGTGTGAAGTAAAGATGATCAAACATCTTGGTAAAATTTGTTGACTTAAATATATAATCAATACGAAAGAATAAAAAAAGGGAAGGTTTATTCATAATTATCCAGGCTTAAAATGCTAGATCAATTCAACATTAAGGGAGTCGATGAAGATGTAGGGGAAAGGTTAAGGGATGTGAGATTATGCTTAATTCTTAACTTGTTGGCAGAAGAAAAAAAATAGGAAAGGACTAAAAAGAAACAGAAAGCAGAATCAAATTGAAATAATAAAATAAGATGATAAAAAGGTTTACAAATGTATCACTCATTACAATAATTACCAATGGATTAAATTTGCCCATTCAAAGGAACTATCAAATTAGATCATAAATATGCCAGACTTACGTTTTTCATATGACCATATCTGAAGCATAAAAACACACAAAACCAGAAAAATAAGAGGATAGAGAAAATGAACAAATATTAACCAAAGGAAAGCTGGTGGAACTGTAAACGTCAGACAAGACTCACTTTTAGACAAATATCATTATCAGTAATAGAGAGAGGCAGTACATAAGTTTCAACTCACAAGGAAGATGTAGTACATTCTAAACATGTATACACCTAATTAAATTGCCTCAAAATATATGAAGCAAAGATTATGAGAACTATAGATTCAAGCATAAAGATTGGAAAGAAAGAAATACTTCCATCATTTTCAAATTATATTCTTATTTATGTAGAAAATCTTAAAGAACCTTCAGAAAAATTATTCAGAACAATAGGAGAAGGCAGCAAAATGGTTGGATATAAAGTTAATATACAAAAGTCAGTATCATTTCAATGTACTAGCAAAACTGACAGGAAAAAAAGACTTTAACGTTAGAGAATATCAAGAACTTGAGAACAGTATAAAATGCTAAAAGACTTCTTGGAGAAAAAAATCGTAAAACTTTATTAAGAGATATTAAAAAGACTAAGTAAGTAGGTTTATATTATATTCATCCACGAGAAAACAATATTTTGAGGATGTCAATTCTCAAAGTGATCTATAATTTCAGTGAAAGTCCAATAAAAGTCCCAGCAAGGTTTTTCCTGATACTTGATAAATTAATTATTAAATTTTTGTGGAAAAGTAAAGAGCTAAGAATAGCTAGAACATTTTAAAGAAGAAAAGTAAAGAGAGGGTCTTGCTCTATTAGACATTAGGACTTATTCTGAACCTAGCATAAAAAAGGCAGTGTGATCTTGACATAGAAATAAACGAACTGACCAACAGAATATGTTTGAGAGCCTATAAACTGAAGTTTGGCATATAACAGAGGTGGCATGCTAGATTATTGAGGCAAGGAGGGATTATTCTACTGGGTAAAAATGGTTAAATATAATGGGAAAAGGTAAAACTGAAAATTGGATTCCCGTGTCATACCACATAAAAAGTTCAACTCCAGATGTCTCAAGGACTTAAATGTCAAAAACCAAACTTTAATTTTTTTGCAGAAAATTTGGTGACTATATGTTGAACTTTGGGTAGGGAACAAAATCCTTTTTAAAAAAGTCCTAAATATAAAAGAAAAGATTCTCATTGTTATTATTTTTAAAAAGTCTTTGTTAATTTGATAAGTACAAGTTATATCTCATTCATTAATTTGTATTTTTGTTACTACTGTGAAGTTGAATATTTTTTCATGTCCTTTGGCCATTTTTATTTCTTCTTTTGTCCATTCATGGCTATTTTTTTGACTGTGATATTTGTTTCTCATTGAATAGTCAGAACTCTTTATATTAAAAACTCTTTATATTAAAGAGTTATATTAAAAAAACTTTCTCACTATATACATAGTAAATATTTTCCTTTATTTGTGGTTTTACACTTAGTTTTGCTTTTTGTATTTTTTGCTATGTAGAATTTAATACATTTGAAAGCCCATAAACAGACCCATACATGAATTGAAGTTTGATACATGAGACAGGTAGCACGATAGATCAAACTTATCAATATTTTCCTATATGGATTCTGCTTAGAAAAGCTCTCCCATCCCTCAAGGTTATATTTATTTTTCTTCTATTACTATAATAATGTTTTCATTAAAAATTAAGACCAACCAAGGTTTTTTGGTTTATGCTTTACAGTATAGATACAAATTATTAACTCAAAATAATTCATTTTCTGCCAATATATTATTCCAAAATAATTTATTGAATCGATTCTTTCCTCACAGAATTGGTTAGGTCCTATTCGTTTATTTTTGCTTTTATTTCTGCTGCCTTGGAAGACTGCCCTAAGAAAACATTGTTACAATTTATGTCAGAGAATGTTTTGCCTATGTTCTTTTCCCACTGAGTTGAAATGCCATTTTCATCAGATACTAAATTATTAAATATATTTGGTCCTTGTATTTCAGGTTGCTATAGGGCTGTTGTAACAAATGCCACAGGCTGAGCGGCTTAAACAACAGAAATTTATTTTCTCACAATTCTGGAGGCCAGTAGTCCAAGATCAAGGTGTCAGCAGGGTTAGTTTCTACTGAGGCCTTTCTCCTAGGCCTCCCTGTGTCTTTGCATTGTCTTCCCTGTGTGTGTTTTGTGTCCAAATTTCTTCTTCTTATAAGGATACCAGTCATCTTGGATTAGTGCCCACCCTAATGACTTTATTATAATTTAATTACCTATTTAAAGACCTTATCTCCAAATACAATCACATTCTGAGGTGCTGGGTAGATATGAATTTTTGGGGGGGAGGGACACAATTCAGCTCACAACAGTACTGTATCCGAAGTCCAATGTGCTATCCATTGCCCTATAGAGCCCGATGCAACAGTACTCTTCTTAAACTTGTAATTTGGTTGTATTAATGAACTCTTTCTTACTGAATCAATCTTAGTTCAATAATAATGCTTAACAAAACTTGCAGGTTAACTTTTTTTTTTTTAATATATATTTTTTGGCAGCACCACAGAGCATGTGCGATCTTAGTTCCCCGACCAGGGATCAAACCCGCGTCCCTTGCATTGGAAGCGCAGAGTCTTAACCACTGGACCGCCAGGGAACTCCCCCAGGTTAACTATTCTCCTTACTTCTTTCAGATATATCTAAGCTATTCTCATGTATTTATTCTTCCAGAAGGCCTCAATGCAGGGACTGATTTTGGAAATTAGATTACATTTATAGTATTAAGTTTCTGAGTCTATAACATAATGAATCCTTTAAGATCCTTTATATATATAAAAGATTTTTTTTTTTTTTTTGCTTTTATGAGTGGGATATTTTTTCATTTATTTTATTCCAATCTGTAGATGAGACGATAAGAAAGCTTTTCTTTCTCGTGATTGTTTTGAGATTTTGAACTGAAGTCAAAGTGCTGTCTAGGAAGACTGTGACGATTTATACTGCCCCCAGCACTGTCCCACAGGGCCTGTTTTGTGCATCAGTAGCACTGTAAATATCATTTCAAAACTGGTAGCATACAGTCTTAAAACTTCGTAAGTCTTTGACTACCAGTGGGGTTGAACTTTAAAAAAGTATGTTTGTTGGCCTTTAGTATTTTGTTTTTTGTAGATCTTTGGCTAATTTTCCTGTTCACATGTTCCATTTAAAAAAAACAGACTAAAAAAAATCTTTTTAGTTTTTATTGGAGTATAGTTGATTTACAACGTTGTGCTAGTTTCAGGTGTACAGCGAAGTGAATCTGTTATACATATACGTATATATATCCACTCTTTTTTAGATTCTTTTCCCGTATAAGCCATTACAGAGTAGAATTTTAAAGAGCTCTTCATATATTACAAATATTAACCCATTGTTTATTATAATTAGTATTTTGCAGGATCTCTTTTCTAAATACAGTTTTTTTTTTTTAGCTCTAAGTCTCAGAAGGTAAGCTAGTTACTTTATACACCAATTTTTCAGTAACTTGTGATGTATTGACCATGAATACCAGTGACAGTCAGGATTTCCCTTTACTGTCAATATTTGTCATCTTTTGGAAAGATTATTCATGGCTTTTGAGACAGTTGTTCTGTGCTTTCTTTCAGTAAACACATTTATCTGAGAGCAGAAGTGACTCTCCCAGACATACTACCAATGCCTAAACAAACTGTGTTTGTTAGCTTTGTCCAAAAAAATTTGGTTAATAGATTTTATTTTGGTAGGTCTAAAGTTCTGATCAGTCAGATAAATGAATGTGTAGCTTCAGATATCTTCAGAATCTGAAACCGATTCATTTGATTAGGAGTTATATTCTCTAGCTCTCAAAGAAGGTTAAGTTTTAAGTTTTTTCTCCTTGATTAAATTTATTTCAGATAATCTAATATCTACATGCTAGGAAAAGATGTAATCAGACCAAGGCCTCACAGAATGGGTTACAATCATACAAGGCAGAAAGAATTTGTTTCCTATAAAGTGATGCTGAGATGTAGATGTGGGCTATAAGTGGGCACAATGTTTCGTGTCTTCAAGGACTTGCAGATACAAGGTTCCTAGATTTTCAGAGCTCCTAAATTATGACAATCTTTCACATTGGGAGAGTTTTTAGAAGATCAACAAATGATAGTGAAACAACTCTTCAACTATATTAAATTAGTCTATCTCTTACTTACAGGGAACACATTTTAATTATTTTTTTTTTTTTTTTTTTTTTTTTATGCGTTACGCGGGCCTCTCACTGTTGTGGCCTCTCCCGTTGCGGAGGACAGGCTCCGGACGCGCAGGCTCAGCGGCCATGGCTCACGGGCCCAGCCGCTCCGCGGCATGTGGGATCCTCCCAGACCGGGGCACGAACCCGTGTCCCCTGCATCGGCAGGCGGACTCTCAACCACTGCGCCACCAGGGAAGCCCAATTATTTGTTTTTTAAAATGTTTCCTTGTCTATTCAGGTAAGGTTACCACATGTCTTTCTTCTTAAAAACTCAGATTTTAGATTTATGGTTGTAAATAAGTTTAATGTTGTGTGGGAATTAAAAACTATTTTGAAAATACATGGCAACATATGGATGCATTTCAAAGTTTGAGATCCACTGTACCATGGAAAAAGGGACATTAGTCAAACTGGACAACTTCTGAAGACATGAACCTTTAAAAATAAAACTTTGTCCATTATATTACATTGAAACTACTTACAATCTGCTGTGGAGTTAAATATTTTGGGTAGCAATTGTAGCCCACAGATGTTTGCACACTGCATAATCTTCTAAGCAAAAACAAGTCCTTTTCTGGGGAAAATTATTTTAAAATTTGATTGTTAGTTAATATCACTGCATTGACACAGGTTACTGGAGTGGCTCTACCATGTGCATTAAATATTTTTTCTTTATGAAATGTATTGAATGAAATTTTCTTCAACACTGATCAACTTTTTGTGCTAGTTCTTCAGTCTCTGAGTTTAAACATGATGTCATTTTTTTCTCAGATCTGAAAAAGCCCCAGAAGAAATAAGGGCTGACTCTAAAGAATGGCTCACTGAAATTAAACCATATACAATTTTTGGTTGTGCATATTAAAAAATTTGTTGAATATTGGCATTTTCATATCATTCATTCTAAAATCTTTCTTTTGTGAGGTTATTGACCAAAAATTTGTGATGACTAGAGAATTATTTACTCATCATAAGCTTTATGTTTTAAAATACTTTTCAATATTAGAGTAATCTAGGCACATTCCAAAAACTGGAAAATTTTGGAGGCTAGTTTTTTGTTCCTTTTTTTTTTGCAGATTTATTTTTATGCTACATTCTGTCTCTGCAGTTAGATTTTAATCATCCGAGACAGGTACCTTATTGTACAATTCTTAGTAATTTTTCATATCAGTTAACCATGAATGCAGCCCGCACTGTGGCGCCTTGAGTGTGGTAGGCACTTGGTAAATATTTGTTGATGGTTCTGATTATAGTGTAATGAAATATGCTAAAGGTAACTTAAACTTTTGTCAATAAAATTGGGCTTCAGGTTAGTTTGACCTTTTTGGTTTCTCTAAATATTTCCTTTCATGTAGATGAAATGACCCACAAAAGTACTTATTGATTCTGAAATCCTTTTTCCCTTCTACATTTCTTTTTTTAAAATTAATTAATTTATTTTTTATTGAAGTTTAGTTGATTCACAATGTTCTGTTAGTTTTAGGTGTGTAGCAAAGTGATTCAGTTATATATATCTAGTCTTTTCAGATTATTTTCCCATACAGGTTATTACAAAATATTGAGTATAGTTCCCTGTACTATACAGTAGGTCCTTGTTGGTTACCTATTTTATATATAGTATATATAAAATACAGTATATATAAAAAATAGTATACACTATTTTATAGTAATGTGTAGATGTTACTCCTAAATTGTTAATTTATCCTCCCCCCTCCCACCTTTCCCCTTTGGTAACCATAAGCCGTCTATGTTTCTGAACTCTGAATTTAAGAAATATTTCATAATCCTTACTTATACATAAACACAATCAATGCTGTTGTTCGCTAATTTTATTAAAATTGTGGTTATTAACACTCCTTACCTAATAAAAATAGTTGATTCCCAGCATGCACAAAGCACTTTTCTAAGGACTGTTCATTTCAATGAGTCAAGAATCTTGCATTATTTTCCCTTCCATGCAAAATTCAGACGCCAATATTAAATATATATTTATAACTAATATGTGCTTTTAACATTTTTATTCAAAATAATAGTAGATATCATATATTAAGCACCTCCTATGTGGTGGACTCTGTTCTTAGTGCATTCAAGTTATAATCTCATTTAATCCTCACATAATCCTAGGAGGAAGGAACATCATTCTTGCTTTACAGATAAGGAAACCCGGGCTTAGAGAATTTATTTCTCACTAAGATCACAGAGCTAGGAAAGCAGCCAAGCCTGGGTCTAAATCCAGGTTTTTAAACACTGTAGTACATATGTGCATAAGTCTACTAGAAAAGCTTTTCCTGAAAACAGCCCGCCTAGCGCTTACTAAAGGGAGGCCCCAAGAGCCTGCACCGAGAAATGCCAAGGCAATGGCAATGCATTGACCAACAGAGGGGGTGGCTGGAACCCCAGACTCATTCAGTCCCAGAGGTTAGTCTTTCCTACATAGAATCAGCCAGCAACTCTCCCCTTTTCTGGTTCCATTGTTTATCCTGCAAACTTCCATTCATAAAATGGTTTTCCATTTGGTTTGCCCAATGATACAAGTGTCCCAGCCCTTTTTACCATTGAGTTCTCATGACTAAGAAATAAATTGGTATGCGGGTTGCTCTATAGGACTCTGCGAGCCATCCTGTGTTGTCAGCAAAGTCTGGGGACTGACCCTTGATAGGAATAAGTCAAGAAGGCAGATGCCTTCCTTGCCAACACTCCAACCACACCGAGAGCTTTCCATTCAAAATGACAGTCTAAAGGTTTATAGTGTGAGTCTCAACTAAGTTAAAAAAAAAAAGAACAGAAAAATAATGTGTGTGGTATACACATCAACTCATAATGTTTACCCCTGAAATTCAGAGCAGGTTATGGGTGATCATTAAAGCCAAATTAAGGAGGCAACAGGTATAGAAACATAAGGAACTGTCAGGCATAATTTGCCTGAAAATAACACATTGTTACTGATAATTGCTTGTGGGAAAGACACCTTTATTTATAATGGTAAAAAGAATAAGAGAATTACTAGCATTTATGTATATGCAATATGTCCATGTTATAATAGATGTGTCTGCACGGTCATAAGTTTAGCACTTTGGAGTTCAATACTTTCAAAGAAATCAGGATGAACATCAGTTCTATGCATCCACCTAGTAGGTGCAATGAACGTATCCATTCTATGGGGAAAATGTATAATTCCCAGTAAACTCTGCAAAGGACTTTATGACTTGCTCTGGCAACTTCTGTGAACATAGCATACCTTGGGATGATGGATTAGCAGAATTTGTGTTGTTCTTAAACTCTCAACTTCGTTATCCCGCGACTTTATTTCTCATATTCCCCATGATTTTGTGGCCAGTTCAGTACAATGGTTGGTCAGTATAGCCCAGTGGCTAAACTTTGAGATGAACAGATCTATGTTCTGAAGATACTTCTGCCATTGTTAGAATGTGGCTCTGATCAAACTACTCGCCCTTTCAAGCGTTTCCTCATCTTCCAAACCTCATTTATGGGGTTGTTGTGATGATTAAATGAAAAGCATGTAAAATTCTTCAAAACTTAAATTTGAGCTAAAAGTAGGAAGTCTCATAAGAATGTATCCAGTAGGAATCCAGTCATAGAAATTTGAAAATAGGCAGAAGCAAACAATATTTCATTAAGAAATATACACCCGTGGAAAAAAACATAAAGAAAAAGAAGGGAAATATAGAAGCAAAATTCTGGGTAGTGGTTACCTAGCCAGGGAAAAGAAAAGGCTCTGAATTAGGGAACAGAAAAAGTAGGCTTTGCATATTTTGGAAATGCTCCAGTTCTTTGGTTGAGTGGGCTGTATTTTAGATACTCTTTTTCCTATTGTAATTTAAATATATATATGTTATATAGATTCTTTTGTATGTATGTTTTACTCACAGTAATTATTTATTAGTACAACTGAGAGGGATCTCTCTCTCTCTCTCTCTCTCTCTCTCTCTCACATACACACACACACACATACACACACAGGCAAGCCCTAATACTCTGCCTCATTTCTGAATTTCTAGCGGTTTGTGAGACAGTGCTTTTAATCCTTGGCTGTACGTTAGATAATCCTGAGAAGCTTTAAAATGTTTACTAATGCTCAGGCTCCACTCTGAGACATTCTGGTTTAATCGATTTGGGGTTTGGGCCCAGAATCAGTATTTCGTTTAAAAGCCGTCCAGTTGATTCTAAGTGAAGCTAAAATTGACCAATACTGGGATTACTTTCTAAGAGCTAGTGCAATAGGTAGTAAGCAAAATAAAGGGGGCAGGGAGAGTTAAAAAAGTACTAAAATAACTGAAATAGTTTGATAGTTGATATTTTTAACAAAGCACCCGTATAATAGATATCATGGGGAAAAGCACACTTCGACGGGCTTCCTTACAAAGATTTTGCAACTTACTGTTGCTTCTGTTTTGAAATATGTATTGTGGGGATCAGGGTGGGAAGAGGAGAGCTGCTGTATAACAATACCATGCCTTGCAGCAGGGTGTCCAGATGAAACGTAAGTGGAGGCTCAAGCCCAGTCATCTCCCCAGGGTGTGTCTCCTGGTGAGGGGCTGCTTCCAATGGGAGGAAGAAGTGCTTTTTCCTAATTAGCACAAAGGTTCCGGACGCACTTACCTTGGCATGGCTTTCATTTTGGTGCTTAAGACTGAATGCCACCAAATATTTTTTCAAACGCAAACAAATATCCAAAATAATTATGGGCACCAATCAATCAGAAGGGATGCCGGCCAGAGGCATATGAGCAGAGTCCTACGTTTCTCCCCCCACCCATCTCCCAGACTGCCAAGTGCTAACTGCTTTAGTTGGATGAAATGAGATGGGAGGAGGCATTCCCGGGGGAGAAGCCGAGACCGTTCAGGTGGCACGAAAGGTCACTCCAGGGACTCAAGTTAGTGGCTCTTACCCAACTGGTATGGAGTTATTTCAGTATTTTAACCCCCAACGTGGCCTCACTGGTATATTCAGGGTGATTATTAGCTCTGCCTGCCATCCATCACAGAACCCAAAGTTTCACCATGTCTTCCCCATTTCTTTAGGCTGCCAGCATTTACTTTATGGACAACAATACGGCCTTACTTCCAGTTCTGGGAAATAATAACCATGTTTAGTACTTACTGAGAACTGATTTTCATTTCATCTTCATATCAACCTTGGGATAAGCAACATTGTGAAAGGGGAGAAAACAGAGGTTAAATAATTTGTCCTCAATCAAAAGCTGGGAAATGAAAGAAGCAGGCTTCCAGCCCAGGTGTCTCTGGGTCTTGGGCTAAGCTCGACCTCTCTGCCATATCTCCAGGGACTACTGCTGCCAGCTCTCTCTACCGCCTCATCCCCCACCTCTGCGTCAGCAAATTCATGGGTCGTGACATGAAAAGCAGAGAAGACCACAGGTCAGTGAGTGGCAACAACCAGAGGAGATGGATCACGAGGAAGGGTTTGGAGATTCTGCTTCCTCTTCGGTGAAGGAGCCTCAGCCTCCAGGAACCAGAGACAAAGGAGTACCAACTCCACCACTTCTCAGTTTCTGTTCAACATTAGTTGCAAAGAATAGTTTTAAAAGTCTTTAGCATGTTATTTGGAAAATGAAGGGTTTTGTTTATAAGAAAAAAAATGTGGAGTGTTCCACGCTTCTCTGGAAAATTCTTGTTAAACTTTTGTACAGCTAGTAAATTAAGTCATTGTTTATTCTATAATGGAAAGCATGCCTCAAGTGTGACTCAGGAGGCCTGGTTCTAGGAATGGTTTGGCCCCAAACCCAATGTAACATTGGGTAAGTCTCCTAGACTGCCGGGGGGTCACGATTCTCATTGTTAAACAGATGGTGTAGGCTAGTGCACTGGTAAGGTGGGATTTGGCTGTACGCTCTTGGAGACTTTTTCTCACCTATTTGAGCCTCAGTTTCCTTTTTGGTGATTATTCAGTTACATGTGGCACATTTTGTACAGCACCTGGGACACATGGTGTCTGAGATTGTGTCTCCACTACAGGAAGGAGTTGATTTAGAAATTAATTCGTTAATTAATTAACAAGGGCCTGTAGATCTTCCTGTGGGTTGGGTACGTCAACATCTCATTCATATTTGTCTACTCACCACTTTTATTTCGAGACCTTTTCTTCTGCCGCAACTGAGATTTCTGGACCGTAGTCTAAGTGTCAGCATTTCTCTCAATACATTCAGTAAGAACTGACTGGTATAGACTCAGACTTAGTTCCCACCAAAGGGTTGGTGCCTTTGGTTTCAATTTTTTTTCAGATTAATTGTCCATAGTAATTGAAGCATTAGTGCTGTTTCTTTGGGTCATTAATCACTGATGTGAGGATTAGGTTTGTTCTCCTTCTTTGTTCAATTCCATTCATTTCCTGTGAGAGCTTTCACCATGTCCCCGGGATTGTGAGAGGTGCTAACGGTGGCTCAAAAAAAGTACTGTCTGATTTCAAGGAGATGACAATCTTGTTGGAGAAAAAGCCTTACAACAGGGGACAATTAGAGACCGACACACAAGAACAATACACAAGGGAAGTTCTGATTGTATGTGTTCTATGGCTGTGGTCTAAAACAAAGCACCGATTCTTCCAGATAGTGAAGAAATAAGACTAGGAAAGAATCAGCAGCCTAAAAGTGAAGGAAATTAACTGCAAAGAGAACTTGGAGCAGGTAGGTTTTCACTGAAGCCCTGTTGCTTCGTGAGAGCTTCTCTCTGCCTCTTCAAAGATGTCCTTTCTAGGAAGGATCCTGGATGTGTTTTCGCAGCTTCCCCACTGCCCTCTGGTTACCTTTGATGTCGTGCCAGTTACATCACACTCTTGGTACGTGGATAAAGGTAACTGTAATTTGAAGTAAGAAAAAGATTGAAGTGGTGACTTAGAAGTGAGGAAATGTAAATAAACCATAAACCATAATGGAAAAGAATGTGAAAAAGAATATGTCTATATATGAATAACGGAATCACTTTGCTGTACACCAGAAATGAATACAACACTGTAAGTCTACCCTGCTTCAAAGAAAAGAAGTGAGGAAATACAGATCCCATGGAGAAAACCATATTTAGATTGTAGGACATGCTGAAAACTCGTATTACCACCAGATGGAAGTGAGCACTGCTTTTATGGATACTGGGAGAAGGTCAACCTTCTGTGAGAGCAAATAAACAAGGACGCCATTACCATATTTTGAAGTAAATTAATTTAGAGAACTTAAGCAACACTGATACTTAGTTTCTAAATGGTCTACTATTAAAACCTATAGCGTATGAAAAAAATGATTACCAAAGAAATAACTATTAAAAATGTATCAGGTTATGATAAGGATAATGCTTTAGATAACACGAGAAGGTACTTTTCCTTTTCGCAGAAAAATACCAGGCACAGATTGACGGCGTGACCTGCCAAAATCCCGGCTCTCTAGCCCATCTGATAAAGGTCAACGACTGAGCACCCAAACAAGTTCATACACACAGCACCTGCCTGACAAAAATAGTAAATTATCTTTCTCAACGCAAACTGCACCGTTTTCTTAAAGTCTGAAAAACAAGCTAAATCTCCCTATCCCGCGTGTAAAGTTTTATTTTCTCTTTTTTAAATGTGTGAGACCAATCAGCCTTGTTGCTGAGAGTCAGTTAAGAGAAATCTGATGTGTCTGTTTTTTTTCCTGCCTTCGACCCTTTCTTTTCCTCAACAAAACTCTTCCACTTCTAAACTGAGAAGGAAATAGGAAAGGAAGATGGAGAATTGTCTTGAAAATGGTCTTAGGAGAAAAAGAGATAACACTCATCATCATTTTATCATTGTGATGAGTTTGGGTTTGCAAAGTAATAAGTATTTTCCAAAATTACTGCCTTCAATTGTAGAATAGGTAGAAAATATGCCAAATCTAACTGCCAAAAACTTGTAGTCCTCAAAATATGTTTTTGTCGCATTACTGTTATTATTATGAACAGAAATAGCAGTGATAAAAATCAAAGCAAGTTTTGTGAGCACCCGAAATTCTCTTTGTGGAGGGGTGTAGTTTAGAATAAGCAGCATTAATATTCTTCCTTGCTCGCAGCTGTGTCCTGCGCGGTCGCTTTCATGCCTTATTTTCCTGGCTGGGAGCCTCCTCCATTAAACAAGAAAATGAGGTGGGTTGGGTCAGAGAAATAGCAGGGTAACAGGGAATTGGACTTGAACCCAAGCGCCGTCCAGGCAACTGATTTTTAAAGTGGTTTGTTTTTTAGAAGTGTCTGTCATGACACATAAATCATTGTTAATTTCATCATTAAATTTGGCCTCAGAGAGATTTTGTTTTAAAGAGACAACGCGGGTAGAGAATTGTGAGCTCGGAACTTGGAAGCAGAGGACTCCGGAGCTGGACGCCACGGGACCAGAGCAAGCATAGCTCTTCCGTGGTCAGGACAGCGGATTTTGACTGCTGTCTGCAAGGCCTCCTCTGTCTTCTACACAGAAGTTTACTCAAGGCTGCTCTTTCCTCTCCCCACTCCTCTCTTGGGCTAGTTGGAGCTTAGTGGGAGTAAATGTGGACCATTTATTTTCTATTCAGGGTGAACTTTGATATTGGCAGGTATAGAACCAGTGCCTTGACGACCTAACTGAAGGTGGGGGTGCTGGGCAGGGGGTGAGAGCTGGGTGGTCCCAGGGAGAGATGACTAGCCTCACCGTCATCCCACTAGGTCAGCACTATTCTTCCCAGCCTTCTTTTTCTTCTCCTTTTAAGAAATAGATCTACCCTCCCTTTTCCCATGCCAAGACTTAAAAGGTTTTAGATACTTCAAAAATAAATGATTTCTAAATCACCTCAGACTGCTAACATAAAATGTTTTATCACATTTTCCAAAAACAGAATGGCATATTAAGAAGTGATTTCATTCTTATCCATATCCTCTTTTAGGGATGTAGAGATATTATCTCAAATGATTGCTACAAAGAGACGGAGACAAGAATTTTATACCATTTTAGTTCTCAAATCATTTATTTTATTTCAATTCCCCTAAATCTCTTGGACAGTTATTTCCTTCTATATTTTCTAGTAACACTTTAAAATTACATTTTATTTTGTCAGGGTCTAAAGAATTTCAATTGCATTGAAAAACTAAGAAATTATTGAAAACAAATTCCACTAGTACAGCTATAGTACTGAGAAGAAATTGGCTAATTTCAGTGTCTTTCTTTGGGCTCTTCCTAGAAAATTGTTGAAATGTGTCCACCATAAGTAACTGGCATTCTGAAATTGATTTAAACCTGTAGTGGGGAAGAAAAACTGCATTGAAAAAAATTAAATCTTAGATTTGGAGATATTAGAAAGAAAAAAGTCCCATTCCCAGGGGATCCCAAATACTGGCCCTCTTGTTCAGCTGTCAGAAGTGAGGAAAAGAAGTTGCACAGCTGGTCTGGAGGGAGAGACAGATGCTTCTTTTTGTCATTACTGTACTTTAAAGAGCATTTTTGGTTAATAAGCTCAACTACTTCTATGAAGAAAACTGCATGTTCCCCCGCTCCTGTGGAAGCAGAAATCAGGTTCCCAGTAGATGAGTATGACAAAAGGGTCCACAGCTCCTGGACCACTTGTCCCCTCCATCCAGTCTCCACTGACCTGGCCAGGCCCACTGCCGTCTTCCTGACCTGGCTCCATGACCTCTCAGTTCTGTAGGAAACGTGGAACCAGAGCGTACATCTGAGCAGGGTGTTGGTGACAACTGGGCTTCAGAGACATTCAGTGCAGTGGTGGGGAAGCTGTTTAGGAGCTGGGAAGCCTAAAGGGATTGGCACCAGTGAGGAAGCTGTTGTACTGAGATCTGGGTGCGGGTGCTCGTTTCTGGAAATGGGCTGGTGTCACGGGGAGGAAGGAGAACGGGGTTAAAGGTGAGCTCTACAGGAACCGTGGGAGGAGTGTGTCCCGCCACAGAGAAGGTATTCCATGCTATGAAGTCGACAGAGAAATTTAAGAAGGTGGGGGAAGAAAAGACAACAACAGCCTTAAAAAAATTGCTTGAGGAACCTGAGGAGACAAAAGTCCTATTCAAGGAGCAAGCCCCAGGGCGCCAAACCAGACTAAGAGGGAAGACTCTGGCACCAGAATGTTTGCCTGGGAATCTTGGGATTGCCACTTGTTAGCGGGATGATCTTGGGCAAGTTATTAATGACCCCTGCCTCAGTTTCTTCATCTGTGAAATGGGCATAACCATATAACACCTGATAAGGTTGTTGTGAGGATTAAATGAGTTAATAAGGATAAGACTGTCAGAACAGAGCCTGGCATAAATAAACATTATGTGTGTTTGCCATCATTAGGAGGTTTTAAAGAAAGTGTAGTGAAAACAAATATAAATGGGACTGGTTGGAATGAGAAGCAGAATCAAGGGAAGTTGATTTCTTTTAATTAATGGGAGATCTTGAAGCATGTGTCAAGTTGAGGGGAAGGGCACATGGGAGAGGGAAGAAATGGAAGATATTGAAGAGGGCTTGTTGGAGGTAAACTTAGACCCAGGCCAAAGGCTATGGAATAAGTGCACGGGAGAAACTTAGTCTTGGAGGAAGGAAAAGTGGCCTTGCTTTGCACTTGGAATAAAATCTAGGCTCTTTATCTGGACCACAAAAGCCCCTGTGAACTGGCTCCTATCTGCCTCTCTAGCTATAATTCCTCCTATATTCCCTACTGCCTTTTACAGTCAGCCCTCCTTATCCACGGGCTCTGTACCTGCAGATTCTACCCACTGCATATCAAAAATATTTTTCAAAAATTTCCAGAAAGTTCCAAAAGGCAAAACTTGAATTTGCCTTGCACTGGCTACTATTTATATTGTATTAGGTAATCTAGAGATGATTTAAAGTATATGGAAGGAAATGTGTGTAGGTTATATGCAAATACTTCACCATTTTATATAAGGGACTTGAGCATCCGAGGATTTTGGTTGGTATCCACGGAGGTCCTGGAACCAAGCCCTCACAGATACCGAGGGACGACTGTATATCTCTTGCATTTTCTCAGCCCTGCCCAGATTGCTTCCGCCTGGGCCTTTGTTCCAGCAATTCCATCTTCCTGCAGTGCTCTTTGCTCAGACCCTTACGTGGCTGGCTCCTTTGTATCACCTTTGTAACCTTTGTATCATTAAGGCCTTCCGTGATCATCCAGTCCAAAGCAGCCAGTGTCCATTCCAATACCCACGTCTCCACGTCTCCACTGCATGTCTCGCCGCTTGATGTTCTCTTGTTTATTCATTGTCCGCCCCTTTCCACTAGCTTCACTGGGGCAGAGACCTCTCCTGCTTAGCACAGTTCCCTTTGCTCCCGGCACTCAGTAGGAGCTCAATGAAGTGTCTGTTGAATGAACGAATGTTTCAATAGTTGAGAAAATGGGAGGCAAGTCTAGGTGAAAGATACACAATACATAGAAGATATGTATTGAAGTGGAGAGGAAGGAGTTGGGGAAATGGGTCACATTACCTTCCTTTTTCCTTTTTCACAGAAAAATTGTAGTAAAATACTATGTAGAAAGTGAGGTAGAATTGGGCTCAGAATGGATCTCAGAGGAACGTGTTAAGGAATCATAGAGGAAGTAGAATAGAGAAATGAGAGGTACAGCTATGCTCCCAGGGAATGGAGAGAAAGTTCCTGGAGAATTCCCAGTACAAGGTGGGTAACTAGGAGTTAGAAGTTCTTGCACTTGATGGCAGCTGTTCTGTTTTTGCTTTTTGCTCTCTTTTATCTTTTTTTGTAGTTTTCTTGGCCTAATTGAAATAGCAATATTAACACTCTGAGCATGTCATGTGCTTGGCATGGTGGTAGATCTTTTCATGTGTTTACCGCTCATCTCATCAACACAGTAACCCCTGAGGTGGATGCCACTATTAGTCCCACTTTATAGCTGAGAAAATGGAGGCTTAGGGTGGTTGAACAGCTAGTCAGTGGGAATGCCAGGAGCCAACCCCAGGCCTGCCTCTAGCATCTACTGTCTTAACCACTCTGCTCCACCAGCTAGCTGTATTTTCCAAGAGGGGATCAGGGCAGGTTTTCCCTCAAGTCTCACTGTTGCTTTGGCCCTACAAAGTAAAGGTGCAAACGTAGGAGAAGTGTTTGTTGGCTCTGGTCCCACCAGACCCCAACTCCATGCCTCTGGCCTATAAGGAGTAGGGAACCCACCAGGCCATTTAGGGAATGGTTTCCTCATAATTAGTGTTTCCTTTATGTGTTAAATAGGACTAAGCTGTGACCCCATTAGCTCATAAACCCATTTTCAAAGAGAGCTCTCTGAGACCTTTCCCGCTCTATGATAATTGACGTACTCAACTTTCTCACAATTTCTTGGGTCAATTTTAGTAATTTATATCTTTCTAGGAAGGTTTGCCAGGCGGTTTTTCATACTGTCTTGGGTTTGCCTGTGTAATTCTCTTAAACACTACTGTTTTCTCATTGTTAGTTTTACATATTTTAATTCTTTCTCTCACTTGTTTTTTTCCATATCAGGTTTATAAGAAGTATATCTATTTTATTGGTCTTTTCAAAGAAACAGCTTTCAGATTTACTTACTCTTTCTATTTTTTTGGTCTTTCTTTAGCGTCAGGTTCTGATTTCTCTTAAAATTTTTGGATTTATTTTGCTCATTTCTGATTTCTTAAAATGAGTATTAAATTATATATAGTATATATAATATATACATATATAATGATATTATATAATATTACATGATATATTTATCATTTTATATTATTATGTATAGTTATATAATATAAAGTCACATATATTGTATAATTATAATGATGTCTATATAATATAGATATAGTTATACAGATAATTACATTGTAAACATACAATTACAGATATAAAGAAACAATCATATAGGTATTATAATTATATATTGTATATATCATTATATATATGATATATAAAAAAACTTCATTTAACTCAGTTTCTTTTGTGACCCATAAGTTTTGGTGTGAAGCATCTTTTTCATTGCCTTCAAGATAGTTTGAGTATCACCTTTGATTTCTTCAGTTCTAAAGTTAGTTAAGTATATATATCCTAATTTTTAAGTGAAGGTTTTATCTTTTTATCCCAGTTTTATTGGATTATTATCAGATTGTTTGTTCTGTAAACCTATACTTTCTCTGCAAAAATTTTTAGCGTATGCTTGGTGCCTAAACTCATAACCAAATTTTATAAATGGTTGATGGAAAAATATTCTGTAGTTGAATCTCAGGATCCCTATATCACTCTCAAATGTAGATAATTGAATGTAATATTGATTTACTTCTAACAGAGATCTATTGACATCTTTCACCATAATTGCCTTTTAATCAAGTTCTTGCACTTCTAAAGAGCTTTTGCTTTATATATTTAGCTGTTACGCTGTTTGGGCCCTTCCTTTATAAAAGTGTATCTTTTTTTGTTACATAATATCTCTCTTTATCTTGTTTGGTCAGTTTTTCCATAAATAATTAAAATGCCATGGTATTAAAGTTACTCTTTTTCAAGGTAGCATAGGCAACTCTGTTCCCATCACGTTGTACTGGGCCTTTGGGTTTATCTTTCTAAGACTGTATGTCTCAACATTGAGTCTATGAAAATAAACTATAAACAATTCCATGTTACTTTTTGCTGTTTTAAAAACCTACCTATCCTCAGTGCGCTTAATTTGGACATTAATTATAGCCAAATGGTTTTTCTGTATTACAAAAGAGAGTGCATGATTTTCTATTGGACCCAAGTTACAGTTCTGTTCTACCTGAGATCATCAGACCTACCAGTCCCACTAAATACCCCCCAGACACTGGTGCAAGAACCTGACAATATTAGTAAGACTGCATTAGATTTCCATTCAGAAATCCTATGCTTTCTAAAGAAGAAAAATGTAGAGATGTATTTTTAGACCAGTATCTTCTGAGCCAGCCTTTGAAGTGCTTTGGTGATTTATAAAAAATAAATACTTTTCCTACTCCTAGGCCCATTTTTTATAATTGAAGTATATAGTTGATGTGTAATATCATATAAATTACAGGTGTATAATATAGCGATTCACAAATTTAAAGGTTATACTCCATTTATAGTTATTATAAAGTATGGGCTGTATTCCCCATGTTGTACAATATATCCTTGAGCTTATTTTATACATAGTAGTTTGTACCTCTTACTCCCCTACCCCTATCTTGCCCCTCCCCCCTTCCCTCTCTCTACTGGTAACCACTAGTTTGTTCTCTGTACCTGTGAGTCTGCTTCTTTCATGTTATGTTCACTAGTTTGTTGTATTTTTTACATGCAAGCGATACTGTACAGTATTTGTCTTTCTCTGTCTGGCTTATTTCACTTAGCACAATGCCCTCCAAGTCCATCCACGTTGCTGCAAAGGGCAAAATTTCATTCTTTTTAAGGCTGAGTAGTATTCCATTGCTTACATATATATATACACATACACACATATATATGTATGTATATATATCACATCTTCTTTATCCATTCATCTGTTGATGAACACTTAGGTTGCTTCCTACCATATCTTGGCAATTGTAAATAATGATGCTTTGAACATTGGGGTACAAGTATATTTTCAAATTAGTGGGGGTTTTTTGCTTTTCAGATTTACACCCAGGAGTGAAATAGATGGGTCGTATGGTAGTTCTATTTTTGGCTTTTTGAAAAACCTCCGTACTGTTTGCCACAGTGGCTGCACCAATTTACATTCCCACCAATGATGTAAGAGGGATCCCTTTTTTTCCACATTTTTGCCAACATCTGTTATTTGTGTTCTTTTTGATGATAGCCATTCTGACAGGTGTGAGGTGACACCTCATAGTGGTTTTAATTTGCATTTCCCTGATGATTAATGATGTTGAGCATCTTTTCATGTGCCTGTTGGTCATCTGCATTTCCTCTTTGGAAAAATGTCTATTCAGGTCTTCTGCCCATTTTTAATTGGGTTGTTTGTTTTTCCAATGTTGTGTTGTATGAGCTGTTTATATATGTTGGACATTAACCTTGTATCGGTCATATCATTTGCAAATATTTTCTCTCATTCAGTAGGTTGTCTTTTCGTTTTGTCGATGGTATCCTTTTCTGTGCAAAAGCTTTTAAGTTCTAGGTCCATTTTTGACCAGTAATATGGAGTATGAAGGTAGGAATAACTAAGGCTGTAGGAGGAGAGAGTATAGCGCATGTAACTATTGAGTATCTGTGCATATGACGAACAGTGCTGTCATTTCCAGGCTACATAAATGAACAAATACATAGGTATAGTTTACTAGGTGAATGTATGGATTACAAAGTGCTGTCAATTACACGTGAATTCATTGGTATGTTCAACAAATACTTGTTGAAAGTCTACTGTGTACCTGATTCCAGCCACGTGCTGGTGATGCGGAGGTAAACACGCGTTTATGCTCCTGCTGTCTATTTGACTGTGAATGGCTGCATGGTTAACTCATGGCTTCAGGTGTTGGAACTTATTCTAACAAGTTTCTGAACTGCTTTGCAAACCAGAAGTCTTTCCTCTTTCTCCTTCTCTTTCTTCTTCTTTCCACCCCGTTTATTACTGTCATAGGACATTTGAAGTAGAAGGAAAGAAGAAAAAAACAATGTTACATAAATGGTCACTTTTTGGAATAACTCTACATTTATACAGTGTGTCCTCGTGATTTTAAAAAAGCCATCATTTTAGGCTGGACTTTAGGATGTTCACCATGCTACCACCATTCGGTAGTTACCTTAAAAAAAAAAACACACTTCCCCTAAAGTGACTCCTTTACTCACTAGCATAACCTGGCCATTAAATATTAAGAATTGCTTGGAATCCATACATTAAGTCAGGCTATGGTGAAACAAAACTAGCAAAATTCGAGTTGGTGTCAGAAATCAGGTGAAGCTGCGTTGGATAAGGGCCGGTTCGTCAGATTACCATCTGCATATGCGGCTGTGGACCAGGTGGGGGCAGCAGAGAGCGGGCTGAGGTCCAGGATCCTAGGTCACAGGTGAAGGCGGCAAAGGGTTAGGAGACAGAATCAAGGTTTTGACTGTATCTGAGAGGAAGGGAGCAAAGCAAGAGAATTAGAAACTCAACAAAGATCAGAATTCAGGGAAGCAAGGATTGAAATAGGACTGATGTAAGTCAAGAGCTGGGTGGCAAAAGCAAAGGGAACAGGAGAAACGAGGTGAGTGTGGGTGGATAGCCGGGAGGTGCCAGAGGGAAGCCAGCCTATCTCCCCAACATTACTTCCAGCACCTTCCCAGCACAGGTCCCTGCTTGGTCCTGCTTGGTCTTCCAAGGGCAGTGGCTCTTAATGGACTGCGATATGGGAGACACCGGCCACGTATCTCTCTGGAGCCGAAATTGCAAGGTTCTTATCTTATTAACAAACATTAAAGTAAGTCGAGTGCACTTGGGACGATTTGGGAGTGATCAGGGTGTGGTGACGTGGCTTTGCTTGTGCTTTTCCTTTTGGTTACTCCAGAGAACTAAAGCCCTCAGCATCCTTCTGTTCAGGTTTTGGAAGATTTTTCACAACCACCCAGGAAATACAGTTCGGTACTCCTGTTTACTCAATGGTCTACTCCACTTGAAGCATCACGCTCTCCCCGTGTGGTCTTGTCATAATCGTCTTCAAATTGTGCTAATTAACAGAGCCAACGCTTGGGCACCATTCCCTCCCCTGACGTGGCACCCTGGCACACTGCCTTTAGCACCCCTCGTGGGAAGGCATCCTGGAGATCCCTTATCTGTACCCTCTCCCCATCTACCCCTTACCACTCACCAGAGAGCTGCCTCACCAGAGAAACCGCTATTCGCTAAGGAACATTACCGAGTCCTAGCAGATGGCTGCTTATCTCAAGACACGTATATTCACCAAAATCCTAGCAGAAGGATTTTAGATAGACCCTTAGCGCTGATTATAATAAAGTTTGAACCGTGAAAAGCAGCTGGGAAATGCAGAGTATGGAGAAAGAAAGACCTGGGGAGAATACAGGAAAGAGTTCTTGAAAAAGAAAGGAAAGTTTGAGTTAGAACGTGAAATGATAGGCACTGATTTTCTTGGGAAAACGGATGGAAATTTTTTGGTGCGTGATGACGCGGAAAAACATTCAGAAACGGGCGCCTTTTACTCTTAGCTGTGTCGGAGGCAGCTTAACTGCTACTTTGTTGATCAGAGAAATTAACATCTTCCTGCCTTTATCTCTCTGTAAAATGGGAATTCAAGTGCTTGCTGACAGTGTTTCCAAAAGTTTTTAAAGGTAAGAATAGAGAATATTACTGACAGCCCAGTGGTTCCCTGAGAGGCTGCTGTGAATGAGTGCAAACACATGGAGTATTTCATTAATGAAGTTCGGGGCGTCCAGCTTTTCCTTCGAGAGTAAACGTGCGCCCTGTGGTATCCATTCGGTTTGCATTGCTCTGTCATGTTGTCTGTAAATCTTTGGAGGGATTACCTAGTATTTTGTTCTTTACTGTTCGAAATACTCTTTTAAAAGCTGAATATAGAACTTCAGTCCCTGCTGGGTTGTTCTTTTCCACTTGGCAAAGGTTGATTGATTTTATTTTTCTTCTGGCCTGTGTTTCTCAGAGGCTTGAAATGAGCATGGCTCTTTCTGTTTACTTCTTCACCCACATTGTCAATAAGAGGATCGCTCTGGGAACAGGGTATGCAGTGTAATTTCTGCAGCAGAGTTTGCAAAGGGAGGAAGTCTTGACATAAATTTGGAATACTGTATTGTCTTAGCTTTGTTTTTTCAGGCGTTGGAACTGTTGCCCGGGAGTTTTTCTTTTCCGCTAATGAAGGTTCACACATTCTCTTAAGCGGTACCGTTCAACATGGCAAACCTGTAAAAAAAAATAATGAAAAACATGTTAAAGCAAATGTAATGTAAGAAACAGGAAGTAAATATACAGAAATAGCAATGTACAGAAACATGACAACTGGTGATGTCATGATCTGGTTTGATCATATGTGTACGAGGTACAGGAATGGCCTTGAATGGGACAGATTCATAGAAAACAGTGTCGAAAGATTAATCCAACCCAGGGGTTTGCAACTCTTGCTGCACATTGGATTCACCTGGAGATTTATAAAAAAATGATGCTCTGGTCTCTTCCCAGAAATGAGAACATCTGAGGGTGTGGTTTAGGCCTAGACATTTGTAAAGACTCCTTAGTTGACAGCCAGGGTTGAGAACTGCTAGTAACCAATGGAAAAATGCTCATTAGAAGTCTCTCCAGGCAAGGGATCCTAGCCTAGTACTAGACACCTGTGTGGACCAATGCACATTTGTGGATTTTTTCTAGCTGTCAATAGGCCTCTTCTTCTGGGACTGCTCCCATACTTTCTGGCTCTTCCTGACTTTCAAAATAATAAGCTCTTCTTCAGTTGAACTTCTGGAGCATTAAGATGCTATGAAAATGCTGAGTGAAATGGTATGAAATAGTATTGATAGCCTTTATTTAAACTGTGGTGGAAATATATATATTTTTCAAAGGTCCTGATCCAGTTGTGGAAAGATTGTTTTTGAGAGTGGATGGAATGTCTATTTTGTATCTCAAGGGCAACACTTTCATCCTCGGAGCCAGCTGTCTTCCCCCATGCAATTCAAAGGATGCCACGTGTCCCAGATGGGACCTTTGACATGGCCTAAAAGTTCCCTATTAAAAAGAATTCACATTAGCTTGAAAAGCAATTTCCAGACGTTGAGACCTACTCATTTCATTTATATCTGCTGGTCTGTTACATCCAAAGAAAAGCGCTCTGAGAGAACAGGACTCAGAAGAAGTAAATAAACGCATTTGAGATGAAGAGGGATGTAAAGCCAGGAACGGGCAAAGCAAACCCAGGTGAAGCCAGGTGATAGGGAGATTATAGCTACCTGAGGGTAGGGAGGCAGAGACCCTGGGCGGCTGAGCAGAAGAGAAGAGAGGCCGGGCTCCACTGTCACCAACCAGGAGCCACTGTCTTCAGAGTTTTAAATACCATCTGTACACTGATGACCTCCACCCCACCATTTATATTTCCATTCAAGCCCTTTCTATTGACCTCGATTGTCAACTTATATCCATTTGGGTGTCTAAATTGGCATCTCAAACTTAACATGTCTAAAGCTGGACTCTAGAACCCTCTCTTCCTCCCACCCTGGGCCTACTGGGGTCTTCCTTATCTGAGTAAATGACCGCTCCATACTGGGTTTCTGGAGGATGGACCCCAAAAGCCTTGGGGGTGTTCTGGCCTCCTTTCTCTCTCTCACTCCTTGGACGTCATATGTATCAGCAAGCATGTCGGCTCTACCTTTCAAGTTCACCTAGAATGTAACTACTTGGCCACACTGACCACCACTGCCCTGGTGTAAGCACCCTGGCTTCTCACCTGGGCTGGGGCAGTGGCCTCCTCCCTGGTCCTTGCCCCTCCTGTCTTTCCCCACCCCACCCATAGGTCTGTACTAATCAGGTATTGTGGGCCTTTTCAAACTGGAGTCATATCATGTCACTCCTGCCCAAAGGCCTCCAGTGGTTTTCCATCACACTGAGAGTAAAAGGCAGTTCCCTTTGGATGGTCCTATACAGCTTGGAGCTCCTGTTACCTCTCCCACCTTTTCTCCTTTGTCTACCCCTGTGGGCACCAGTTCAGCCCCTCTAGCTCCACCCTGTTGCCCAGGTATGCCTGGGACACTCCTGACCTTGTGCTTGCTACTACTCTGGGCTGTTGCAGACCCGGGATGCTTCTCCCTCACCGTCTTCAGGTGGTCGCTCAGTGTCATCTCTAGGGTCACCTGTCTGATTGCCACACTTAAAGGTCAACCTTGCTTTCGTGCCCCTTGTCCCCATTCCCTGCTTAATCTTCACCTTCACACTTGTTGCCACTTGAGCTTCTCTATCTTATTTATTAGTTATTGTTTACCTCCCTTCGTCCTCCACTAGAATATAAACTCCACAAAGTCAGAGATTTTGGTCTATTTTGTTTCCTATTCCCCAACACCTGGAACAATGCCTGGCATTTTACAGGGGCTCAGTAAATAATTATTAGATGAAAAAAAGAAATGAATGGGTGTCCTAGCTAATCTCTTCCCAAGTGACTGGGTTTGCCTTGCTCTGTGGCTGAGTCTTGGCCTTATGCCCTAGTCTCCCCAGAAGTGGAACTTCCCATGTCTTGGACAACCTGAGGCTCCATGGCCCATTGTGTGTCCTGCCCACCTGGGGCTCTGCCAATGCTGGGGTCGGTTGTGGTCACTTCCCTGTCCCTGCTCCGTCAGCTAGCTGGGGTCCTTCTCACTCCCAGCACTCACACTCCCTCTGTCCCTGCCTCTCCGGACCCACCTCCTGGCTGACACCTCACTTGGGCTCACATTCTCATTTTTCCCTTAATAAAAGCAAGCTCTGGTCCTCACCAGCCTGGAGTTTTGATACATTGGTCAACCTCAGGCTTACTTAAGCATCCCTTTTCAATAATTCTTAATGATGCTTCAGGCTGGCTCTGTGCAGCAGGGCCATAAATAAAGCTTCTTTCTAAGGTTGCACTGGAGTGTGAGAAGGTGGGAAAAATGCTTCAGGACGGTTGGACCGTGGTTGTCCTGAAATGACTGATGAAGGTGTGTGGTCAAGGGTTCCCACGGCTCCGGTAGGCTCTGATGGGGGAGGGGACAACAGTAGACGGGAGAGGGTCCTGGGCTCACCAGTTCTCCTTTGGCTTCTCTTAATCCTAACCTAACCTTAAGACAGCCCACGGCTCTGACTGTTGATCTTGTGATCTAGAGGCTTCTGGGGGCAGGAGTGACCATGGAAACTGGAGGTTGTTTCTGGACTATTTCACAATACTTTTCTCCAGGAAAAAGAAAAAAATAGCCTCATTCTCTTCGTCCCAGGGTTACATAACCTTACATTTCCCTGGCTGGTTGAAATGAATACCCTTTCTTTGCCTGAATAAATAGGACACAAACTCTTTGGGACAGACTGCTTCCTCTGCTCGAGAGCGTCTGCTGGCTCCGGCTGCTTTGGTTGGTTTAGTGGTGACCCACAGCTTGGCTTGGGCCAGTTCTCCTTTCACGGCTTCTCCTTGGAGTGTGGATTCCAGCAAAACACCTTTTAAATGTCTCAACAAACAAAGACCCCCCTGTGGTGACTCTGGAAGACAGCCTCCCTGCGAGGTGCTGGGACTGTCTGCATCTGGAGATCTACTGTTACTTCTTACACACATCTCTTAAGTGCAGAAACACCACAAGAGGCACCGAAAACGGAGAGATTACAAAAACCGGTTACAAACCCTCACATGCATATCAACTGTCTGTCCCACCTTTACAGGAAAAATGTTTACCTGCTAAGTTAGTATTCAACCTTGATCTTCTAGGGTTCATTCTGAACGCCAGGAGCTGCTTCATGTTACTGCTTGGTAATTGCTGGCTGGCCCTAAGGTTTTAAAAACAAGATCTCTTTGGAGTTTTACAAGTAAAATGTTAAAAAATGAGAAATGACTATCTCAATTTATTTTAGAAGAAAGGTACAAATTGTAAAACTTTATTAATTTGGTAAAAGGTGTTAGTTTTGAAAAGAAAAAGTAACCATACAGGCAATGTTAAAAAATTTCAAAGAAACATAATAGTATACGTCACAGCGCTTATAATGATGAGCCCATGCCTTTAGTCGTTCTCAATCTCATTTAGGCTTCTTAAAGAATCACGTGGAGTTTCTAGACTCCCTTGTCAGAAAAATGCACATGTGTTTATGTAGCCAAAAGGTTGGCTACGATTTCAGGGGATTCCAAATCCCCTGGAACCATCCATGTGGATCTTTGCTTTGGAAAGTGGAGTAAGCAAACCAGAAAAGGCTAGATGATTTTATAAAAGAGAAATATATATATATATATATATATATATATATATATATATATATATGTAGTAACCAACCACAATTTGATTGTGGGGAAAATGATCAAACACATTCATTGCCCAAGTGATGGCAACAAAATTATATTCATATTATTAACGCTTTTAAGCACATTTTACACTTACGATGATCTCGTGATCTAAATGATTGCCTTTTATTTTCTATTATCCTCTTATTTTACTTAATGCCCAAACTGTGTAACTTAAATGTGTTATGCCTTGTCTCTGATGTAATTATCTAGTTTTCCTTCTTGTTTTCTATGTTTCATTTTTTTTTGCTTCATGTCCTTACTTCAAGGACCTTACTTCATGCCCTTACTTCAAGGACCTTAAAGGTATTAGGCCTTGAGGGCCTAATAGGTTTCCAGTTTGGTTTTTTTTTTTTAAAGACTTTAATTAATTTATTTTTGCTGTGTTGCGTCTTCGTTTCTGTGCGTGGGCTTTCTCTAGTTGTGGCAAGCGGGGGCCACTCTTCATCGCGGTGCGCGGGCCTCTCACTATCGCGGCCTCTCTTGTTGCGGAGCACAGGCTCCAGACGCGCAGGCTCAGTAGTTGTGGCTCACGGGCCTAGTTGCTCCGCGGCATGTGGGATCCTCCCAGACCAGGGCTCGACCCCGTGTCCCCTGCATTGGCAGGCAGACTCTCAACCACTGCGCCACCAGGGAAGCCCTCCAGTATAGATTTTGATGTTGTAGAGGAAGCTTTCTAAACCCAGGCAGAGATGTGCTTGGGGGTTGAGGCTGCTCAGTACTCCTGTAAATGGTCAAGCTGCATTGTTTCTGTTACTTGGAGAGCAAGGTAAATGTAGGTCTCCTAGGCCCCTGGGGATGACAGAGGGATGGAGATTGGGATGAACAGGACTTTCTCTCTCTTCTTTTCAAGTTGAAATTCATTTTAATAAAAAAAAAAAGTCTGTGTGTCCAGCACTGTGTGAATTACTGACACGGATCTAGGTGGAGTATGACACATTCCCAGGTAACCTGCAATTGACCACAATCAGTTGGTGGTAGGAGGTATGGGAGATGCACGAGTAGCTCAGTACCAGACTGAATTTTCATTTCCCTAAGAGTGTTACCAAGTGTTCAGGAAAACTATATTTCGGTTCTGAGGCATCAGTGATTAGGTTGTCATACAGTTCATCTGTTGAAGGGTCTCTCCCTTCTAGACATAAACTCCTTAAGGCCATGTCTGTCCATCTTTGCCTGGCATAGAGGAGGTGCTTCTTAAGTACTTGTTACTGCAGGCGACAAGTGCAAGCAATGCTCAGTGGGGATTCAGAGGTGGGTGGGCAATCAGGAAGGGGCCCCCTAGAGAACATGTTCTTTGAGACGAACTTTGAAGAAGTGGTAGGATCATAACTAACAGACGGGGAAGAGGTCGATACATAAGTGTGGGATACTAGGAGCAGGTTACGAGGCCACCTGACCAGAGCTTGAGGCTGAAGAGGTGGGCTGGGACTGGATTCTCGGGGAGATGGTGAGTGGTTTGCACTTAATTTGCTCGTGTAGTGACATGACGACGATGATTAGTCAGGAAGGTAATCTGGTGAAGGTGTGTTCAGTGGACCAGAAGTAGGAGAGGCTGGAGGCAGTCAGATGCTATTAGGAGGCTATTGCAATAGTCCAGCTCAGAGCTGAAGAAGGCTTGAGTAGTAACATGAAGAAGGAAACAGAAGGGATGGAGGCTGAAGATGTTTTGGGGACAGAGTCTGAAGTTCTTGTAATCCATATTTCCCTAGAATAAACCAGCCCAGGAAAAAAAATAGGATGAAAACAATAGGAAAATAATATTGTTCTCGCTCTGTTCTCCATCAACTCTTTTTTCTTTTGCAAGCTGAAGTCCTATCAAATTCTTCCTTCCTGTGTCCCCAGCTGCTGCTGAACTTGCCCCAGGTGTTGAGAGTCACTGCAGGCCTGCTGAAGCCAAGGCGGCTGCCGCTGGTGCCAATCAGAGGTGCCAATGAGGGCTGGGTTCACCTGCTGCTTAGGTGGTCAGATCCTCAAGTGGGGAGAGCAGCTCACTCCTAGTTGTCATGTGGTTTAGGAATCAAGGCTTCCCTTTGCTCTCAATGTCTTACAGAGATTTTTCTTCTGCTTTTTACAGCAGCCTGTTCTTGCAGTACACTTGACAAACAGTGACAAATCTGTGCTGTATTTAAAAACCGTTTTCCTCTGGCCCTGGCTCCTTGGCCTTGCATGACATTTGTGGGGTTCTCTTTTCCCCTTAGAAGTTCTCCTATTACTCCATGAAAATAAACTCCTGGGAGGGCCAACCTTCTCCGAATGCTAGTTGAGACCTTGCTTCCCACCAAGGAGAAGCGTGTGTGTGTTTGTGTATCTGGCAACCGAGACGGATGGGGTTGAGCAGTGGTCAGGGACTGGTGTCTGGGGAGAAGATGGAGGGGCAGGGACTCGGGGGAGTAAGGAGGGTCACGCAGAGATTTTCTTTGCCCAGCAGACTGACTAGCTTTTCCGCTTTTCTTTTTTTAAAGATTAAAAAATTTTTAAATTTATTTTTGGCTGCATTGGGTCTTCGTTGCTGTGCGCGGGCTTTCTCTAGTTGCAGCGAGCGGGGGCTACTCCTCGTTGCGGTGCACGGGCTTCTCATTGTGGTGGCTTCTCTCGTTGTGGAGCACGGGCTCTAGGCACGTGGGCTTCAGTAGTTGTGGCACGTGGGCTCAGTAGTTGTGGCTCGAGGGCTCTAGAGCTCAGGCTCAGTAGTTGTGGCGCACGGGCTTAGTTGCTCCGCGGCATGTGGGATCTTCCCGGCCAGGGCTCGAACCCATGTCCCCTGCATTGGCAGGCGGATTCTTAACCACTGCGCCACCAGGGAAGCCCCTAGCGTTTCCACTTTAAACCATGGTATTCTTCAGATGCTATTTCCTTTGTCACCCCTATCAGTATAAAAGCCCATTTATTCTTCTACCAGAAGTTTTTTCAATAATTATTTCTTCACATGGGATGTTTGTGACTTGCTATATATCTTTTTCTATATAAAGAAGAGGCATGTGATTTATGAAGGGAAATTTTAAAGGCCTTTCTAGAGATGAAGGGTAAGGTTTAATTGAATTTGTTATCTTTTTGCAAAAGTATTTTCTGCCTAACATCTTTGTTATCTGAAGGAAGTTGGTCCTTTTTTTTATTTTTCTTTTTTGAGAAAGAGACTATCTTTATCCCTATAAGCTTCAACTAGAGAGTTTCAATTTGAGTCACCAGGTATCGGTTCTATTAAGGCTCTGTTTTCAAATACCCTGGACGTGTACATTGAAAACAGGACTGCTGGATATTCTGCCTTCTGCTACACAAACTAGCACCTGGGATCCGGGATGCGTGTTTTAGTTACAGGTTTTTATGGCAAGGAACAGAGACTCCCTTGGATACCTGGTAATAAGGGTTATGGAAGAATTTGTGTGACATTCACAACCCGGCCAGTGACCAACGCAGCTGTACAGACCCTGCCACGCACTCATGGGCCCAGAGCCCCATATTTGTTCATCTTTGCCATTGGGTTTCTCTGTCCTCACGTAACGTCATTTGCTAAGGGCCTGTGCTAACTGTGGCCTCCAGTCTACCCCAAGACATCCTTCCCGCCTGTGTGTCTCGCTATCTCAGTCTAGATTTCCAAAATTCATACATCCTGAGAGCTGAATACGATTGGTCAAGTTCACCTTTTCACATTAGGCCATGTCCTTGGTCCTTGCCTACCTGGGTTAGATGCTTATCTCTGATCCAATTAGCTCTGACCTGAGGTGGGGCTGAGGATCATATGGATGTGACTTGGTTGTCTAGGCAACAGGAGCTGAGGGCAGGGCAATTGCCCTTAGCTGAGTGAGTGGGTGCTTGGGTACTGACTGGTATCTCAAGGCAGAGTTTCAATTTTGATTGCTCTTCATGAGGCAAACTGAATGTGCAGGGCTGCCTTCAGAATCCGATGAAATCCTACTTAGAGCGCCGCCCAAAGCAAACATCTTTGCTAATAAGGGCAAACAAAGAATTTGGACAATTAACTATGTAATTGAGTCACAAACTCTGCTCTTGCCTGGGGCATCAGACAGAACCACTCCAAATCAAAAACCTGAGTTTTATTTTAACCTGAATCACCCAGATCACAGCAGAATTTTGCTTGAATGACCCAGACAGATTGCATCAATTTTCTGCTTTACTTTGCTTGTGAAGACCAGGCTGTTAGTGATCACTTCTGGAATGAGAAGTATTTAAAAAAAAAAAAAAAAAGTTGGAACCTGGAAAGATCTAGAACTTCCTTGTTCTGTATTTCTTAACAAACAGCATGCCACTTAAGGGAACGTGTATGTTGATTTTTAAAAAGTAAAGATATAGTGGATAACCTGACTTCGATGAAATAAAAGGCTTCATTTTTCACTTGTAAAATGCATGTGAGGGAATTAGGCATAAAGGTGTGATACTTCTCTTCGAACTGTACTCATGAGATTGAATTTGCACCGTGTTGGTTTCAATTACGCTGTATCACGCTGCTTCCCTTACGTTGTTCTTTTCTTCCTATTTGTTTTTTCATTTTTTTTTTTTTTTTTTTTTTTTTTTGCGGTACGCAGGCCTCTCACTGTTGTGGCCTCTCCCGTTGCGGAGCACAGGCTCCGGACGCACAGGCTCAGCGGCCATGGCTCACGGGCCTAGCCGCTCCGCGGCATGTGGGATCTTCCCGAACCGGGGCACGAACCCGTGTCCCCTGCATCGGCAGGCGGACGCTCAACCACTGCGACACCAGGGAAGCCCTGTTTTTTCATTATTGAGTCTATCTAACAATGGTGAACACAATTTAATTAGAAACTTTTCCTCAAAGGAGATTTTTTTTTCTAGAAGAAATCACAGAATATTTTAAAACAATGTCAGTCCAAGCAGACATTTTTATTTTTAGTGTTTTCATTCGCATGATAAACTTTAAGATGATTCATAGTAACCTTTCTATATCAATCTGTAGAAACATGTTCTTACCCATTCACTGATAACTTCTCAATTTTTTCTTCCAATGATACATGTAAAACACTTGTGTTCCCACCATGTGCTGGTTTTGATTCTGCAGTGGAGTGTTAAAAGCTTTGGTGATTGAGTCAGACCACTCAATCTGGTTTGAACCATGACTCCAGCTATAAAATGTTGGGGTAGGTACTTAACCTTGGTATCCTACGGTTTCCTCATCTGTAAAATGGTTTGCAATGGTACTTACCTCACTGAGTTGTCGTGAAAGTGCTTAGAGTAGTAATGACCTCTAGTGCCTGCTCAGAAGGCTTTCACTGTTATTTGTACTCTCCCACTTGAGAAAGCACATATTGGAATACAAATGAATGTCAGTAATAGTCTTTGAAGGATGATTGACCTAATTTTTATTTTATCTGAATTGTATATTATACATTTAAATTTTCTAATGAGTAGAAAAGGATCCATAACCTTCAGAATTCACCAGATGTTCTATTTTGAGAAATGTTGCTCTAAATAATTTTCTCCTCTGTATTGATGTGCACAACTGATTTTAACAGGTAGCTAAATGCTATTTGAAAAGCGTACCTCACCCATTCTGGCAAATCAAATAACTGAAGGATTTAATTAATTTAGAAAAAATATTTTGCTTTCAAAATGTTTTAAGTGTTCAAAACATTTTAGTAAATAATTTACCTTTTGCCACAAGTCATAATAAAAATAATAAAAAGCTAATAAAACTGCCACAATGCATTAGTATACATGATGGGTTTTTTGGTAAGTGCATCTTGTTGAAATTCTATGTTTCTTAAGTCAAAATGAAATACTTTACGCATTACCTAAAATATGTCCTGCTCTATGTGGAAATTAATCTCAGACAAATTTGCATATTCAAATTATTTTACAGGCTAACTTGCAAGTATAGAGATGATGGAAGACAATTGAGAGCCTTTATTTCTAAATGTTTTAAAGCATTGATTGTGAGAATTTTGATTTTCTCTCCTAAGCCGATTTTGAGATGCATGGCTTGCCCTACAGATGTCAGCCTGCACTTGGAGATTCTAGAAAGCCCAGGAGCAAGAGAGCCTCCTCTTCTTCAACCTCTCTTCCACCATTCTCACTTGCAGAAAACCAGCCTTTCTTCAGACTTGAGCAGAAAAATCTAATATGTTCCACAAAAAATCCTTTACAATACATACTACCCATGCAAATGAAACAAAACAGAACATCCCACAAACTCTTAAATGGCTGGAGGAAAGCCAGCTGTTCATGGGAAGATCAGGTGGCAGAGGAATGGCTTCAGAGCCAGAGAGAAGCTAACCTCTGCAGGATACTGAAGTCCAGAACCTAATTCATCAGTGACCAGACATGCAGAGTCGTTGAGTCAATGCTGAAAGAGAAAGATACGAAAACGCTCACCAAACAGGTGTCCCGACTCCTTAACTAATCTGGGATTAACAAAATTTATGTGCTGAATGAATCCTTGATTAGTATTATTTTTCCAACTCAGCATGCCTGTCTAGACTTCAAGCTTCATTAGTAGTGAAGAGAAAATCAGCTGGATTACATTAAAAATTTTTTCAGGCAGATTAACAGATGACTTACACCCTTGTGAGACGTCTACCTTGACCCAAGTGCTAAGATAGTTAGAAACAGGCCTCATGTGGAGAAAGAAAGGCCACCCCCTCCTCTCTTTTGTACGGGAGATGTTTCCACTCCTAGTCAAATGGTGGTGCTAGTTCTTTATTTTTGAGTTCCCACATTTCCTAATTTCATGGTCATAACAGCCTCCTGTCTACTGCCTCAGAACAGCTTTCACCAAAACTGAAAATAAAGGCTCCATGCTCAGAAGCTCCTTAACGGGCTTGAAAGGTTAATGTTCCTTTCCCTTGCCCCTTCTATAGCAATAAGAAGACAGTCTTTCAGTGACATTCTTCTCCTCAAGTAGGTACTCCTATTTCTTCTTCTCAATATATTTTTTTCTTTTTGTTATATGTGCTACTATTTACAAGCATGATGTAACTTTAGAGCTTCCCTCTCCTATGAAAAGATGTTCATTTTTCTCTTAGTGCTCCAGGGATATTTTGCAAAGTTACTGGCAAGCATTACTACGACGTTAAAATGTTAAATCTAAACTTGGTACAGTGAAAAGTCACTTTTCGAATAATATTCAGCTGAGTCAGAGGGCAACCCGACTACCCTTTTCTTAGTACAGCACTGACAGGCTGTCTGCCTGTCCCAGATAACGCCTATTTATTTGATCCAGCTCTAGCTAGGAAGTTCTGGATTATTGAAATGCGGCAGAATTTCAAAAGTTATTAATCGGCCTGATCACGGGCTAGCATGAACATGCTACCTGTTTTCTTAATCTTTGGTGCCGTAACTTATGTGCGTTTGAACTAAGCAATCTGAATAAGCCATTATTTGCTTCCTGGAGGCAGTCAAGTTTTCTGAAAAGCTACGCCATCTAGCAAAATCCAAAAGTCAGCCACCCTGTCCTTAAAGTGCCCTGTGATTTCAGGTAAGTTCTTTGGGGTCTTCCTGCCTCAGTTTGCTCCCCTGTAAAAAAACTCCCGGTCGCTTTTTACAGGGGATGGTATGCCCATAAATGCCTCCCCACCACAAGCAGAGTGCTACTTGAGTAATGATGTGGCAGTCACAAAGGACAGGGCAGCCTACTTTCATTTTGGTTAGAGGAATTGCCACACGTTTCAGGAAATGCGCGTTGAGTTCTAAGTTTTGTGCTGTGTCAAGAGGGTAACCAGTTTTTGCTCTCCCGGACGTGCCCATAGAAGCCAACGTGATTTCTTTTTTAACCTTAATGTAAGGATTGGGCTTTATCAGGACTTGGATCACGGCGATGATTCCTGTTCAAAGGTGCCAGATTTCTATTGGCTTTCTGGGCCAGATCTAATAGGTTTTCAGAGCAGCTCCACGCACGAGGTTGCTGGGAAACTCATCTGGTTTTGAATGCAATGTATGTATCACATCTATCACGTATATGGTGTGTATTAATGTTGAGAGTGAACTTATGAAGATGAGGTAGAAGAAGTATTTGAGTTTTATCTTAACATGAACCGAGAGACAAAGGGAGGGAAATTAGGTGGGCACTTTTGAGATCTAGGCTTCAGACCCCATTTCTACTCCTTACACCCCCTTCTTATTTCTCCAAAGCAAATGTTTGCTCCAATTTTGTGAATATCCTACGAAGACTGCTCACTAGGCTTTAACACACGTGGCTATACTATTCCAGAGGTTAGATGTAATAGCATACAGAGTGTTAGATTTTAAAGAAATTAGGAATAAAAATAATGTAATTATCAGAGATAACACGGAGGGGGAAAAAAGCAAAAATTTGAATATGAATATAAGGGTCATATTTCCTAGCAGGATATTTTTCTTAGACCCTTGGAGATATTTGTTTTGTTTTATGGCAGGAAAACGATAAAGCTCATGCATCTCAAACTTGCAGCAAGGACAAAGTGCAACAATTATCTTTCACTTCAGTTAACTCTATCTTTCATTCAGTTTAGGATGCAGAGCTAACTACCTCCTTCCTTCTTCCTAGCACCCACTCTAAACCTCTATACAATATAAATATTTGCACCGCATGTCTGCTAAACATTTCTATGAGGTTTTCCGTAGCTTCTTTGAGTATCCGTCTGTATTCATTGAGTCCAGTTGATCAGAACAACTGCTGGGGCTGAGGGCCTGCTAGTTAGGCTTCGGTTTGCCAGAAACAGAGAACAGCTCTGGTTTATGGTTGCAGATTGGTTGCAAAGCTTAATAGGCAAGGATGAGAGTGACCCACTTCTGAATACACCATCCACAGTTTTGTAAAATATTCATAGCCATGTTTCACCCGTACTGGTTGAGAAGTGGTCCTGCCCATTACTATTACACCCTGCCCAGGGTGTAATAAAGTGCTAGTTTTCGATGCAGGTACTTAACAGGTGGCTTTTGATGAAGGTGATGGTGAGGACGGTGAGCTTGCCTTCTGGGCAACATCTCAGTAGACTTCCTCTGGATCATTCCCACTGGACCCCGACAAAACCTTGCACATCAGTGAGTTTATGATTCTTTCTAAAGAGTGTAAAATTTTTTTCTTTCACGATCTGAAAGAGGCAGGATGCAGAGGCTTGCATTATCTGTTCACCCCTAAAAATATCTTGCTGGAAAGCTTCTGCTCAGGTCTCCCCTAGCAGGAGCTCTCTGGGGAGGATTCAGATACTCAGTAGTTCAATTCAAATCCGCAGGAGACCCCTGAGTCCAAGCCATAGCTCCCATCATCTTCTAGCTGTGATACTTAACCTCTGCCGTCAAAGTTCTCATCTGCAAAGTAGGGATAATAAGAGCGGCCACTGGATATAATTGTGTGCAATGATAGTAAACCACTCAACGCGGTCCTCACGTGTTAGAAACTAAATATAATGGAGTCATTTCTATTCCAAGCCTAGTACAGTATCTGATAATAGATGTTGGAGGAATAAATGACCAGACCTCATGGTCAGCACCACAGAGACTAGGAGTTTGCATCCATTGGACAATAACAGGGAACTTGACCTGAAAAAAAAGGCAACAAATGCAGCCAGCTGAGCATGCCACGGTTGCAATGCTGCTGCTTCTGTAATGAGCATAAAGTGTTGGAAGAGAAGGTGCAGAAACCCTTAATATCCTATCCTCCATCATGACTTCTTTTCCTTTGTGACCCTAAGGATAGTCACATCCATTTGTGATAAGAAGAGTAGCAAAGAAAATGGGCAAATACTTGCTGAGACAAGTATGTGTGAAACTTGGTACAAATGCTTTGCATTCATTTTGCTGTCCAAAGAAGTGTTTTGCTTGGTGGTTGGGCAAAACCTGAGTCTACGCACGTGTGGAGTCGTACCCTGACTTCTCATTCAGTGGGATGCCAAAGACCTGGGATGGTCTCTCCCCCACTGGCTGTATAACAAATACTTCATGCCCATGAGGTGGTAGGGGCAGCAATTATATTGAATATTAACAATTCCCGTTTAGGGAGCTCTTGTTTTGTACAATGCTTTTTAAAGGCATGATCACATTTAATCCTCACTACAGCCTCAAGTGGTAAACAATAGTATGATTCCAATTTAACAACTGAGGACACTAAGGCTTTGCGAAGTTAGGTAAAGTGTCCAATGTTAGATGGCCTTATAAATGACAGTTCTAAGACTTGAAGATAAGCTTCTCTGTTTCCCAAGCCCATGCTCTCAGCCATCATTTGACAAAATATTCATTTCTAAAGTCTTTGATCATTATGATCCTTGCCTTGGACAAGCAAGTTGAGCATCTAGGGCTGACAAGAGATAATATCATACCCTCTCCAGGCCTCGGTATCTTCATCTGTAAAAGGGGAATAATGATATCTGAGTTACAGAAGTTTTATGGCCATTCATGAGGATTAAATTAAATAATGGACATAGAAGACCTTTATGAAAAGTTCAGTTTTATTAAGTACAAGTTTTACATATGGAATGCATAAATAATGACTTTGTTACATATCGAATCTTGTCACCACGTGAATGAGAGTGGCCCTGGTGTGGGGCTGTGAAATGGGTATGAGAGGTGGGTTGGTTTATGTTCCAAAGACCTGAGAGTGTGTGCAGTGGTGGAGGTGTGGGTGGAGAGTCTTGGCCTCCGGAGCGTGTGGCAAAGCTTGCAAATAGGGTGGGCAGAAGGGGTGGGGCTTTGGCAGGATAGTGGCAGATAGGCTGGGAGTCAGCCTGTTCCCTCTCTGAGTAATCCTCTCCCGGGGGCATCCCTGCAGTCTTCGGGATGCTCTCTGACTTCTCTGAGAAGACAAGTGGCTAGGAGCTGCCCTTGCCGTTCTGTTGTAAAAAACCACAAAGACTGGTTCAGCTGCATACCTGGAGCTTCATTTTCCTAACCCCGGCCTCCAGGAGCTTCAGCTGACTTCACTCTTCATAGCCATCCCCAACTCTCCGTTCTTTGAGGTTTCCTGCTAAGAATGAATACAAATGGGGTACAGTCTTCCACCTCCTCTTTCTCGATGCCTTGAAGAAAACGCGCAGCCCCTTGTGGGAACTGGCAGTCACCAGGGGGAAGAGACAGGCCCCAACAAAATGACAGCTTAGGGAAACTGACAAGTGTAAGACTTGCTAAGTCTGAGTAGTCACGGCTCCTGGTCTAGGTCCTTGCCCTTTGCTGGGATAGTAGATTGCCACTGGGGTTTTGGCATTTCTTTTTCCTCTGATTCCATCAAACTGTTCTCTTATCAGATAGCCAGCAGCTGAGCAAGCTCTCCAAACATACCTCTTCCTCTAGGTTGGTTCAGGAGCCCCTAAAGCACTTTCACAAATGGATAATCTGCATTTCTGAGACCTGTCCTCCCTCTGCTGTTCATAGAAATAGTCTCAATGGGGTATTTCCTTTCAGAATTTCTAAAAAGATACAAAGAAATCTGCAAGTAATTTGGAGTTTATCTCACAGAAAACATTTGTCTTTTGTACGCTCATCTTTATTTACTATGGCCATCATCTGTCAGCGTTCATTTCCTTAAAACCATGTACAGTAAATAGAGATCACATCACATCTGATAATCCATTTTAATATATTTCATTTTAAAACTATGTGACAAATACAGATACAAATTTCTTTCTTTCTTTTTTTCTTTTTTGCTTATCTTTGTTTCTATAATTAACAAGTGGAACTGGTACCACTCAAGACAAAAGGACGTAGATGGCTGCTTCTGTACCTTTAGCAAGAAACACAAAACTCTTCCCTAAAGCCTTTTACCTCACCTCCAGGCCCTCCTTGCATCAAATTTTACTAAAGGATATTTAGAGATTAGAGTTACTCAGAATCCAATACAGTTCAACTTGATACACACTGTTAATTTTTTTCCTGATTTTATTTAAGGAATGAGCTGTGGTTTATTAAGGTCTGTCCAGAGTCTCTGCTCCCAACCAGACTGGGAGTGCCTCAAGTGCAATGATGGACTTTGTGCCGGCTTCACTCTAGTGCTGTGGGAGGTCCTGAGATGTTCGGTACATAATTGTGTTCGAGAGAGCCTGACGTATTCCTTGATCCTGAGGTACAGTGTTGTATGATAGATCTCTAGAGCTTACTTAACTGAAACTTTATGTCTATTGATTAATAACTCCCATTTCCTCCTCTCTCCAGCCCCTGGTAACCACCATGCCAGTCTTTTTTTTTTTTTTTTTTTTTTTTTTTTTTTTTGCGGTACCTGGGCCTCTCACTGTTGTGGCCTATCCCGTTGCAGACCACAGGCTCCGGACGCGCAGGCTCAGTGGCCATGGCTCACGGGCCCAGCCGCTCCGCGGCACGTGGGATCTTCCCGGACCGGGGCACGAACCCGCGTGCCCTGCATCGGCAGGCGGACTCTCAACCACTGCGCCACCAGGGAAGCCCCACCATGCCAGTCTTTGATGTTATGAATTTGACTATTTTAGATACGTCACATAAGCAGAATCACGCAGTACTTGTGTTTCTGTAACTGGCTTATTTCACTTCCTTCTGGTCCAACCATATTGCCACGTATTGTAAAATTTACTCTTTTTTAAAGGCTGAATAGTAGTCCATTGTATGTATGTACCACATTTTCTTAATCCATTTGTCTCTCGGTGGACTTTTAGGTTGTTTTCACGTTGAACAAACTACTTTGGATAGTGCTGCAATGAACGTGGTTATGCTAATATCTCTTCCAGATCCTGGTTTCAGTTCTTTTGGCTGTATACCCAGAAGTGAGATTGCTGGGTCATCTGGTAGTTTTATTTTAATTTTTAAGAACCTCCATACTGTTTTCTACAGCAGCTAAACCATTTTGCGTTCCTCCCAACAGTGTGCAAGGGTTCCAATTTCTCCACATTCTCGCCAGTAAGTCTTCTGTGTTTTTGATAATAGCCATCCTGACAGGTGTAAGTGTTATTTCATTGTGGTTTTGAGTTGCATTTCTCTGATGATTAGTGATGCTGAGTATTTTTTCATGTACCCACTGGCCATTTGTATGTCTTTGGAGAAATGTCTATTCAAGTTCTAAGTCCCTTAAAAAATTGGGTTGTCTTTCTGATATTGAGTTGTATGAGCTCCTTACGTATTTTGTAGATTAACTCTTTATCAGATATTCGGTTTGCAAATATTTTCTTCCATCCTATGGGTTGTCGTTTCACTCTGTTGATTATTTCCTGTGCAGATGCTTTTTAGTTTGATGCAGTTCCACTTGCTTATTTTGTTTTTGTTGCCTGTGCTTTTGGTGTCATATCCAATAAAATATTGGCAAGACCAATGTCATGAAACTCTCCCCCATTTTCTTCTAGGAGTTTTACAGTTTTAGGTCTTACAGTTAAGTCTTCAATCCATTTTGAGTCGATTTTTGTGTACTAGGTAAGATAGCATCCAATGTCATTCTTTTCCATGTGGATATCCAGTTTTCCCAACACCATTTGTTGAAGAGCAATCATTTCCCCATTGTGTATTCCTGGCAACCTTGTTGAAGATCAATCAACTGTGTATGTGCTGATTTATTCAGGGCTCTCTATTCTATTCTATTGGTCCATATGTTTGTCTTTATGCCAGTACAATACTGTTTTGATTACTGTAGCCTCATAATATTTTTTGAAACCAGAAAGTGTTATGTCTCCAGCTTTGTTTGAACAAGTCCAATTTTGAGGCCCCATTTCCCTCATCAGTTGAATGAAGGCATCGGACTAGGGGAGCCCTATGGTCTCTGTGGCCATGCTTTATGATTCTATAGTTCTTGCTTTCAGCAGTCTCCACTTAGAACAGTGAATTGAGATACTATATAAGCACAGTCAAACCCATGGGCATCTATGCTGGGAATAAAAGACACGTCATCATTCCATTGATTTAGGACTCTAACCAGAAAAAGAAGACTCTGATATCTCTTGCAGCTGTCTGAAGTGTTTTATGCTTATGAATCTAGTGATTTGAGGATAAAGGGAAGGGGTCAGAGTGTGCTTTCTTTTTGCCTCTTTTTTTCCTTCTCTTCTAAGGGTAAATAAAAGGCCAGGATACAAATTAAAAGAAAAAAACAAGAAAGGGCAACGACTTATTGGGGGTTGGGAGTTGGGTGGGGGGGGAAGCACACTAAATAATTTAATTTCAGTTACAATAAATCTCAAGTGATAATACTCCACTCCTGAGAGTGCTCCCTGGTGGACGATGCCTGGGCATCGTATTTTAAGTAGAAAAGTGCAGGGACAGGGTGACATCCTGGTATTCAGCATGAAGAACACTGCTCACACTGGTTTGCTGGTGTATTCCTCCAGATTATTTAGGCCTCACAAATCCAGCAAAGAGGTACTTCAAGTCTAGTTTGTGGAGGAAAAGACTCATAGAAGAGTGTTGTTTTCTAGGAAACGAAAAAGCAGAAAGCAAAGGCCTCCTGCTTACTGTAGCATTCATGTTGCGTAAGCAGTGTTAATATGGGTGAGTATCCATCACTCAGAGCAGTTCACAAGTTATTCATGTTCAGACTACACAGGGCCCTTGCTTCACACTCTTGTCACCATCTGGATTCTATCCGTTTTACTCCTCCCTCAGCCCTTGGAATAGAAGCGAAATTTAAGTGGGCCAATTTTCTACTTGTTAGCAGCCATGGTAATGTGTCCAGTAGGGAAAGGGATTTATACTGTTAAAGTGAAGGAAGTTCTTGGATTGTTTAAGGCTTTAATTTGTTGACGGGATTTCTAGAATCCACTAACACCAATATTTGAGAATTGAGCACACTAGACAAGTTTGTAGATTTACGAAAGTGTAGCTAACGAGGGCTGTATTTAAATTCCTTATCCAGCTCTTTAGTTCTAAATTTATTGCCAATTTTGTTTATCAGACTTATTCTCAGAGGAGTGGTATTTGCTGTGGCCACAAGGAAACATCTGTGAGCTTAAACCTTAGAGGCAGATAGCCAGTTAGAACATTTGGCATTTAAGGCTTAGATTGCAGAAGAGAAAAATTAATCAAGGCAACCCTTAAAACTATGGAGAAGGCAACTAAAACAAAATGTCTTATCACTGACAAACTGAAGTATTGAGTTCCTGTTAATTAAGAAATGTCAGGATTTATAATGAATCAACGAGGAGTGTCATCTTATGGCAAGTTTGGAAGTTGATGTCAATCTCTATTGCCAGGATTTATGGTAGATTATATAACGGAATCCTGAGCTCTAGGAGATCAAAGGAAAATGCTGGCTCCTTCTTCATCCATTCTCTTCGGTCAAGCCTACCCAGCAAGAAGCCAAGTGGAGAGCTGAGCAGTTATCTGAAGTGGGCAGTAGAGACAGCCAAAACCAGATAAGACGTAACCAGAAAGTCACCGTGGAGGGAGAATGTGGACTGAAAATAGACGGGAAGGGGGTAAAATGTCAAACAGCTTGGTCACTGTCCACAGTCCACATTCACTGGAAGACAGCCAATTCCTGGCTTCATGCAATTATTTAGAATGAGTCTGAAAGACTGGAGTTAAAAAAAAAAAGACGAGTTCATTACCAAGGTTGTTGTACGTTTATGCAAAATTTCTCTGTATCTGTATTTACTATCTGGGACGTCGAATTCTGAGTATTTCCAGGGATTTCACTATTTTAGATTAGTATGTCGAGGTGATTGAGGAAGCCCATATAATCTATGGTCTTACATGGAGAAAGAATTTTAGATTAACTGAATGTTATATTTAATTAAACTTTCCCCCCTACAGCATGGGCTTATGAATTTTCCATCGAAAACTCTGATTCTCTCTTACCTTTACCATTTCCTCATGTGGCAATTTCTGTATGCCCTGGATTTTAGTAGAACGTATCAATGAATTGTACAAGCCCACTGGAATAGGATTTGCATTACCATTGGTTAAAACAAAAAATAAAACTACCAAAGTCTCAGATCAATGTGGGTTTTTTTCTTCTATTTGATATGAAAACCATAAACTCCTTACTCTGAGCAGCTGTTTCCTAGACCTAAAATATAGTTATCAGTCCTTGGCCCCTGTAAATCTGTCATTGTGTACCTGCTAATCCTGAAGCCTCCTTAATTCAATGTTAAACTTTCCATTCGTTGTTTTTTTATTGAGGAAAAGTTCATAAATTAGGTTCCCTGCTGCTTGGAATTAAGAAAAAACACAGTCAGGCTAGTATTACAGAGAGGAAAACAAAGTTAAGAAGTTAAACAAGTATTTTTTTCACTCTATCATGTCTTGTACATTGAAAGCCATTATGTATAGCATTTTAAAAACAAAAAAATAACCCAGGGCCTTTTTTCAATAGCTCAGGCTGATGTTTGAAATTCACAGTGAAAACTGCCCACGGAATACTCTTGCAGTACTCCAAGGGAGTCAACTGGAATATCTTATAATAAAGTAAAAATTCAAGAAGAATTTTGCATGCAAGTAAGGATTAAGGAAGTTGTTTTATAAGGAATAGGATAAAAGTGTGTATTAAGTGTCATTGCCAAATTTCTCACTTGCTCTGGGTAGTGACTGCTTTTCCCATCATAGAGCAATGTCTGAATCTCTGTTGTAAACCCATACAACACAGCCACAGCAGGTGCAACTCTGCTTCTGAACTCATGTTTGGAGATACTGTGGGCCAGGACTTTTTGCTCTAATGGCAAAATTGACCTACAGAAATGGAACTCGTTCTATGGACCTGAGTTGATATAGTGGATGGTGTACTTAAAGCATCCTCTGTATACACTGTGTGGTCGAAGTTTCTTTACATGTTATCAGGGATGTTAATGAATGTATCTACAATGCTCAACAGTCCACTTTACATACAGAAAGCCCAAACTTTTTTTTTTTTAAAAAAGATCTTTTATTTCATTCTTTTCCTCCTCAGGGCTTTACCATAGCTGCTAGGAAGTAAAAACATTTCCTGATTTGATTTTCACAACCTCCTTCTTCTTTTGCCAGTTGTATGGTACTAATAAGAAGCAAAATATGTGTGTGTGTGTGTGTGTGTGTTTAAATTTTTATTGAAGTATAGTTGATTTACAGTGTTGTGGTGGTTTCAGGTGTACAGCAAGGTGATTCAGTTATGTGTGTGTGTGTGTATATATATATATATATATATATATTCTAACATATATACATATATATATGTATATATTCTTTTCAGATTCTTTTCCCTTATAGGTTATTACAAAATACTGAATATTCCCTGTGCCATAGAGTAGGTCCTTACTGGTTAGCAATTTTATATATAGTGGTAAATATGATAACCCCAAACTCCTAATTTACCCCTCAACCCTTTCGCCTTTGGTAACCATAAGTTTGTTTTCCATGTCTGTGTGTCTAATGTGTGTTTAATTTAACTCTAAAATAGGAGAACATCTTCAGAGTATAGACTTTGTGTTTTCAATTACCTACCTAAAAATAGAGGCAAGATTCTTACATTCTCAGTCACTGAGAAACCTTTCTGCTGAATTGAATTATTCAAAGTGGCAAGTGGCAGGTTCTTAAGGGAAAAAAAAAAGCTGATTAGGTGAACAAGTAGCCATTTCACTTTATTTGTGATCACCAAGTAATCACATTGTTTTTTATTTAAAATTTAAAAGAGAAAATAACTGACTTTCAAGTCCACTTCTCATTTTCTCCGTGGAACATTTCTAAACTAGTTAGCAAACCTCTTGAAAAGCCGTGCATATATTACAATGAAAGTACAAATTGTCACCATTGCCTAGAAGCCAATTTGAGAGGCTATTTATTTAGCAGTTTGTGAATCCAGTACCAGCATGTGATATAAAAGATTAAAAGCCCCTCTGGTTTGTAAATACCAGGCTATCATTCAAAATGTTCCGAAGCACAGGAAGTCTGAGTCAACTGAGTAATACTGGAAGGTTGATTTTTATGTAACCTGCCCAGATTACAAGGGAGGGCTGGGGTATGGGAGCCAGGTCTGTCTGCCAATCAGCTAGAGATGCTAGTGGGTTAAACCTGATTTCCCTAAGGATCAAACCGGCATATATTGCTTAGTGGGGCACTTCCTCATTGTAGAACTGGCCTCTCTTCTCTCCCGTTGCGGAGCACAGGCTCAGCGGCCATGGCTCACCGGCCCAGCCGCTCCGCGGCATGTGGGATCTTCCCGGACCGGGGCACGAACCCGTGTCCCCTGCATCGGCAGGCGGACTCTCAACCACTGCGCCACCAGGGAAGCCCGAACTGGCCTCTTTTAGGGAAGTATTTCAGGAAAATTTTCCGTTGGACCTTGTCTACCCTGCTGTATAGGAAATGAAGGTTTCTAGGTGAAGCCTTTACTTCGTGACTAACCAAAATGTTAATGTCACCAATGCCAGGCTTGGCCACTGTCCTCAAGAGTGCAGTGGGACTGGTCGGGCCAGTCTTCCGAGGGAGGGTGGGGCTGTGCTATTGTTCCTGGGTCCACGGAACCTGCAGAGCCTCGTCTGCAAGGGCCTGGCTGACTGCTGGCTGCTTAGAAGCCCCGCAAAACCTCCTCTGGCTTAGGAATTTTAAATAGCTATAGTTCTAATCCTTGTATTAAGAGTCTGAGCAGCTGTGAAGGAATTCTCATGTGAATCATAGAACTGGGAACAGGGTGAACTGCTGGAGCTTCTTACTTTCAAGGAGACAGTGCCCGTAGCTATTTGCCAGCTCAGAGCAGAGAGCTAGTTTGGAGAACAAGGAGATAGACAATGAAGAGGAAGGAAGGAAAAGGTTTTTAACCAAAAAATGAGTCCTCTACCCACCTGGGGCTGAAGAAAGTAGAGCCAGTACAAACCACTGGGAGTTTGTGTCCTACACAGTTTTTAAGATGCTATTCCTTTCCTCAACTTTTGTGTTTCTACATGCTTGTCGGTCTCTGAGTGGGCTTGAATTTCTCTTCGCACTTTGAGGTCCTGGATCAGAAGCTGATTATCCTGAAAAGGTCTGAGGCTGTGCCGTTGCCGGGACTTTGAAAGAGGTCTGAACAAAACCACTGGGATTCCAGATGCCATGGAACCTGGGGCTTTTTGTGCATTTATCTTGTGTCACTTGGGTAATAACACCAAAATCATTCCCCCCCCATTTTTTATTTATAAACAACACAGAATATCCGTGTTTCTCCCACTCCCAAAGCTCTATGTTTTAGTAAATGTTGGTCTTAAGTATCAGTAGAAAGAATCTAAGGGCTAAAGAATAAAATACATAAAATATGTTAGTAGGTTAGTGTAGTACCCACATGTGGGGTTGCCCGCTACCATTGCTTCTTTCTTTTTTTAAAGATCCAGCTCTTCTGTTTAAATAACCAATTCTTTAAAGTCCTGTTTCTTTTATGATCTACTTAGCTCATCCCTGGAGTCAGTCAGTCAAGTAAGTAATATAATGACAGTAACACTACTTCTCCCTGTACTGATCGCATTTTCTGCCGGCCATGGTGCTTTGCACCTTGCAGTGAATAGCTTACTTAGTCATTACAACATCTCTAGGAGTGGGTATCATTATACCCACTTTCTAGGGAGGTAAACCAAGGCTCAGAGAAATCAAGTAAATTGCTGAGGGTCATCCAGTTGGTAAATGGTATAACAAGACTTGAACTTAGAACAGTAACTCAAGAGCTTGGCCACTGTAAATATGGGTTTTCAGATTATGTTTGTAGGCAAAGGGCTTAGATATTGAAGGAAATACAGAAACAGTATTAAAAGAAAGGCCTCTTCCCTCGAGAAGCTTATAATCCACTGAAATGAGGAGCTCAAATTTCCACTGTGAAATATTTGTATCCGCTTTGCCTGGAACAAATTCCTATGATTTCCTTTTTTACTGTTTGGAGCTCATCCACTCAAGTCAAGGACTCTGAGTGTAAGCCTTTACCAGCTTTGGGCGGTGGTGACCTTTCTATTTTTCATCATCCTAGGAGTACACTGTCTTGCCTGTAAATGACACTTAATGGAGTTGACCGATTATATCTGGATCAATTTAACTTAGCAAAAAGGCAACAGGCAAAAAAGGTTAATTGACCGGTATCCTCATTTACCAAGTTCAATTCCCATTCTGACTTCTCGCTCTCTGGTGAAAACGTGACATCAGATTTGATTTCTAGAGAGGTGAAGGGGTCTTTGATCAGTAAACCGGAGCCATAGCATCAGGTTTGCTTTGCTAATTGAGTTTGAAATAGATTAATGGTAAACATTATTTTGGGGTCCCCTGGGCGCATATGAACTGAAGATGGCAAGAGATGACTCAGATGGATGTATAAGGACTGGCAGAGGGAAGAATAATCCACAAAATTGGTAAATCACACACGAATAACCAAGAACTGAATACAATATAACAATATGTGTTCATTTCCACTATTGAATAAGTTACCATTATCCTCTCTTCACTCTCCATTTGGGTCAAATTACTTCTCTGCTGTATTTCTGTTCTTACTGGTACCTATTTGCTGTGATTTCTCCTAGTTTTGACTCTATCTTTTGGCTTTAATCTTGTCTCTGAGTAAATTGCAGCCCAGTAAATATACTCTAGTATTGTTTATTGTAACTCCTGCCTTTAGGCCAGGTACCATGAGAAGGCACTTCTCTTATTAATTTATCTGTTTGGATATGTGCTAACGGGAGCCCTAATGCACACTTTGATTATGGCTCGTTGAGTCTAAAAGATTCAGTTTGTTTCAATTCAATTTATTTTGGCCTGTCTACGTAACAGTGCTACACAGCTAATTTCTGTTCATATCGTTGACCTGACACATAGTAGCAAATCAGATGGATCAGAATTTTCTATCCAGTCTGAAGGTATATGTATACAGCAACAATATATTCTCATAAGAAGTGAAAATCTTTGTCATCTGGAAGTCTGGGTTCCATGATGCCTAAGAGAGCTAGACACCAGGAGCTAGAATCAGCTGAGGACATGCACGCATGCATCCGTGTCCACATTTTCTTCCCATTACAACATGTAGCCACTGTTTGGGCACCTATTTAAGTAATAATGTTACTGACCATCAAAGTGTAAATATTTTGGTACTAGTTGAGTATGAAAACTTTTCAGAATAGTTTTGTGAACTTTAGTTAGCGCAAGCATGCCGAACACATTTCTTCCAATTGCTTTGGCAACAGGAGACATTGGCTAGTATGTTTTAAAGAAATCCACCCATGTTTTTGTTGATCTTCCTTCAATCCCACTGGACTGTGGGAACGAGATGTAGCTGGGAATCCTTGTCAACCAGGAAACCAGAGTCCTTCCAAGGGATGGGTAGGAAGGCGGGTGAGAGGGGAGAAGCATGTTTTAGAGGGGTGATGTTTATCTTGTTGGCCTGTTAGGGAAGATTTTCTGGGATAAGAACAAGGCTTATTGATTATCCTTCCTGTGCCATGAAACCTCACCAGCTCACTTCACTGCAGGCTTGTTTGTCCTCTTAACACCAGTGCCTTTGCCTTGCATTTCAGCTGAAATCCTTTCTACCCAGGAGGAGAACCAACAGAGAAAACAGAGGAGGTGTTTCCAGTTTTGAGAGCTCAGATCAAACTAGAGATATCTGCTCTAACTGGAAATCTGAAGAAATAAATTATGAACCTTGTTCACTAGAGGCAATATAAAAAACAGCTTTGCTGGTTTTCATAGGAAGACTTTCTGTGTAGCCTCTCTGAGAACTGGCTACCTGAGCAATTCATCCTCGAAATTTGAGGATGTGTAGTATCCAAGGTTTAGGTGATATTGGAGGAACACGTTGTTAATCTAGGGGATGCTGGACTTTGACTTTTGTCCAGGTGATGTAGACACAGGTTAGGCTGCCGAGCGCTTTGACACTACTCTCTAATGTTGAAGAGCATTGGAGGAAGGTTATGTTTCTGAACGTTGAATTATGTTGAAGTACCGTTTTTCATTTTTAAATCAACTCATCACCTTTCTTTGCTTCCATTTAAAAATAGTTGTTGTGTTTTGCATATTTTATATAGAATGCATGTTAATTTGAACATTCTTTGAAAAGAGAAAAGAATAAAGATGTAAATAAAAATCACCTACTCACCAGCCATAGATAATCACTAACAACATTTTAATATATTTTCTTGTAGTCTTTGCTTAGTATTTATTATGTGTATATGCATATATATTTATTTGCATATTTGTATATTATATAAAAAATTAAAAATTCCCACAGTATAATGTTAACAAAAACCCAAAATACAAAACAATTTCCATTTGCAAAACATATACATATATATATATACAAAGTATATATTTTACAAACTGAAATTATGTTGTATCTTGGATTTTCATTAACATATTTGTATAGCATTTGTGTATAACATATATACATAATATGCACACACACATACACACAGCTATATATTTTGCAAATTGAAATTATGTTGTATCTTGTAGAAGTTATTTAATTATTTAGGTGTTTCAACATGCATTTTGTCTACATCTGTTTATTTCCTTAAAAATAATTCCTAAAAGTGGAAATACAGTGTCAAAAGGCAAAGCTGCTTTTAAGCTTCTTGAGGGGGTACTGCCAGATTTCTTCTATTTCCTTCTGAAACATTATTATTTTGCAGAAACTCTCTTAAAAGATTCCAAGCAAAAATTGTCTTAATCCCACGTAGAAATCAAATTATTATTTTATTTGGCCATGTCACCTCTGGTCCTTGTCCATGAACTTATGCTATTATTGACTCTTTCCATTAAGATAATGGATAGAATTTTATTTCCTACATTTTCTTTTGTTGTATCATGGGTAGTTTCTATTATGCTACAGTATTTTTTTATCTTTCTTGTTCCCTTCTTCCTTTCTTTCTGCTTTGCCTGTACCCCTTCAGAGAAACCAGTGAATACAGCTTGATGTGTTCCTCTACTCCTTTCTCGATGGTCACACACAGCACTGTGATATACATTGATATACAGGGGAATGGTCCCTATTTAGCTTAAAATGTGGGATCAGGCTATATACACAGTATATGCATGTGTGTGTGTGTGTATTACTCTGTGTCTTGATTTTCTCACTTTGAAATATGTCTTGGAGATTCTGAGAAAGATGTCTTATTCTTTTCCATAGTTGTATGAGGTATGAATTTGCTAAAATTTATTCAGATATTCTGCTATCAATAGACATTCTGTTGTGAATAGTTTTCAACAGATAAAACAAGTGCTATCACTACAAATATTTGTAGACACATATTCTTAGCTGTGGGTGGTTTTATTTTTATGGTCTAATTCCCAGAAGTAAAATTACTAGTTCAAAGGATATGTGTATCTTTAAATTTTAATGGGTTTTCCCATATTATTTTCTAAAAATATAGTAACAAACCACACTCCCACTAGCAATGTTTGAGAATATCATTTTCCTCACATTTCTACCAGCACTCCTATTTCTCTACATCCTAATTTTTGCTAGTCTAATGAGTAAGCATTAGACATTTCAATTTTTTGGCTTCTAATGAGGTTAAGTGTGTTTTCATATTATTATGATCCCTTTGGATTCCTTATCTGTCAATTACCTATATGTATCCTTGGCCCCTATATAGTTGCTTTTTTTCTTATTAATTTTTAAAACTCTTTGAATATTATAAATTTTTTGGGGGGGGTCACGTTAGTTGCTTTATTTTCACCATCAACAATTTGTTCTTTGATTTTATTTTTGTAATTTTCTTCCACAAAATAAAAAAAATCTTGTGGTATCACATCTATTGCTCTTTCTTTACAGAATCTGGGTTTCCAGTCTTGCTTTAAAAGGTCTTCCCACCTAGTTTCTTAAATTTTCTTCTAATTTAAATCCTAATTTTTATTTTTTGTATTCATAATATTTTACCAGTAGTATTTTTCCATCTTGAATTTATTATTTATTTTATTTTATTTTATTTTATTTTTTTTTTGCGGGCCTCTCACCGCTGTGGCCTCTCCCGTTGTGGAACAGCAGGCTCCGGACGCGCAGGCCCAGCAGCCATGGCCCACAGGCGCAGCCGCTCCGCGGCACGTGGGATCCTCCCGGACCGGGGCACGAACCCACGTCCCCTGCATCTGCAGGCGGACTCCCAACCACTGCGCCACCAGGGAAGCCCTTGAATTTATTTTTATATAAAACTAGGAGGTCCAAGTGTATTTTCTTTTAGATGGATAGCCAATTGTTTAAGTATCACGTAGTCAATAAACTGCCTTTTTCTCTAGTAAATTAAATTTCCTCATATACTAGTATCTATTTTTTCAATTTTTTTCTCTAGTGCACGTGTCTATTTATCTATTGCCAGGCCTGAGCCATACTGCTTTCTGTGTAATAGCTCTGTAATTTATTTTAGTATCTGGCAAGGTGATGCCCCTCCCCCACATTCTTCTTCTTAATTTTGGTCTAGTTTTCAACACTTAAGAGTTCCATATGAATTTTAAAGGAATTCTGTTAAAAAATAATCAAACAGATAAAAGCAAAGCATATAGATTTTATGGTTGTAACTAACTTAAATGTGTCCTCTAATTTTCAGTGGTTTGACAGTTTCGTGGTCTTCACATTTGTTTAGACTTTGTGTTAGGAACTTCCATACGATTAATTTTCTTTATACAGGATTGCTCTCATATCTTTCTTGTTATATTTCCTTTTAGAGTAAAAGTAATCTAGTAAGCGGAATAACACTGGAAGGAAATGTATTAAACCATCATTGACATTAGTTGACCCTGGTGACCCTGGTCACCAATAGGATTATGAATGAATTCTTTTAGCCTCTTCCACTTTTCTGTATTTCCCAACTTTTCCATATTTTTCATGCATTATTTTTATAATGGTAAGAAGTCAATACAATTTATTTTTAAAATGGAATGGGAATAATAGTGCCTTGGAAAATCATACATACAACAGTTTCCCATGGAATTCTATTGTTATCTCCCTGGATCAGTGATTCTCAAGGAGGAAAGGTGGTGGGTAAGGGGAAGAGCTCTTTGTTAGTGTTGTGTGTGCGATTTAAGAAAACATTTTCCTTATTATTCACCATCTTAACCATAGCACCTAGCTGGTCTCTAGAAGCACTCTGAATATTTGATCATGAATGAATTTTATAAAACATTATAACAACATGTTGTAACATTTTGTATTTGGAAAACAAATTTAAAATCTATTGTTTTCACAGTATGAAATGAGAAAATGAAATTCAATAAAAATCTCTTGTTGCTTGGTGAGAATATACATCTTCCCTTCTGTGAATCAGTAATAAGAAGTTTTACCCAGGAGGCCAGTTCTCTCCAGATGGTTCTATCTGGAGAAGGAGCGTGATATTTATCTCTTTATACAAAGGGTGAGAAACACAACATTGAATTACAATTAAGAGTCACATCTTATCATCTTACTGCTTCAGCACCTAACACAGAGACTAGCGAGTATTGGCAGACTGATTTTAAAATAATGGATTATTTTTGGTGACCAGAGAATTCAACATTATTAGGCTTCTCATTTTAAAAACGTACATGATGTTTCTGTCCTTCTATCTATTACTAATATACTAGTGAGAAATATTATGCAAGGACCGGGAGGAGAAAACCCATATCTGTCCTTGCCAGTGGGCTGCATGTGGAGGTGATGCAGTGGTTTTACTCTCTAAATGACTGAAAAATAGGTTATGGTGCCCCAAGGAAGTTCCTGTCGCTTGCTGACAATTAGTAGTGTCTGTTTAAATCATGCACTTTTACTGGGCCTTAAAATTATCTTTCAGTTAGTTTCAATTTCATCAGGACAAGAGACAAGCTGAGGAGAATAGATTGCTGCTCCCTATTTTGTTGGAAGATTTCAGCTTCATTCCACCCCTTTCCAGATGAGTGCCCTTGCAGTTCTCCCTTTTCTCTTTCTCATCCTACCATTTTACTTCCCCCGTCTTTCTTACCTTCACCCTTCTCTCCTTGTTCCTGGAGAAGCATTGGAGAAGCAGCCTGAATCAGGAAGAGGTAGGGAAAAGAGAAAAGAAACCTAGACTCGCTAGTTCTTCATTCCTCCTTGGGTCACCTCCCTCTCCTCAAGCTCCGACTTTATCTGCAATCTTAGATACAATCCAATTTATAGTATTCACTCTTTCATTCAAGAAGTATTGAGCGCCTGCTATGTCGAGGCGGTGTTCTAGACGCTCAGCTCCAGGAATGAACAACGTAGACAAAGATCTTGCTTTTACGGAGGTTACGTCTTATGGTGGAGGGAGGCAGATAATAAACAATAAGCTTGACAAGTAGGTATAGATATCAGAAGGTGGTAAGTACTCAGGCAAAGAGCAAAAGTAGAGCAAAGGGGGCTTCCCTGGTGGCGCAGTGGTCGAGAGTCCGCTTGCCGATGCAGGGCACACGGGTTCGTGCCCCGGTCCCGGAAGATCCCACATGCCGCGGAGCGGCTGGGCCCGTGAGCCATGGCCGCTGAGCCTGCGCGTCCGGAGCCTGTGCTCCGCAACGGGAGAGGCCACAACAGTGAGAGGCCCGCGTCCCGTAAAAAAAAAAAAAAAAAATGTAGAGGGAAGGAAGGTAGAAGGGGGAGGGGCTACGTGGGTGTGGAGGGAGGATGCAACAAGTTGGTTAAGGCAAGCCTCGCTGAGAAGGGAGCCCTTGAGCGAAGACATGGACGAGATGAGGAAGTGAGACAGTGGGGACCCAGGGAAGAAATTTCCAGGCAGAGGGGAGAGCTGGTGCTAAGCCTTGAGGAGAAGCATTCCTCATAGGAGGCCAGTGGGCTTGGAGCCCAGTCCGGGAGAGAAGGTCAGAGGGCTAAGGAGAGGATGGGGCAGGTAAACTGCTTTTCAGTTGGGGAGTTGAAAGGGTAACGCTTTGGATAAATTTACATGAAAACTTTCTCAAACGTGCTTTCATACTACCTAGAAAAAAACTCAACTTTCATGTGAAAACTTGATTAGCAAGCAGACTTCTATATGGTTAACCTTCCCTCAGAGCTCTAGGTAAATTTTGTTTCGTAAACTTCTCTTCCTTTTTTAAATTCCCCAATACAGAGAAGAATTATAAGGGAAAACTAAAGCAGAGTTCTCCCAGAGCTACGGAGATAGAATTATATTCAAGTTGCCACTGAGTATATTTATGCGTTTAATGTTTGAGGGGGCAGAAGTACTCGATTTAGTGATTGCTTAGAAATGTGACTCATCTAGTTCCATGACTCAACCAGTAGCTTTCAGAGAGAATGTAAGGTCAGAACCTAGTGATTGATAAGAACAAAGGAGAGGGCATAGATGCATACATGTCTAGCAGGGGGGCCAGGGTGACACACTGGAGGTGAGTATTCAAGGAAGAGGCAACAAGGAACATGTCTGGGTAACGGGGTAGGGTTTGGTGGAGTTGGGGGTTGCAAGTGGTTCATCACGGCTGGACTGCAGGATTCTGTGGAGAGACTGGGGGTAAGCAGATCACTCAGAGGCTTGCAATGACCCAGCAGGCTTCCAAAACCCAAATAACACAAATCAGATACAAATCTAGAAAGAGCACTCTGGCTGGAGTCTGAGCATGGTGCAGTGGATAATTGATGGAATGAGATTCTTGAGGAGACAGGAGTAGATCGGGCCATTTAAGTTCATCTACTGATACTTAAAAAATATGAAAAGAAATTTTAGGTAGTAAAATCAGGACAGAGCTACCAACTCTTTGGAAATGATGGGACTAGAATGTTTGGAAAGAAGTCAGATCGTTCACTTGTTTACCATCTGTGCATTGTGTGTCTCTGCTCAGACCCAGGTGGCTCCCCAATGCTCTGAGAACAAGTCAGTGTGGGAGGTGCTCATAAGAGAAGGCTCCCAACTCCTCCTTCACAGAACCCCTGTTCATCAGACTCAGCGGTGCAGAGTTGCAAGGATGGGCTTTTGGCATATCCGTGATAACAGGAATTCACTCTTGTTCAAAAGCGATTCATTCCTCCAACCAGTGTGTGTTAAATACGACCAACGTACATGGCACCGTGGTAGGTTCTCAGGGAGCTAGCTGTATATGTCGAGGATGTTTCATTTTATTTGAAGTGAGTCACAGACATGTAAGCTAGTCAATTATACATTTCAGGCGAAGTCTCATTCGCTTTCCAAAAGACAGTGACACATTAATTTCCTAAGAGATTGACCTGCCCTGGAAGCACTGAGAGAGTCTTGTTTGGGAGACTGATTATAGTCAGGATCTTGGAAAGTAGGTGGGAATAACTGAGGCAGAGAGGGATACACCTGAGAGGATGGTAACAGCTCTTGAGCAACGGATCGGCAGCTTTGGGGTGAGCGCGGTGGGTTCGGGGGGCAAGGAGGGCCGGGAGGAGTGAGGGCTTGTGCTGGAGCAGGTACATGGGCCCTGATGGTGGAGAGTTTGACAGACCTGCCTACCAAGATGGGTTGGCTTCCTCTGTAGGTGACAGACAGCCATTAGAGCTCTTCAAACAAGAAAGTGACACACCGAAAGCAAGTATTTCCATTGAGAAGTCCCAAGATACAGGGAGGATTAGATTGGGAAGAACCTGGCCTCAGGAGGAGGCAAGGACAACGCAGAGAAAAAGGCAGATATGGATGAAGGTAGAAGGAAGAGAGGAAAACGCTGACCAAAGATCTGTCGGTGTGTGGGAAAGCCTTTGGGAGGAAGGAGAGTCAGAAAATGTGAACCAGCCTGGCTGAGAGTGAAGTGCGTTCAGATGAAGCAGTAAAGACCCTCTACCAGTAATAATTCTGGCACTAACATACCCACGTGTCTATAAATCCTAATATGTTTCTGGTCTGGAGCAACTTCATAGTCTTGTTAAATTGAAATAAAAATCTGGACTTCTCTAAGTCCATCCTCTTTCCATAAAACAGTAATGGTCTCTCATAGGTATCGTTTATCTTTGGATGAAGCTGCTGAGGTGAAATCCTGTTACAAACGAATTCATTATCTGCATGAGTTGTCACTTTATAGTGTGATGTAAAGGAGGTTTGGGAGGCAGAGCGTTAGGACTTTTTAGCAAAGTCTGTTGCATACCATTTGTTATAAACCATTCTCTGCCCCTCTGTTTATAACCATATAAATGTGGCAGAAATGTAGGCTACAGGTCACACTTATGTAGAAACAATGTCTACAAAATGTTAAAGGTTAGATAATTTCAGGCTCTGAGTAATAAAGAACTGTGTAGTTCTATTAAAAGGTAATTTTTGTATCTTGCCAATGTCATACATTTTTGATCTATGGATTAGGAAGGGGATGGAGGTGGGGTAGGCATTGGGCCTATGGAGCTGTTTAGACAGAGAGAAGCCCTTTAGATTACGTATAAAATATAACTAGGAGCTTTTGGCTCTAGAGAGAAAATTGAGAAAATCCACTTCTTTGGAAACACTGCTAAAACGACAACAGAGGAATGAAAAAAGGCATAAATCCATGAGGACAAAGACAATGAGAGAGGAGATAACAGGATGTGAAAGCTGATGGATGACTGGTAACCAACCGAGCCAACCAGTTCAGGTGAAACCCAAGCCTGTGGGCTACGGGCAGCCATTGAAAAGCAAATCCATCAAACTGTGGATCCCCAGAAAGGCATGGGATTTGGAGGCAGCAGGTGCCTCTGCAGATGAGGGTTGGGATGGGGCTGAAAATAGGAGAACTGGTTGAAAATCTTTAAAAGGAGCAATCAGAGCAACAGATGCGCTTCTGATTTCCGAATCGTCTACAGTTTAGTGGAGAGGGGTAAATGTCTTCCTGAGAATAGAGAGACTGAAGACTGTCCTGCCAAATGGAAGACTCCGTGTACCCTGCATCTCAATACAGACAGCAAAGCTCATACCATCCAGGCAGCACTTTGGAGGAGTTGTCTCTGAGGAAACAGTCTAAGAGAAAAGACCCTCCAAAACTGATATTTAAGAGAGTGTCTCAGTGAAATGGCAAGGTCCCACCTGATTAGAGATGCACACGTAGAAATATGATTTGGAGTAATCAAGGATCACCAGACAACAGCAGTAACATGAAAGATAGACACACAAATAAATACACACACACACACACACACACACACACTCACTCCAGTTCTGTTGGAGGAACCATATAGGGTGAATAACATCTTGAACCTTTCTTGAGCTACTCTTTGCCTAAAGGAGCAGAGACAATCTGGTTGGTCTAAGCAGCATCAATGCTTGGACTGGTTTCATTCTGGTCTCAGTGCCTGGCTCTTTCTCAACTTCAGATTTTTTTTTTTAACATCTTTATTGGAGTAAAATTGCTTTACAATGTTGTGTTAGTTTCTGCTGTATAACAAAGTGAATCAGTTATATGTATACATATATCCACATATCCCCTCCCTCTTGCATCTCCCTCCCATCCTCCCTGTCCCACCCCCCTAGGTGGTCACAAAGCACCGAGCTGATCTCCCTGTTGTATGTGGCTGCTTCCCACTAGCTATCTATTTTACATATGGTAGTGTCTATATGTCAATGCTACTCTTTCACTTCGTCCCAGCTTACCCTTCCCCTCCCATGTCCTCAAGTCCATTCTCTAAGTCTGCATCTTTATTCCTGTCCTGCCCCTAGGTTCTTCAGAACCTTTTTTTCTTTTTTTGAGATTCCATATATATGTGTTAGCATACGGTATTTGTTTTTCTCTTTCTGACTTACTTCACTCTGTATGACAGTCACTAGGTCTATCCACCTCACTAGAAATAACTCAATTTCGTTTCTTTTTATGGCTGAGTAATATTCCATTGTATATATGTGACACATCTTCTTTATCCATTCATCTGTCGGTGGACACTTAGGTTGCTTCCATGTCCTGGCTATTGCAAATAGTGCTGCAGTGAACATTGTGGTACGTGTCTCTTTTTGAATTATGATTTTCTCAGGGTATATGTCCAGTAGTGGGTTTGCTGGGTCATATGGTAGTTCTGTTTTTAGTTTTTTGAGGAACCTCCATATTGTTCTCCATGGTGGCTGTATCAATTTACATTCCCACCAACAGTGCAAGAGGGTTCCCTTTTCTCCACACCCTCTCCAGCATTTATTGTTTGTAGATTTTGTGATGATGGCCATTCTGACCGGTGTGAGGTGATATCTCATTGTAGTTTTGATTTGCATTTCTCTAATGATGAATGAGTACCACATCTTCTTTATTCATTTGTCTGTCAATGGGCATTTGGGTTGCTTCTATGACCTAGCTATTGTAAATAGTGCTGCAATGAATATTGGGGTGCATGTGACTTTTTTTTTTTTTTTTTTGCGGTACGTGGGCCTCTCACCACCGCGGCCTCTCCCATTGTGGAGCACAGGCTCCAGATGTGCAGGCTCAGCGACCATGGCTCACGGGCCCAGCTGCTCTGTGGCACGTGGGATCCTCCCGGAACGGGGCACGAACCCGCACCCCCTGCATCGGCAGGCGGACCCCCAACCACTGTGCCACCAGGGAAGCCTACATGTGACTTTTTGAATTATGGTTTTCTCTGGGTATATTCCCAGTAGTGGGATTGCTGGATCATATGGTAATTTTATATTTAGGTTTTTGAGGAACCTCCATACTGTTCTCCATAGTGGCTGTATCAATTTACATTCCCACCAACAGTGCAAGAAGGATCCCTTTTCTCTACAGCCTCTCCAGCATTTGTTGTTTGTAGATTTTCTTATGACACCCATTCTAACTGATGTGAGGTGGTACTTATTGTAGTTTTGTTTCGCATTTCTCTAATAATTAGTGATGTTGAGCAGCTTTTCATATGCTTCTTGGCCGTCTGTATGTCTTCTTTGGAGAAATGTCTATTTAGGTCTTCTGCCCATTTTTCATTGGGTTGTTTGTTTTTTTAATATTGGGCTGCATGAGCTGTTTATATATTTTGGAGATTAATCCTTTATCCATTGATTCATTTGCAAATATTTTCTCCCATTCTGAGGGTTGTCTTTTCATCTTGTTTATGGTTTCCTTTGCTGTGCAAAAGCTTTGAAGTTTCATTAGGTCCCATTTGTTTATTTTTGTTTTTATTTCCATTACTCTACGAGGTGGATCAAAAAAGATCTTGCTGTGATTTATGTCAAAGAATGTTCTGCCTATGTTTTCCTCTAAGGGTTTTATAGTGTCTGCTCTTACATTTAGGTCTCTAATCCATTTTGAGTTTATTTTTGTGTATAGTGTTAGGGAGTGCTCTAATTTCATTCTTTTACATGTAGCTTTCCAGTTTTCCCAGCACCACTTATTGAAGAGGCTGTCTTTTCTCCATTGTATATCCTTGCCTCCTTTGTCATAGATTAGTTGACCATAGGTGCATGAGTTTATCTCTGGGCTTTCTATCCTGTTCCATTTTTCTGTATTTCTGTTTTTGTGCCAGTACCACATTGTCTTCATTACTGTAGCTTTGTAGTATAGTCTGAAGTCAGGGAGTCTGATTCCTCCAGCTCCTTTTTTTTTTTTCCCCACAAGACTACTTTGGCTATTTGGGGTCTTTTATGTCTCCATACAAATTTTAAGATTTTTTTGTTCTAATTATGTAAAAAATGCCATTGGTAATTTGATATGGATTGCATTGAATCTGTAGATTGCTTTCGCTAGTATAGTCATTTTCACAATATTGATTCTTCCAATCCAAGAACATGTATATCTCTTCATCTGTTGGCATCACCTTTAATTCCTTTCATCAGTGTCTTATAGTTTTCTGCATACATGTCTTTTGTCTCCTTAGGTAGGTTTATTCCTAAGTATTTTATTCTTTTTGTTGCAGTGGTACATGGGAGTGTTTCCTTAATTTCTCCTTCAGATTTTTCATCATTAGTGTATAGGAATGCAAGAGATTTCTGTGCATTAATTTTGTATCCTGCAACTTTACCAAATTCATTGATTAGCTCTAGTAGTTTTCTGGTGGCATCTTTAGGATTCTCTATGTATAGTATCATGTCATCTAAAAACAGTGACAGTTTTACTTCTTCTTTTCCAATTTGGATTCATTTTATTTCTTTCTCTTCTCTGATTGCTGTGGCTAGGACTTCCAAAACTATGTTGAATAATAGTGGTGAGAGTGGACATCCTTGTCTTATTCCTGATCTTAGAGGAAATGCTTTCAGTTTTTCACCATTGAGGATGATGTTTGCTGTGAGTTTGTCATATATTGCCTTTATTATTGTTGAGGTAGGTTCCTTCTATGCCCACTTTCTGCAGAGTTTTTATCATAAATGGGTGTTGAATTTTTCAAAAGCTTTTTCTGCCTCTCTGGATGTGATCATATGGTTTTTATTCTTCAATTTGTTACTATGGTGTATCACATTGTTTGATTTGAGTATATTGAAGAATCCTTGCATCCCTGGGATAAATCCCATTTCATCATGGTGTATGATACTTTTAATGTGTTGTTGGATTCTGTTTGCTAGTCTTCTGTTGAGGATTTTTGCATCCATATTCATCAGTGATAGTGGTCTGTAATTTTCTTTTTTTGTAGTATCTTTGTCTGGTTTTGGTATCAGGGTGATGGTGGCCTCATAGAATGAGTTTGGGAATGTTCCTTCCTCTGCAATTTTTTGGAAGAGTTTGAGAAGGATGGACATTAGCTCTTCTCTAAATGTGTGGTAGAATTCATCTGTGAAGCCATCTGGTCCTGGACTTTTGTTTGCTGGAAGAATTTAAATCACAGTTTCAATTTCATTACTTGTGATTGGTCTGTTTATATTTTCTATTTCTTCCTGGTTCAGTCTTGGAAGGTTATACCTTTCTAATAATTTGTCTATTTCTTCCAGGTTGTCCATTTTATTGGCAGAGTTGCTTGTAGTAGTCTCTGAGGATGCTTTGTATTTCTGCGGTGTCTGTTGTAACTTCTCCTTTTTCATTTCTAATTTTATTGATTTGAGTCCTCTCCCTCTTTTTCTTGATGAGTCTGGCTAATGGTTTATCAATTTTTTTAATCTTCTCAAAGAACCCGCTTTTAGTTTTCTTGATCTTTGCTATTTTTCTCTTTGTTTCTACTTAATTTATTTCTGCTCTGATCTTTATGATTTCTTTCCTTCTGCTAACTTTGGATTTTGTTTGTTCTTCTTTCCCTAGTTCCTTTAGGTGTAAGATTAGATTGTTTATTTGAGATTTTTCTTGTTTCTTGAGGTAGGCTTGTATAGCTATAAACCTCCCTCTTAGAACTGCTTTTGCTGCATCCCATAGGTTTTGGATCGTAGTGTTTTCATTGTCATTTGTCTCTAGGTATTTTTTGATTTCCTCTTTGATTTCTTCAGTGATCTCTTGGTTATTTAGTAATGTATTGTTTGGCCTCCACGTTTTTGTGTTTTTAATGTTTTTTTCCCTGTAATTCATTTCTAATCTCATAGCATTGTGGTCAGAAAGGATGCTTGATATGACTTTAATTTTTTTAAATTTACAGAGGCTTGATTTGTGACCCAAGATGTGATCTATCCTGGAGAATGTTCTGTGCACACTTGAGAAGAAAGTGTAATCTGCTGTTTTGGGATGGAATGTCCTATAAATATCAATTAAATCTATTTGGTCTATTGTGTCATGTAAAGCTTGTGTTTCCTTATTTATTTTCATTTTGGATGATCTGTCCATTGGTGTAAGTGAGGTGTTAAAGTCCCCCACTATTATTGTGCTACTGTCAATTTCCTCTTTTTTAGCTGTTAGCGGTTGCCTTATGTATTGAGGTGCTCCTATGTTGGGTGCATATATGTTTATAATTGTTATGTTGATGATAATGATCCTTTGATCATTATGTAGTTTCATTCCTTGTCTCTTGTAACATTCTTTATTTTAAAGTCTATTTTATCTGCTATGAGTATTGCTACTCCAGCTTTCAGTTGATTTCCATTTGTGTGGAATATCTTTTTCCATCCCCTCACTTTCAGTCTGTATGTGTCCCTAGGTCTGAAGTGGGTCTCTTGTAGACAGCATATGTATGGGTCTTGTTTTTGTATCCATTCAGCCAGTCTATGTCTTTTGGTTGGAGCATTTAATCCATTTACATTTAAGGTAATTATCAATATGTATGTTCCTATTACTGTTTTCTTAATGTTTTGGGTTTGTTTTTGTAGGTCTTTTCCTTCTCTTGTGTTTCCTGCCTAGAGAAGTTCCTTTAGCATTTGTTGTAAAGCTGGTTTGGTGGTGCTGAATTCTCTTAACTTTTGCTTGCCTTTATAGCTTTTAATTTCTCCGTCGAATCTGAATGAGATCCTTGCTGAGCAGAATAATCTTGGTTGTAGGTTTTTCCCTTTCATCACTTTAAGTATGTCCTGCCACTCCCTTCCCCTTGCAGAGTTTCTGCTGAAAGATCAGCTGTTAACCTGATAGGGATTCCCTTGTATTCCCTTGTATGTTATTTGTTGCTTTTCTCTTTGCTGCTTTTAGTATTTTTTCTTTGTATTTAATTTTTCACAGTTTGATTAATATGTTTCTTGGTGTGTTTCTCCTTGGTTTTCTCCTGTATGGGACTCTCTGTGCTTCCTGGGCTTGATTGACTAATTCCCTTCCCATGTTAGGGAAATTTTCAACTATACTGTCTTCAAATATTTTCTCAGACCCTTTCTTTTTCTCTTCTTCTTCTGGACCCCTATTATTCACATGTTGGTGTGTTTAATGTTGTCCCAGAGGTCTCTGAGACTGCCCTCAATTCTTTTCATTCTTTTATCTTTATTCTGCTCTTCAGCAGTTATTTCCCCTATTTTATCTTCCTGGTTCCTTATCTGTTCTTCTGCCTCAGTTATTCTGTTATTGATTCCTTCTAGAGAATTTTAAATTTCATTTATTGTGTTGTTCATCATTGTTCTTTTGCTCTTTATTTCTTCTAGGTCCTTGTTAAACGTTTCTTGTATTTTCTTCATTCGATTTCCGAGATTTTGAATCATCTTTCCTATCATTACCGTGAATTCTTTTTCAGGTAGACTGCCTATTTCCTCTTCATTTGTTTGGTCTGGTGGATTTTTACCTTGCTCCTTCATCTGCTACATATTTCTCTGTCTTCTCATTTTGTTTAACTTACTGTGTTTGGGGTCTCCTTTTCACAGGCTGCAGGTTCATAGTTCCTGTTGTTTTTGGTGTCTGCCCCCAGTTGGCGAGGTTTGTTAAGTGGTTCCTATAGGCTTCCTCATGGAGGGTACTGGTTCCTGTGTTCTGGTGGGTGGGGCTGGATCTTGTGCTTCTGTTGGGCAGGGCCACATCCAGTGGTGTGTTTTGGGGTGTCTGTGAACTTAGTATGACTTTATGCAGCCTCTTTGCTAATGGGTGGGTTTGTGTTCCTGCCTTGCTAGTAGTTTGGCATGGGGCATCCAGCACTGGAGCTTGCTGCCCGTTGAGGGAGCTGGGTCTTAGTGTTGAGACGAAGATCTCTGGGAGAGCTCTCGTTGATTGATGTTACCTGGGGCCGGGAGATCTCTGGTGGTCCAATGTCCTGGACTCGGCTGTCCCACCTCGGAGGCTCAGGCCTGACACCCACCTGGAGCACCAAGACCCTGCCAGCCCCACGACTTGGAAGAAAAGGAAGAAAGAAAAGGAAAATAAAAAAAAGAAGAGTTAGAACCCCAAACCAACTGGTAAAAGCAAAACTAAATAGACAAAATCACACTAGGAAACATACACACACACTCATAAAACAAAAACAAACAAACAAAGAAATAAACGAATAGTCAGAACCCTAGGACAAATGGTAAAAGCAAACCTAAACAGACAAAATCATAAAAAGAAACATACACACTCAAAAAAAGAAAAAAAAAGTAGAAAGCAACCAAACCAATAAACAAATCCACCAATGATAGCAAGCAATAGAACTAAACTAAGATAAACATAAAAACCAGAAACAAATCAGACTCAAAAAGCAAACGCCAAGTCTACAGTTGCTCCCAAAGTCCACCGCCTCAATTTTGGGAACATTCATTGTCTATTCAGGTATTACACAGTTGCAGCGTTCATCAAGTTGATCATGGAGATTTAATCCACTGCCTCTGAGGCTGCTGGGAGAGATTTCCCTTTTTCTTCTTTATTCACACAGCTCCTGGGGTTCGGCTTTGGATTTGGACCTGCCTCTGCCTGTAGTCTGCCCTCAGGTGTCTCTTTCCCACCCAGACAGGAGGGAGTTAAAGCAGTATCTGATTAGGCCTCTCTTGTTCAGTTAGGCTGAGGAGAGGGAGGAGTATGGTAGTCATAATTGGAATGTGGAGTGAGCCTGTGGTGGCAGAGGCCAGTGTGACATTGCAAAAGCCAGAGGCATGCCACGTATTCTCTTGGGGAAGTTGTCCCTGGATCTCGGAACCTTGGCAGTGGCGTGCTTCACAGGCTCCCTGGGCGGGGAGGGGGGGAGGGTGTGGGTAGTGACCTGTGCTTGCACACAGTATTCTTGGTGGCAGCTGCAGCGGCGTTAGTGTTTCATGCTATTTCTGGGGTCTGAGTTGATAGCCGTGGCTCATGCATCTCTGGAGCTTGCTTAGTGGGTGCTCTGCCTTCTGTGGGTGCATGGAGCAGGAATCCCCTCCCCCATGCATGCCAAAGCAATGGTCTCTTGCCTCTTAGGCAGTTTCAGACATTTCCCCAGACTCCCTCCCGGTTAGCTGTGGTGCACTAGCTCCCTTCAGACTATGTTCACGCAGCCAACCCCCGTCCTCTTCTTGGGGTCTGACCTCTGAAACCCAAGCCTCAGCTCCCAGTGCCCCCATCCCAGTGGGTGGGCAGACGAGCATCTCAGGCTGATGAGTGCTGGTCGGCACCGATCCTCTGTGCGGGAATCTCTCCACTTTGCCCTCTGTACCCCTGTTGTTGTGCTCTCCTCCGTGGGTCCAAATCTTCCCCCCCGCCCATCCCCCATCCCCACCAGTGAAGCGGCTTCCTAGTGTGTGGAAATGTTTCCTCCTTCACAGCTCCCTTCCAGAGGTTCAGGTCCCATCCCTATTCTTTTGTCTCTGTTGTTTTTTTCTTTTTCCCTACCCAGGTATGTGGGGAGTTCCTTGCCTTTTGGGAAGTCTGAGGTCTTCTGCCAGCGTTCAGTAGGTGTTCTGTAGGAGTTGTTCCACATGTAGATGTATTTTTGATGTATTTGTGGGGAGGAAGGTGATCTCTATGTCTTACTCCTCCGCAATCTTGAAGGTCCAATTCTTATGGATTTTTAATTTTTCAGTAAAACCTTTTCTCTTCATTTCTGATCACACATCAAGGGGGGTTCAAGCTAGGAAAATTTGTGTGCTGCCGGGTTCTAGATAGCCTTTCAAGTAGGACTCCAACAAGGGTCCTCTTGCCTGGTGTCACTCTCACCAATAGACAGAGTTCAGTTCAGAAGCAAAGGACAGCATTATTCTTTGATCAGAGGTTGGAGAGGTGCAAGCTCATGCTCTAGAGCATATGCTGTCCTCACAGGTGGAGCTACTTTCCTGGGTTCTCCTCAGTGGGGAGGAGGCGGAGTTCTCAGGATTCACAGTCATGCTGCTCACGGCCCCATTTTCAGGTTTAAATCCAGAGTTATTATGGGTGGTAATGCCTGGAACAAATTTATGGGTGTTTTCATAAACCATTTTCTAGGAATCCCAGAAAACCTAGGAGAAGGCTTTTATTTTGTTGTACTAAAAGCTAAATTTCAGATTTTAAGTATTTTATTCTGTGTTGTCAGCAAATGAAATAAGAACACATTTGCTGTCATTCTATGCATTTTGCCTCACATTTCATCGTTGTCATTCTATGAATTTGCCTAATGTGTCATTCAGAATGAAGAATTTAGAAGGATGAGCTTTCATTTTGTGTATGTGATCCCATGGAGGGCTTTCTGCCAAAAATTTATTACAACGATCCCACCTCTGTCCCCTGATTAAGGAACTGAAGACTCTTCTCTATGGCAGCTCTTTGTTGAACCACATTGCTGTACTACCATTCATGTGTCTTGAGGTCATCTTGGGGTGGTATATTTAATTGGGTCCCTCTAGTATTGTAAAACTCCAAGAACACAGAATTTATTTAAAACTCTTGAGTATTTTTTGTTTGTTTTTCCAGGAAACCTTATGGCTATGTCCTTTGATTTGGGACTATAGAGTTTCTGGATAAAATCTCCAATTCTTAATTTTCTGGGTAAATTCTTGGGAATTGGTAAAGCTCCCAAGACTACTCTTTTTCATATTTTTCTAATTAACAGGGGAAGAGCCATATAAACCTTAGATTTTTAAGATCTTGGGTTATTGTATCGACCTGTCTATTTCATATCCATTAATTGTGGTAACATATTGTGTATAAAACAAATCACAGCTTTACATGTGCATTGAGCATTTCCTATGTGGAAGACATTATGCAAGAGTAAAGCAAAGAAATATAAGCTATGATATTTGTTGTCTTGGTGTGAGTGCTCTAGCTGGGGAGATGAGTTGTGAAAAGTAAAATAAGAAATATTTATATAACAGACACTGTAAGAGTTTGCAAACATTATTAAGACTAGTTATATGACAAAAATTATTGTAGAATTCAAGGCAAGAGCAATGAACTTAAATTGAGTTGCATAACAAAAAACTTATAAAAGGATGAAATTGTGTTGGAGGAGTGGATTTGGGCAGAAGGAGAAGAAAGAGAGGAGCAAAAATAAAGAGGTGGAAAACTATAAGGTGTATTTGATCAACAGAGAGCAAGGAAATCATGTATATGGGGGAGGGGCACCCTCGATCCCAAACTTCTGGACTTGTCAGGGTGCTTGGGTTGTAAGAAGCTGAAACAAAATCTGGCTCACTTAGGCAGAAAAGGAATTTACAGTATTGGGTTTTCCAACCCATGTATATGGTATATCCATCCATTTATTTAGGCCTCATTTAATTTCTCTTTATTTTTTATAGTTTGAACAGTTTTCTGTGTAGATTTGCTCATCTTTTTTTAAATTTATTTTTTATTGAGTATAGTTGAATTACAATGTTGTGTTAATTACAGCTGTACAGCAAAGTGACCCACTTATAAATATATATTCATTCTTTTTCATTTTCTTTTTCATTATGGTTTATCACAGGATATTGAAGATAGTTCCCTGTGCTATACAGTAGGACCTTGTTGTTTATCCATTCTATATATACCAGTTTGCATGTGCTAATCCCAAACTCCCACTCCTACCCTCCCCCACCTTCCTCCCCTTGGCAACCACCAGTCTATCCTCTATGTCCCTGATTTTGTTTCTGTTTCATAGATAGGTTCATTTGTGTCATATATTAGATTCCACATGTAAGTGATATCATATGGTATTTGTCTTTGTCTTTTCTGACTTGCTTCATTTAGTATGATAATCTCTAGATCCACCCATGTTGCTGCAAATGGCATTATTTCACTTTTTTATGGCTGAGTAGTATTCCATTGTATATACGTACCACATTTTCTTTATCCATTCATCTGTCGATGGATATGTAGGTTGTTTCCATGTCTTGGCTGTCATAAATAGTGCTGCTATGAACATAGGAATGCATGTAGAAGATTTGCTCATCTTTTATTAATACTTTTGTTCCTAGACAGTTGATACTTTTATGTTACTGTCAAAGATATTTTAAAAAATATTTCAATTTCTGTTGATGATACATAGAAATATAGTACATTTTCCGCGTTGTCCTTGTATCCAGCAAACTTCTAATTAAACTTATTAATTATAATAATTTTGTCTTTTTTTGAATTTTCCAAACATTTCATACCTTGTATGAATAATGACATTCTAATTTCTTCTTCCTGGCTTTATTCTTTTTCTTGCCATATTGCATTGGCCAGGACCTTCTAAGACAATATAAATAGAAGATGATGGTAGGGATTCTGATCTCAGAGGGACAGCTTTTAACCTTTCACCATTAGGAGTGATGTTTTCTCTACAGGGTTTTGTAGATACTTTTCAAAAAAGAAATAAGTTAATCCTAACTAGTTGAATAACAATTATTTTAAAATTGTGAATTAATATAATATTTAATTTTAATATTAGTAATATAATATGTATTAATATAATATTACTCAATATAAACTTTATCAAAATTTTTCTGTATCTATTGAGATGGTCACATGAATATTATCTTTATTCTGTTAATATGATGATTATATTAGTTGATTTTCAAATGAATTTTTTGTTTTTGAACTACATCCAACTTGATTGGGATATATTAATTTTTGTCAAAGTACAAGTTGATGAATCACACTCAGAAAAAATAGGACTGAGGACAGGAGAAGAGAGAGCCCTTTAACTGACAGTCTTCAATGGGAGAAGAGGATTTTCCCCAAAACCCCCCCAAAGGAGGCAGCTTAGCTTTGTGACTAAAAGCATAGGTTTTGGACTCCAGACTGCCTGGTTTGATATGCCAGCTCTGCCTCTTACTTGGTGTGGATCTTAGTTCCGAGTGGCCTTCTCTGTGTAAATGAAGATAACGCTCTATCTACCGCATAGATTTATGCTGAGAATTAAACAGTACAGCACATTAAAGTGCATAGGTCATTCCAGGCTCTAGCGAGTGGTTTAATTTCAGCTATTATTATTGTTATTAGAAAAAAAATCTCCTATAAGTGGAGAGTTCAAATGAATTTGAAAATTGTTTAAATGTATTTACCAGAAAGATTTTCATCAACTGAAAACACTGAGTAGTTGTTCGATATTTTTTCCTGATTCAAAACCTTGAATAATTTTTAAAAGTCATTTGTGATATCTGACTGTTCAACAACTTCAAACCTTTAAATTTTTGACAGCTTTATCAAGGTATTATTGACACCATAACTATGCCTATTTAGAGTGTGCAATTTGATATTTTGACATATGTGTATACCCATGAAACCGTCACCATAATCAAGACAAGGGACATATCCACTCACACCCCCAATGTTTTAATCTCTTTCCCCACCCCTCCCCAACCCCACTGGCCACCAAGAAATGGCTTTGGTGATCTGTGGCAGTCTAACCCTGCCTCCAAAACCCCGCAGAGAAAGGCAGCAAAAGTGCTTCCCTACTCTGGAGTTCTACTGGATTTTAATGAACATCAATAGAGTTTGAGCCATATAAACCCAGTACTAATACAGGGTTTAATACTGTGCTAATACAGGAAAATACAGGGTTTGTTTCAGAAAAGGTGGTACTAAAAATGCACGTAGATGAGGGACTTCCCTTGTGGTCCAGTTGTTAAGACTCCGTGATCCCAATCCAGTGGGCCTGGATTCAATCCCTGGTCAGGGAACTAGATCCTGCATGCATGCCGCAACTAAGACCTGGTGCAGCCAAATAAATAAGTAAATAAATAAATATTTTTAAAAATCTATATATATTTCTTTATAAAAAAATAAAAGTGCATTTAGATGAAAGTGTTTGTTTGTTTGATTTCCAGCAACCAAGGTGAGCTCTTATCAGGTCTGCCATGACAGACAATACTTTTATATTCCACAACCACTGTCCCATCCTTTTGTTTTTCACTCATTGTCAGTCAATTTCCCAGGGAGCATTTGCAGCCTATGTGTCCCCAGCCTTATATGGCAGGAACTGGGGGAAATAATAAGGCTAGGACCCATCTTTAAGAAACTTAGAGTTTAGTAGAAATGAAGTGAAAGGAGTAGTAGGGTAAGGAAAGTAGTAAACTTGTTAAGCCTACCATGTGCTAGACACCGTGCTGAAGTGGTTTGTACACATTCTTATTTACATCTCTCAGCAAGCCTATGAGATAGGTCCTATTAGCCTATTTACAGACGGGGAAACTGAAGCTCAGAGAAGTTAAATAACTTGCCCAAGGTTCCCGAGTTATCAGTGGCAAGGCTGAAAGTGGTCTGTGGCTCAATATCACATTAGTCTTGTTGCTGCCACTGCTCTGAGTTGCACCCTAGACCTAGTAATGAATTCCTTCTTGATCCTCTGCTTCTCCCCCTGGTCCAATTGTTATGCACACCAATCTGAATTTTTGAGGACCCAGACACTGGGCTCCTGCCTTCTCCCTGTTCTTTTTCTTAGGGCCAGGGTCAGGCATCCTGGTCCCCAACCCTGTCACTGGAGCTTCTCGTCCTGCTGCCTATGACCCCAGATGCTGACCATCTGCTGGCTCTACCTTGCACCCTGCCTGCTTCCCTGTTTCCCATCTCAAAATCTGCCTGCCCATCACTCTTGACGGGAACCCCTGCCTTGTCCTGTTGGCCTGTTGTGGCCCATTCCTGGGTCCTGCTCTCTCTGACCATCTTCTTTTGTTCTGGTCCAGCCTTTCATTATCCACAGCTGATCTGTCCTCAAGGTCTGCTCCTTTTCAGAGGAGCTCAAGTCCCGGCTTCTTCAGGTCCTGTAGCTGGTACCTGTCTCATCTGCATCATTTGACTTCATCACTACCTCCTTTTTGAGATTTCTCTCCTCTGTTTGATCTAGATTTGGACTTACTGCATGAATCATTAGCAAATAAATGTCTCCACAATTAATCACTTCCAATTTGGAGTTCAGTCTGGTAGATTATAAGGAAGTAATAGCTCATATTGAAGGACCTCACCAAGAGGAACCAGGATCCCTGTGTTTCATGGGCATGTGATGATACGAAGTTTACAAGCTTAGAGTGTGGTGCTGAAGACATTCCTACTGGTCTTCCCTGGTGAAATGTTCATCCTAATTTTTCCTTTTATCTCTAAGACCACTTTTACACAATTTTTAGTAAGTTATTAAATTAAATAGATTCAATTTTCTCTGTCTAGCCAAACTACAGATAGAAGGATCTTTGTATAAAACTAATAATAAAAGACATTTTACTTGCTTCTTTTCTCTAGAAGAGTGCCTGCATGTCACCCATGAGCGAGGGGGCACACTTGTTCTTTGTACCTTCTTTCTCTGTTCGAGGGAAATTGATTAGCAGACAGAAACGGGGGTGCAGATGTGGTTTTTACATTTAAAAAAAAAAAATCCTTGGAACGATTGGGCTTGGCTGGCACTTAGAGCAGCATGGAAACAGAGCAGCTGCTGGCAGTGTCCATGTGGAGGCCTAGCCCAGAGTTACACCAGAGGGGGTTTGAGATGTCGCCAGGTCTCTGCGTCTTGGAGTCAGTGTTGCGCCCGATGTCAATCTTTGTATAAGCCTTCTATAAACTCTCTGGGAGTTTATGCCAAGCCAGTGCTTCAGCCACGGCTTACCCATGATGGAATACTGATTATATTTTAGCCAGACTTAATGGGATACTAGCCATTGATCACAGTGAGATTGAATTGCAGGGTCTTTGGTTTTGTTTTGTTGTTGTTTATTAAAAAATTTTTATTGGAGTATAGTTGATTTAAAATGTTGTGTTACTTTCTGCCATACAGCAAAGTGAATCAGTTATACATATACATATATCCACTCTTTTTTAGATTCTTTTCCCATATAGGTCATCACAGAGCACTGAATAGAGTTCCCTGTGCTATGCAGTAGGTCCTTATTAGTTATCTATTTAATATATAGTAGTGTGTATATGTCAATCCCAATCTCCCATTTATTCCCCCCACCCTTTTTCCCCCCTGGTAACCATCAGTTTGTTTTCTACATCTGTGACTCTATTTCTATTTTGTAAATAAGTTCATTTGTACCCTTCTTTTTAGATTCCGCATATAAGTGATATCATGTGATATTTGTCTTTCTCTGTCTGACTTACTGCATTCAGTAGGACAGTCTCTAGGTCCACCCATGTTGCTGCAAATGGCATTCTTTCTTTCTTTTTTATGGCCGAATAATATTCCATTGTATATATGTGCCACATCTTCTTTATCCATTCCTCTGTTGTTGGACATTTTGGTTGCTTCCATGTCCTGGCTATTGTAAATAGTGGTGCAATGAACACTAGTGGGGTCTTTGGTTTTTAATAACCTTTATCATCTGCCTTCTTCCTTCATCAGGGAGACAGCATAAGGTGTCTATATTACCACTTTCATTATGCAGCTGAAAGAACAGGGTAGAGGTTAAAGCTACAGTTATGCATTGATAGACTGCAGCAGGCATCTACAGCAGTAGAAAATGCTGTTTTCCCATTCATCAGAAAAAGAAATCACCAGTCCTAGTGAAGTGGGCCCACTGTGAACCAGAAGACAAGAAACAGACAGGATACATGGAATTTTGAGCAAAGACAGAGAATAGCCCACTCTACCCATACGTTTGATCACTGTTATTAACTGGGCTGCTGATAATTCTGAAAGCTTTTTCATAAGTTTTTTTTAGATAGATAAAATCTAAAAATGCAAGTTTCTCCAAGTTATATATGGTAACTTTTTAGAGTTTTAGAAAGCTGTGCTTCTTTTCTTTTTCTAGGGTAACATTTTTATTTTGATTATAAAATTGCCACTATAAATAGCTAGTCAAGTTCATCAGGCAGTTAATTTACATTGATGAATCATTAAGCTAAATTTAAAAAGTAGCTGATATCTTGCTGTCACATACTGTATGTGATCCCTTTTGTCACAAAGGTAAAAAATGGTTTTGTAACCTTGCCAATATAATTCCAAAGAATTAAGAACTTATTTGTATTTGCCAATTGAAGTTATTCTGGTTATGAGCCAGAAACTGTGTCTAATTCTCTGATGAAAGTAAAAGGATTTTTCACTTTCAGGATTTTCTTATGGGTAAATAGGGCTCCCCTGATTTTTCTGGTGTGTGTATAATTATATGGGATGTATGTAACTCATGCTTTTATGCTAGTGAGTGTTAATTCAATTTGGTTTTGTTTTTAGTCCACCTGTTGCATTTAAAGAGAATTTTTTGCATATAGTGCCTTAAACCAGAAACTTAACCCCAATGATGAAAAAGACTTTTGGGTTTTCATAGAGGTTGGTAGGGGACATATTTTAGGGGAAAGGGTCTTTTTACAAGGCATCAGATCCAATTTGGCAGACTGTGGCTACTCTGCCCGTGAACCATGACGGATAGTATGAGCCATGATATTGAGATTGAAAGGGATGGTTGCCTTTGGACAAGAGAAGAGCTAAAAGCTTTTGACCTCTGAGTCTAGCCTCTCCAGCCCCATCTCCCAGGGTTGCCTGGCTACACGTCCTATACTCCAATCCTTCTCCTTCCTCCCATGACCATCACCCTTCATTTCTCTTGTTCCTTCATCTTGGAGTTCTCATCTCCTCTGGACCTGTGAAAAGCCCAGATAACAATAACAGATGACATTCACTTCTGGAGCATACTATATACTGTTCAGTGTTCCAGGTACTTTACACATACTGATTCTTTTAATCTTCACAATAACCCAATGATAAGAGGTTCTATTCATATCCCCAATTTACAGTTGAGAGAATTGAAGCACTAAGGGCCTAAACAATTTATCCAGGATCACGTGGTTGGTAGTAGAGCCAGGATGTGGACCCAGCAGTCCAACACAAGAACCCATGTTATTGGTCACCACACTATCCTGCACCTTGAACTCAGATCAACTACATAGCGCCATCACGGTACAACTAATCGGCGGCATGTTGATCTCTTCTGCTTAATTTTATGCTACTTGTGATGAGGAATATGCACCCTTTCCAGCACCTGGGGGCACACGTAAGGGCTGTCCTATAACCTTAATTATTGTCATTGTTGTCATCCTCATCCTGCACTTCATCATCTACCACTTATTAGGCACATTTATGTGTCAGGCACACTTCACATAAATGAGATTTAACTCTCACAATGATCTTAATGAGGTTCGAATTATCCCTATTTTATAGCTGAAAATACTTTACATTTAGGAAATGGCACAATGGGAGTTTAAGGTCTCCAGTGGCAGAGACCTTCAAGATGGTGGAGGAGTGAGATGTAGAGATCACCTTCCTCCCCACAGATACATCAAAAATACATCTACATGTGGAACAACTCCTACAGAACACCTACTGAACGCTGGCAGAAGACCTCAGACTTCCCAAAAGGCAAGAAACCCCCCACGTACCTGAGTAGGGCAAAAGAAAAAACAGAGACAAAAAGATAGGGACGGGACCTGCACCAGTGGGAGGGAGAAGTGAAGGAGGAAAGGTTTCCACACACTAGGAAGCCCCTTTGCAGGCAGAGATGGGAGGTGGTGTGGGGGAAGCTTCGGAGCCACGGAGGAGAGCACAGCAACAGGGGTGCAGAGGGCAAAGTGGGGAGATTCCCGCACAGAGGATCGGCACCGACCCACACTCACCAGCCCGAGAGGCTTGTGTGCTCACTCTCTGGGGTGGGTGGGGCTGGGAGCTGAGGCCCAGGCTTTGGAGGTCAGATCCCAGGGAGAGGACTGGGGTTGGCTGCATGAACACAGCCTGAAGGGGGCCAGTGCACCACAGCTAGCTGGGAGTGAGTCTGGGAAGAAGTCTGGAACTGCCTAAGAGGCAAGAGACCATTGTTTCAGAATGCACGAGGAGAGGGTATTCAGAGCACCACCTAAACAAGCTCCAGAGATGGATGCAAGCCACAGCTATCAGTGCAGACCCCAGAGACGGGCATGAGATGCTAAGGCTGCTGCTGCCGCCACCAAGAAGCCTGTGTGCAAGCACAGGTCACTGTCCACACTTCCCCTCCTGGGAGCCTGTGCAGCCCGCCACTGTCAGGTTCCCACGATCCAGAAACAACTTCCCTGGGAGAACACACGGCGTGCCTCAGGCTGGTGCAACGTGACGCTGGCCTCTGCCGCCACAGGCTCGCCCCGCATTCCATACCCCTCCCTCCCCGCAGCCTGAGTGAGCCAGAGCCCCCTAATCAGCTGCTCCTTTAATCTCATCCTGTCTGAGTGAAGAACAGATGCCCTCAGGTGACCTACACGCAGCAGTGGGGCCAAATCCAAAGCTGAACCCCAGGAGCTGTGAGAATAAAGAAGAGAAGGGGAAATTTCTCCGAGCAGCCTCAGGAGCAGCAGATTAAATCTCCCCAATCAACTTGGTGTACCCTGCATCTGTGGAATACCTGAATAGACAACCAATCATCCCAAAATTGAGGTGGTGGAGTTTGGGAGAAAATGTAGCCTTGGGGTTTGCTTTCTGCATCTAATGTGTTTCTGGTTTTATGTTTATCTTAGTTTAGTATTCAGAGATTATTATCATTGGTAGATTTGTTTATTGATTTGGTTGCTGTCTTCCTTTTTTTAAAAAAAAATATAGATATATAATTTTTCCTTTTTCTCTTTTTGTGAATGTGTTTGTATATGCTTCTTTGTGTGATTTTGTCTATATAGCTTTGCTTTTAACATTTGACCTAGAGTTCTGTCTGTCGGTTTTTTTGGTTTTGTTTTTTTTTTTTTGTTTTTGAAGTATAGTTTTGAGTGCTTGTTATCATTGGTGGATTTGTTTTTTGGTTTGGTTGTTCTCGTCTTCCTTTCTCCTTTTTATTACTTAAGATTATTTATTTTTAATAATTTTTAATTTTTATTTATTTATTATTATTTTTTTATAAATTTATTTATTCATTTTTGGCTGCATTGGATCTTTGTTGCTGCGCATGGGCTTTCTCTAGTTGCAGTGAGGGGGGCTACTCTTCATGTGGCGCGTAGGCTTCTCATTGCAGTGGCTTCTCTTGTTGCGGAGCGTGGGCTCTAGGTGTGTGGGCTTCAGTAGTTGTGTCAATTGGGCTCAGTAGGTGTGGCTCGTAGGCTCTAGAGCACAGGCTCAGTAGTTGTAGTGCACGCGCTTAGCTGCTCCGTGACATGTGGGATCTTCCCAGACCAGGTCTCGAACCGAAGTCCCCTGCATTGGCGGGTGGATTCTTAACCACTGCACCATGAGGGAAGTCCAATTTTTTTATTTTAATAACTTTATTTTCTTTCTTTCTTTCTTTTTTCTTCCTTCCTTCCTTCCTTGTTTCCTTGCTTCCTTCCTTCCTTCCTTCCTTTCTTTCTTTCCTCCCTCCCTCCCTTCCTCCCTCCCTCTTTCTTTCTTTCTTTTTTTCTCCCTTCTCTTCTGAGCTGTGTGGCTGACAGGGTTTTTGTGCTCCACCCGGGTGTCAGGCCTGTGCCTCTGAGGTGGGAGAGCTGAGTTCAGGACTTTGGTCCACCAGAGACCACCCAGCTCCATGCAATATCAAATGGCAAAAGCTCTCCCAGAGATCTCCATCTCAATGCTAAAACCCAGCTCCATGTAACGACCAGTAAGCTACAGTGCTGGACACCCTAGGTCAAACAACAAGCAAGACAGGTACACAACCACACCCATTAGCAGAGAGGCAGTGTAAAATCATAATAATTTCACAGACACCCCAAAGCACACAGCCAGATGCAGTCCTACCCACCAGAAAGACAAGATCCAGCCTCATCCAGCAGAACACAGGAATGAGTCCCCTCCACCAGGAAGCCTACAAAACCCACACACCAACCTTACCCACTGGGGGCAAACACCAAAAACAATGGGAACTACGAACTTGCAGCCCTCAAAAAGGAGACCCCAAACACAGTAAGTTAAGCAAGATGAGAAGACAGAGAAATAAACAGCAGGTGAAGAGCAAAGTAAAAACCCACCAGACAAAACAAATGAAGAGAAAATAGGTACTCTACCTGAAAAAGAATTCAGAGTAATGATAGTAAAGATGATCCAAAATCTTGGAAATAGAATGGAGAAAATACAAGAAACGCTTAACAAGGACCTAGAAGAACTAAAGCACAAAAGAACAATGATAAACAACACAATAAATGAAATTAAAAATTCTCTAAAAGGAATAAATAGCAGAATAACTGAGGCAGAGGAATGGATAAATTACCTGGAAGATAAAATAGTGGAAACAACTACCACAGAGCAGAGTAAATATAAAAGAATGAGAAGAATTGAGGACAGTCTCAGAGACCTCTGGGACAACATTAAATGCACCAACATTCGAATTATAGGGGTCCCAGAAGACGAAGAGAAAAAGAAAGGGACTGAGAAAAGATTTGAAGAGATTATAGTTGAAAACTTCCCTAATATGGGAAAGGAAATAGTCAATCAAGTCCAAGAAGCACAGAGAGTCCCATACAGGAGAAATCCAAGGAGAAACACACCAAGAAACATATTAATCAAACTATGAAAAATTAAATACAAAGGAAAAATACTAAAAGCAGCAAGGGAAAAGCAAGAAATAACATACAAGGGAATCCCTATCAGGTTAACAGCTGATGTTTCAGCAGAAACTCTGCAAGGGGAAGGGAGTGGCAGGACATATTTAAAGTGATGAAAGGGAAAACTTACAACTAACATTACTCTACCCAGCAAGGATCTCATTCAGATTCGATGGAGAAATTAAAAGCTTTACAGACAATCAAAAGCTAAGAGAATTCAACACCACCAAACCAGCTCTACAACAAATGCTAAAGGAACTTCTCTAGGCAGGAAACACAAGAGAAAGAAAAGACCTACAACAACAAACCTCCCAAAATTGAGAAACTGGTAATAAGAACATACATATCGATAACTACTTTAAATGTAAATGGATTAAATCCTTCAACCAAAAGACATAGACTGGCTGAATGGATACAATAACAAGACCAATATACATGCTGTCTACAAGAGACCCACTTCAGACGTAGGGACACATACGGACTGAGAGTGAGGGGATGGAAAAAGATATTCCATACAAATGGAAATCAAAAGAAAGCTGGAGTAGCAATTCCCATATCAGGCAAAGTGGACTTTAAAATAATGACTATTACAAGAGACAAAGAAGGACACTACATAATGATCAAGGGATCAATGCAGGAAGAAGATATAACAAGTGTAAATATTTATGCACCCAACATAGGGCCACCTAAATACATAAGGCAAATGCTAACAGCCATAAAAGGGGAAATTGACAGTAACACATTCATAGTAGGGAATTTTAACACCCCACTTTCACCAATGGACTGATCATCCAAAATGAAAATAAATAAGGAAACACAAGCTTTAAATGACACCTTAAGCAAGATGGACTTAATTCATATTTATATGACATTCCAACCAAAAACAACAGACTACACTTTATTCTCAAGTGGTCATGGAACATTCTCCAGGATAGATCATATTGTGGGTCACAAATCAAGCCTTGGTAAATTTAAGAAAATTGAATACATATCAAGTATCTTTTCCGACCACAATGCTATGAGACTAGATATCAATTACAGGGAAAAATTTGTAAAAAGTACAAACACATGGAGGCTAAACAATACACTACTAAATAACCAAGAGATCACTGAAGAAATCAAAGAGGAAATCAAAAAATACCTAGAAACGAATGACAATAAAATCACGGTGACTCAAAGCCTATGGGATGCAGCAAAAGAAGTTCTAACAGGGAAGTTTATAGCAATACAATCCTACCTCAAGAAACAAGAAAAATCTCAAATAAACCTTAATCTCAACCTAACCTTACACCTAAAGCAATTAGAGAAAGAAGAACAAAAAAACCCTAAAGTTAGCAGAAGGAAAGAAATCATAAAATCAGATCAGAAATAAATGAAAATGAAATGAAGAAAACAATAGCAAAGATCAATAAAGCTAAAATCTGGTTCTTTGAGAAGATGAACAAAATTGGTAAAGCATTATCCAGACTCATCAAGAAAAAAAGGGAGAAGACTCAAATCAATAGAATTAGAAATGGAAAAGGAGAAGTAACAACTGACACTGCAGAAATACAAAGGATCATGAGAGATTACTACTAGTAATTATATGCCAATAAAATGGACAACCTGGAAGAAATGGACAAATTCTTAGAAAAGCACAACCTTCTGAGACTGAAACAGGAAGAAATAGAAAATATAAACATACCAATGACAAGCACTGAAACTGAGACTGTGATTTAAAATCTTCCAACAAACAAAAGCCCAGGACCAGATGCCTTCACAGGCGAATTCTATCAAACATTTAGAGAAGAGCTAACACCTATCCTTCTCAAACTCTTCCAAAATATAGCAGAGGGAGGAACACTCCTAACCACTTTCTATGAGGCCATCACCCGGATACATAAACCAAGCAAAGTTGTCACAAAGAAAGAAAACTACAGGCCAATATCACTGATGAACATAGATGCAAAAATCCTCAACAAAATACTAGCAGACAGAATCCAACAGCACATGAAGAGGATCATACAACATGATTAAGTGGGATTTATCCCAGGGATGCAAGGATTCTTCAATATATGCAAATCAATCAATGTGATAAGCCATATAAACAAATTGAAGGAGAAAAAACATATGATCATCTCAATAGATGCAGAAAAATCTTTTGACAAAATTCAACACCCATTTATGATAAAAACCCTCCAGAAAGTAAGCATAGAGGGAACTTACCTCGAAATAATAAAGGCCATATATGACAAACCCACAACCAACATCGTTCTCAATGGTGAAAAACTGAAAGTATTTCCTCTAACATCAGGAACAAGACAAGGTTGTCCACTCTAACCACTATTATTCAACATAGTTTTGGAAGTTTTATCCACAGCAATCAGAGAAGAAAAAGAAATAAAAGGAATCCAAATCCAGAAAAGAAGAAGTAAAGGTGTTACTCTTTGCAGATGAAATGATACTATACATAGAGAATCCTAAAGATGCCACCAGAATGCTACTAGATCTAATCAGTGAATTTGGTAAAGTAGCGGGATACAAAATTAATGCACAGAAATCTCTTGCATTTCTATACACTAGGATGAAAATCTGAAAGAGAAATTAAGGAAACACTCCCATTTACCATTGCAACCAAAAAAATAAAATACCTAGGAATGAACCTACCTAAGGAGATAAAAGACATGTATGCAGAAAACTGTAAGACACTGATGAAAGAAATTACAGATGATACAAACAGATGGAGAGATATACCATGTTCTTGTATTGGAAGAATCAACATTGTGAAAGTGACTCTACTACACAAAGCAATCTACAGATTCAATGCAATCCCTATCAAACTATCAATGACACTTTTCACAGGACTAGAACAAAAAATTTCACAATTTGCGAAACACAAAGGACCCCGTATAGCTAAAGCAATCTTGAGAAAGAAAAACGGAGCTGGAGGAATCCCTGACTTCAGATTATACTACAAAGCTACAGTAATCAAGACAGTATGGTACTGGCAGAAAAACAGAAATATAGATCAATGGAACAGGATAGAAAGCCCAGAGGTAAACCTAGGCACATATGGTCACCTTATTTTTGATAAAGGAGGCAAGAATATACAATGGAGAAAAGACAGCATCTTCAATAAGTAGTGCTGGGAAAACTGGACAGCTACATGGTAAAGAATGAAGTTAGAATGCTCCCTAACACCATACACAAAAATAAACTCAAAATGGATTAAAGACCTAAATGTAAGGCCAGACACTGTAAAACTCTTAGAGGAAAACATAGGCAGAACACTCTATGACATGCATCACAGCAAGATCCGTTTTGACCCACCTCCTAGAGAAATGGAAATAAAAGCAAAAATAAACAAATGGGACCTAATGAAATGTAAAAGCTTTCGCACAGCAAAGGAAACTGTAAACAAGAAGAAAAGACACCCCCAGAATGGGAGAAAATATTTGCAAATGAAGTAACTGAATTAATCTCCAAAATTAACAAGCAGCTCATGCAGCTCAATATCAAGCAAAACAAACAACCTAATCCAAAAATGAGTAGAAGACCTAAATAGACATTTCTCCAAAGAAGATATATAGATTGCCAAGAAACATCTGAAAGGATGCTCAACATCCCCAATCATTAGAGAAATGCCAATCAAAACTAGAATGAGGTATCACCTGACACTGGTCAGAATGGGCATCATCAAAAAATCTACAAAATAAATGCTGAAGAGGGTGTGGAGAAAAGGAACACTCTTGCACTGTTGGTGGCAATGTAAATTGATACAGCCACTATGGAGAACAGTATGGAGGTTCCTTAAAAAACTAAAAATAGAACTACCATACAACCCAGCAATCCCACTACTGGGCATATACCCAGAGAAAACCATAATTCAAAAAGAATCGGGCTTCCCTGGTGGCGCAGTGGTTGAGAGTCCGCCTGCCGATGCAGGGGACGCGGGTTCGTGCCCTGGTCCGGGAGGATCCCACATGCTGCGGAGCGGCTGGGCCCGTGAGCCATGGCCGCTGAGCCTGCGCGTCCAGAGCCTGTGCTCCGCAACGGGAGAGGCCACAACAGTGAGAGGCCCGCGTACTGCAAAAAAAAAAAAAAAACAACAAAAAACAAACAAACAACAAAAAAAGAATCATGTACCATAATGTTCATTGCAGCTCTATTTACAATAGCTAGGACATGGAAGCAACCTAAGTGTCCATCAACAGATGAATGATAAAGAAGATGTGGCACATATATACAATCGAATGTTACTCAACCATAAAACGAAACGAAATTGAGTTATTTGTAATGAGGTGGATGTACCTAGAGTCTGTCATATGGAGTGAAGTGAGTCAGAAAGAGAAAGACAAATACCTCATGCTAACACTTATATATCGAATCTAAAAAAGGAAAAATAAAAAAGCTTCTGAAGAGCCTAGGGGCAGGACAGGAATAAAGACGAGAAGTAGAGAATGGACTTGAGGACACGACGAGGGGGAAGAGTAAGCTGGGACGAAGTGAGAGTTGCATGGACATATATACACTACCAAATGTAAAATAAATAGCTAGTGGGAAGCAGCCACATAGCACAGGGAGATCAGCTCGGTGCTTTGTTACCACCTATAGGCGCAATACAGGGAGGGTGGAAGGGAAATGCAAGGGCGAGGAGATATGGGGATATATGTATAGCTGATTCACTTTGTTATAAAGCAGGTATTAACACACACACACAGACACACACACAGACACAAGACCCCTCCAGTGAGTTCCAGAATCCTTTTCCTTAACAACTGTACATTATATGGTCAATTAATTAAGAAAATTAAAAAGGAACTGAGTAGGTAAGAAAAAAAGCAATGAAATGACGCGTTTTGCTTCCCCAGGTGTTAGGATTTCTTCCACACTTGTGTTAGACTCTAGAACACTCATATCATGTGTAACTGTCTCCGCAAAGGGATGGGCCAGGTTGTTAACCCTGGTTTTCTTGGACTCACGATACTTCTGTCCTCCACTGGATGCCTCCACTTTACTCAATTATTTTCCTCCACACGTTCTATTGATTACATATTCATTTGGGATAGTTGGGTTATCCCTTCCATTTTGAAACTGTGAGACAGTTCCCTTAATTTCCAACTTAGTATGAAGCTCTTCAATTAGATTGCTTTTCTTTTAACACCTCAGCTCACATCAGTGCAGAAATGAGAATTTTAATTTGTTGTAGAATTGAGAAGTTATTTTGGAGCATAGGGGTACTTTAAGAAAGGCAAACTGGTATTTAAATAATGAAGCATTTTCCTAGGCTTCTTTGGACAGCCAGTTGGCCATGCAGGAGACCTGACTGCTTGTGAGAGGATGAGAGGGGTGATCGTGTACAAGAAAGATGCAGAAAAAGAAGTCGGCATAATCCAAAGTCAAGTTCCATCTTCTTTGTGGTCCAGATTGGAGCTATCGCTCCAAGGATCACTGAGGGGCATTTTCCCCTGAGCTGTCTTTGGAGACTGTGCCAGTGGCTTCAAATGCCAAGTTATGACCACCTCAGCTGCTATAATGAGGTTAATTGATGAGAACTTGAGAGGAACTGCCTTGCTTCTAGCTGACCAAGTCCCACCTGCAGCTTGATGCTCCCCTGGTTCATCACTCTTGCCCTGCCTGGGGAGGGGGCCTCACAACCTGGGTGAGAAGGTTCAGGGCTTTTTGCTGCAGTTTTTGGCAGCTTGCTGCTGTCAATTTAGGGACAAAGCTGAGTTCCAAAAAACGAAGACAAGTATAAACTGAAATGAAGTCTAGGTCCCAATGGACCTTTGGATGATATAACAATAATTGGCTAAAATAAAAACGTTTATAAAGCAGACAGTGAGCAGACAAATGATAGCCTTTGACCATTCTTTCATTAGAGGAGAATCCTATCTTCCACGATTGTGTTATTTTGGGGATAGCTGATAGCTAATAGAACCAATCTAACATCTACAGGGCTGTTTTTCAGAGTTCTGGACTAGGTTTCTTAGCATAATACATTGTTGTGATGCTTATGGTCTCCAATTCTTTTTGCCAAGCCTACTTCATCAGTCCCCTGGTGTCCCGCAGATTTTTGAAGCATTGGAATCCTAGCAACAGATTTTTCATTTAAGTAGGATCGTCCTGATCACCAGCCTCCCACAGGCTGGTAAAAGTTTTGTGCTGCTTCTGAGCACTCACAGATCATCCCTAGAGCATTTTTTTGTTGTTGAGCCTGCTCTTCCACCAATTTAGTAGAAAAATGTAACTTGCTTGTGAATCTACAATCAGGTGTCAAAACAAGATGGCCTTCTCCTAGGAGATAATACCGCCTCAATGGGGAGGTGGTTTTTATTGGTTTATTTGTTTGTGAGTATGATTTTGTCTAAGGATATGAATAATAGAAAAGCTCTTTAACCTTTTTAAATTTGGAAGGCCAAATTAATAGTAGTCCATTCCATTCCAAGAATTTTCTGATTATTTTTTTAATTCAGTGTCCCTCAAGTCTTATATATATATATATTTTTCAGCAACATGTAATAAAGTGAAAGTTGAAATGTATAATAGATCATAAACTTGAGTTTTTGAAAGATTTCCCCCCTAATTCTAAAACTAGAAACAACAATATTAAATATTTACTATATTCCAGGTACTGTTCTAAGCAGTTCACTTCTATTAGCTCATTGAACCCACAATAACCTTTTGCTGTCGTAACTATTATTATCCCCATTTTACAGACAGGAAAGTGAGGCACATAGAAGTTATGGAACCTGCACAAAGTCTCATCACAAGTAACGGCGTAGGCATCTGAATCCTGGGAAGTCTGGCTTCACAGCCCATGGTGCTAATAATTGAGCTGAATTTAATGTAGAGAACTTCAAAAGCATGAAAAAACTGCCCATTTCCCCACCATTTAAAGATACCTGGTAAATGGAAACAATTAAAACTTAGCTATACATACATGTATAAAACCATCATGTTAAAAAAAAAAACCCATCATGTTGTATACAGTGAACTTATATGATGTGATATGTCAATTATATCTCAATAAACCTGGAAAAAAACTGAACTGCATCTACTTTCTGAATTTTTATGTGCATATAACTTAAAAAAAGATAGTTTATTTGCACATACTGTTTTGTACCCCACCCCTACTTTCGTACTTTCCCATGTCAAAAATCATTCTTCTTGATCATGATTTTTTTGCTGCATAATGCTCCATTGTATGGAAGTACATAATTTACATGATTAAATTTCTTATTAAAAGACAGTTATGGTATTTCTTCAGTGACCCATTGGTTGTTTAGCTTCCATATGTTTGTGGGTTTTTTGCATTTTTTCTTGTAGTTGATATCTAGTCTTAAATCTTTGTAGTTGGAAAAGATGCTTGATATGATTTCAAGCTTCTTAAAAATTTATTTGTTTTGGGACTTCCCTCGTGGTCCAGTGGTTAAGACTCCACACTTCCACTGCAGGGGGCACGGGTTCGATCCCTGGTTGGGGAACTAAGATCGTGCATGCTGGGTGGCACGGCCAAAACATTTTATTTGTTTTGTGGCATTGCATGTGACTTATCCTGGAGAATATTGCCTTGAAAACAGTATGTGTTCTGCTACTTCCGGATAGAATGATCTCTCTCTCTATATCTGTTAAGTACATCTGGTCTAATGTGTCATTTCAGGCTAGTGTTTCCTTATTGATTTTCTGTCTGGATGCTCTGTCCATTGATGTAACTGGGGTGTTACTATGTGTTATCAATTTCTACCTTTATGTTTTTTAGTATTTACTTTATGTTTTTAGGTGCTTCTATGTTGGGTGCATATATATTTATAATTGTTATATCTTCTTGTTGGATTGATCCCTATATCATTATGTAATGTCTGTCTTTGTCCGTTTTTACAGTTTTTTAAAAAATCTATTTTGTCTGATATAAGTATTGCTACCCTGGCTTTTTTTGTGTGTTCATTTGTGTGGAATAACTTTGTCCACTCCCTCACTTTCAGTCTGTTTCTGTATCTAGATCTGAAGTGAGTCTCTTGTATGCAGAATATATATGTCTTATTTTTGTATCCATTCAGCTACTCTATGACTTTCGATTGGAACATTTAGTCCATTTACATTTAAAGTAATTGTTGGTAGATATATACTTATTACCATTTTGTTGATTGTTTTCTGGTTGTTTTTGTAGTTCTTCTTTGTTCCTTTCTTCTTCTTTTGCTCTCTTCCCTTGTGATTTGATGATTATTTTTAGTGTTATGTTTGACTTCCTTTCTCTTTTTTTGTGAGTGTGTCTATTATAGGTTTGTGGTTTCCATGAGGTTCATATATAACAAAATATGTAGATATAGATTATATTTATAGATATAGATTTTTAAAAAAATTTGATCATCTCTTAAGTTGGAACACATTCTAACAACCCTACATTTTTCCTCCTCCTTCACCATATTTAATGTTTTTGCCATCATATTTGCATCTTTTTGTTTTGTGTATTCCTTAACTACTTATTGTGGCTATAGGTGGTTTTACTACTTTTGTCTTTTAACCTTCCTACTAGCTTTATAAGTGGTTAATCCACTACCTTTAGTGTATGTTTTCCTTGACCGATGAATATTTTCCTTTCATAATTTTCCGAATTCTAGTGTTCTTTTCTTTTCCACTTAGAGAAGTCCCTTTAACATTTCTTGTAAAGCTAGTTTAGTGGTGCTGAACTCTTAGCTTTTGCTTGTCTGTAAACTCTTTATTCCTCTTTCAAATCTGAATGATAGCCTTGCTGAGTAGAGTATTTTGGCTGTAGGTTTTTTTTTTTTTTATCACTTTAAATATATTGTGCCTCTCCCTTCTGACCTGCAAAATTTGCTGAAAAACCAGCTGATAGTCTTATGGGAGTTGCCTTGCATATAATTAGTTGCTTTTCCCTTGCTGCTTTTAAGATTCTCTTTTTATATTTAATTTTTGCCATTTAAGTTAGAATGTGTCTTGATGTGGTCCTCTTTGGGTTCATCTTGTTTGAGACTCTTTGAGCTTCCTGAACTTGATGTCTGTTTCCTTTCCCAGGTTAGTGAACTTTGCAGCTATTATTTCTTCCAATAAGGTCTTTGTTCCTGTCTCTCTTTTCCTCTGGGACCCCCTTAATGTGAATGTTAGTATGCCTGATGTTGTCCCATAAGTCTCTTAAACTATTCTCATTTTTAAAAATTCTTTTTTCCTTTTTCTGTTCAGCTCTGTTTATTTTTTTATTTCTGTTTTGTATTCTTCAGCTCTGTTTGTTTCTTCTTTGTATTTTCTAACTCTTTGTTAAACTTCTCATTGAGTTCATCCATTCTTCTCCTGAGTTTGCTGAGCATCTTTATGATTATTATCATGAATTATTTATTGGATAAATTGTTATCACCACTTCACTTAATTCTTCTCTGGATTTTTGTCTCATTCCTTTGTTTACGACATATTCCTCTATCTCTTCATTTACCCTAATTCTGTGTCTATTTCTCTGTATTATGTAGGTCAGTTACAATTCCTGATTTCATAGAAATGGTCTTACGTAGCAGGTGCCCTATGGGTTCCAGCAGCACATGTCCCTATAGTTGCCAGAGCTATACACTCTAAGGGTGTCCCCTATGTGGGCTGCATGGGTCCTTCTGTTGTGGTTGGGCTGACTGCTGTGGGTGCACCGGTTGGTTGCCAGGCCCTGCCTCATGTGGTGGCTGCTGGCCTGCTGATGGGTGAGGCTGAGTCCCAGCATGACCGGTTGCATGGCCTTGGGAATCCTAGGATTTTGGTGGCCTGGTGGCGGGCAGGATTGAATCCAGGCATGACTGGCTGTGGGGATTGGGGGCCCCAAGACTGGTGTTGACTTGCTGGTGGGTGGGTAAGCCCCCAGTGCTAATAGGCTAGAGGGAAGACTCCAGTATAGTGCTTGTCAGCACAGGTGTCCTCGTGGTAGAATGAGCTCCCCAAATGGCTGCCTCCAGCTTCTATGTCCCCAGGGGGAGTCCCAGTTGCCTCCTGCCTCTCTGGATATTCTCTAAGATTGGCAGGTGGGTCTGATTCAGGTTTCTTTCAAATTACTGCCTCTGCACTGGGACATGGAGTGTGCGCCCTTTCAGAGCAGAGTCTCTGTTTCCTACAGTCCCCTGGCTCTCTTGTATTCAAGCCTCACTGGCTTCAAAGTCAGTCATTCCAGGGACTCATCTTCCCAGTGCAGGACCTGTGGGCTGGGGAGCCCAACGTGTGGCTCTAACTCCTTGCTTCTTGGGACAAACCTCTGCAATTGTAATCATCCTTACCTTTGTGAGCTGCATACCTGGAGGTGTGGGTCTTGACTATACTGCGTCTCTGCCTCTCCTACCAATTCATTGTGGATCCTTCTTAAATCTTTAGTTGTAGAAAATCTTTTCTTCTAGTCTTCAGGTCATTCCTCTAGATAGTTGCTCTATAAGTAGTTGTAATTTTAATGTGTCTGTGGGAAGAGGTGAGCTCAGGGTCTTCCTACTCACCATCTTGGCCAAACCTCAGGATATGCACATTTTAAGTTCCTTGATTTATATTGTCAATTATTCTCCAGAAAGATAGTCTCAAGTTACATTAATGCTAGCAGTCAACAAAATGGCTTATTTTCCTGGACACTAGATGCCTCTTTTTATTTAATAGACAAAACAAAAGAAAAAAATTCTCATTTCAGTGCATATTTTTTGACTTACAAGAAGTACAAAAATTAACAAATTTTTTTTTATCCCTTGAGTAAGTATATGTGGTTCAAATGTTAAAGAAACAAAACATTATACAGGATGAGTACCTCCAATACCTGCTTCCCAGACATCCATCAGTAACTCTCTCAGGAGGCAACCACTCTAGCATTTTCTCAAGTAGCCTCCCTAAAATAATTATGCACGTATAAGGAAAGGCACATGGAAGTAAACACGTTTGTGTGTGTGTGTGTGTCTGCATGCACGTGTGTCCTTATTTTTTCCCCGCACAAACAGAAGCACACTATACATATTGTTTTGCCCCTTGCTTTTTTCACTTAACAAAATACCTTGAAGATTTTTCCATATTAGCAAGCAAAGAACTATCTTACTATTTTTAATGTCTACTACTGCATTATAAGGGAAAAGCTGCAAATATTAACATTTGTTTATTGTCTATGGGTATTTCTTCTTCTTCTGCAATTGCCTGTCAATATTTTTTGAGCCTTTTGTTACTGTGGTTTTTTTATTATTTTGGTTATTGTTTATGATATGTAAAGCTTTTTTATATAATAAAATTACCAGCCTATTTGTACTAAATGATGCAAATTTTATTTCACATTTCATTGTTGGCCTTTTAATTTTGTTTTATGATTGTGGGTTTTTTTGTTGTTGTTCTTTGTTTTGGTGTGGCTATAGAGAATTCTTTTTAGATAATCAAATCTATCAATCTTTTCGGTTTGGCTTGTGAATAATTTTCCTGGATGATCAAAGCCTCCAACTGCCCCTTTGTTTACTTGGATTCTTTTGACATAGAATCATGGGATTTGGACTAGAAAGACCTTAGAGTTAACAGAGGAAAAATTTCCAGTCAGTGCAAAAGCCCCTATAGCAACACTGATAGATACAGGTCTTCCTTTGCTTGAATGAATCAGTGGCCCAGAACTCACCACCTAACAAAACACATTCCATTGGCCAGCTCTGTTTTATAAAGCCTTTTACTGAATAGAGCTTTAACGTATCTCCTTGAGTCTTCTGTCTAGTGTTGTCTTCTTAATAAGCACAGACAGATTTATTTTCTCTTCTACATACATTCAATTGTTTTTTCATAATTTATTCCTTTTTTATTTTTTAAGCAATCCATATTTTAGATGTATTTTTTAATGTTGCAAGAAAAAACTCCAAACAGTATGGAAGTATTACCTTATGGTAATGAGTATGGATGTTTTTACCACCTTAACCATTTTTAGGTGTACAGTTTGTTTGTTTTAAGTGTGTTCACGTCTTTGGGGAGCACATCTCCAGAACGGTTTCATCTCACAAAACTGAAGCTCTATAGCCATTAAACAACTCACCATTACCCCCTCCACTCAGCTCCTGGCAACCACCATTCTACTTTCTATTTCTATGAATTTGACTCCTTTGGACACTTCATATAAGTAGAATCACACAGTTTTTAAAATTTATGATTGGCTTATTTCACTTAGCATAATGCCCTCAAGGTCCATCTGTGTTGTGGCATGTGACAGAATTTCCTTCTTTTTTAAGGTCACACAATATTCCATTGTATGAATATACTATAATACATTTTGTTTATTCCTTCACCTGTGAAAGGATACTTAGGTTGCTTCTACATCTTGGCTATTGTGAATAATGCTGCTATGAACATGGGTGTGCAAATATCTCTTTGAGACCCTGCTTTCAATTATTTTGGATATGTACCCAGAAGTGGGATTGCTAGATCATACAGTAAGTCTATTTTTTTGAGGATCATACAGTAATTCTATTTTCTGAGGAATTGCCATACTGTTTTCTATAGCAGCTGCATCGTTTTACAATCCCACCAACAGTGACTAAGAGTTCCAGTTCCTCACCAACACTTGATATTTTCTGTATTTTTTAATCTTTTGGATAGTAGCCATCATAGTGGATGTGAGAATCAATTGTTTTGAATAACATATCTATCAGAATTTGTTTTTTTAAAATAATGTCCAAGTAACAGTTCTCCAATTTCATGTATTCCGTAAAAGCAATATTATAAACTAGAATGGATCCATGAGTACTTATATTTGGAGGACTTTTATCTCTTATGGGTTGGTTCTATTTTATATATGTCTCATTTATAAAATAGTTTCTATGGGCGTAAGCTGAAATTCGGTGTCTGTGGTCAAAGTGGGATTAATTTGAATTGAACTTGATTAAGATGAAATGACTTTATTAGCTTCATATTGACTTGGGAGTTGGTGGTGGCTAAAGAAGGTACTGGGACATTACGTTAAAGAAGGTACTGGGGCAGTGTTGAAACCTGGTTTACCTCCTGCCTCTGTTAAGTTAGAATATTAGTGCTGCTTTCAGCACTCAGAAGGTATTTCCTAGTGTCTTAAGGCAGCAGGACACTTCCCACCATTTTCAAATCATGGAATATAGGCTGTGGTAGAGATTTCTTTATCGTGAATCCCTTCTGGTATATCATGTCTTATCTTATCTTATTCATAAGATGAGGCTTCACTGAGTCTTGGCTTCGCTGTCCTGGTTTGACCACTAGGTGATTTGGGGTCAAGTATCTCAATCTTGGTGATTGTTAGATTTTTAACCTTTTAAATAAAGATAATAATGCTTGTACCTACTTCATATTGTCGTGAGGGCTAAATGAGATAAGGCATGAAAAGCATTTAGCAAAGTCTTTGGCATGTAAGTGTTACATAAACATAGTGGCTGTTGATGTTGTTATAGCTTGTAATCATACAGTTGAGGCCAATCAACCTTTGTTCTCAAGATAAAGGTCTAAAACCATGGTGTGGCTCTTTTTCTAGGGTAATTTTACTAGCTCGGATATCCTCTATTTATCTTCTGGGTAGATGGTTTTTCTTTCTTTCTTCTCATGAGCATGAAGGGATTCCAAGTCTAGTTTTGATTGCATGTTGTCCAACAAAGTGAAAAACAGCTGTTGTCAGGATTATAAAAGTCTTTGCTGTGCCCTGTGTGTGTGATATACCTCAAAGATTTGTTTTTTTGCTAAACCACTTTCCTTTGCTTTCAAATGATAAGTCCATACAGGCTATAACCCCAAACCTCTTTGATCTAATTTCCAAAATATGACCATGCCGTAGATTAAATAGTTTATTTCGCCTTGTTGTTCATGCTCTGACTTGATTTTGAACTTCTGTCTTTACAGGCATCATATTTCAGTTTCTTCTGGCAGAAATTCTTTCCTCCTTATCTTTTGGTTTCATCTGTTAGCAATCTACCCACAACCATCCACGACATGGTCCTCATTTGCTGTCTCTTCCCTCCCTTTCTCCTTCTTTCCCTACATCCCTCCTTCTATCCCTTTTTCTCCATTATCCACTCACACATACTTATTGAGAAGCTACTGTGTGGAATGCACTGCACTCCTTAAGATCTGGACCCGGGCACTGTCTTTGCTGGTTCCGTCACTGCAGATCTAACAGGTCAGTTGAGATTTATGGCTATATTATCACTAGGTTCCCCTATACTTGTTGAAACAAATATTCTCTGAAGATAGAAGAGAAGATATTCTCTGAAGATAGGCTGCTTCCCAGGCCCTTAATCTCCTGTGCTGTCCCGGAGCTGACAAAATGTGTCCTCACCTCTAAAAGCTCTCACCTCGGCCTTCACCTCTGTCTTGAACTTCCTTCTTATTCTCCAGGAACATTCTTCACATTTCTTAGAGCTTCCTTAGTTAATTTTTGATAATTTTTTTTTCTTTCTCTACTTTTAAAATGAAGCCAAGTATCATCAGAACTTGTTTCTGGCCTGTGCATGTCTATGGCTGAGTTAACAGGTTTGTTTTTAATCTGATGCCCAAGTACTCAGAATTTGGTTCACTCTGAAAATTTCCCTTTAGTCATTTGCTTAGCGTTTCTACCTCTCCTCCTTAAACTCTAGGCTTTATTTTGAAAATATCGAGGCCGACCTTCGGCTCTTCAGGTGGGTGAATGTGGCTAAGTCCACTGATGGGTAAGGCTTTCCTCTACTCTACTTGCTTTGACCACCTGCGACATCTCTAGAGGCTGCTGTCACCAGAAATGGGGCTGCTGCTGTAGCTGTGTCTGCCTCCGGCTTGCCAGGTCCCTTTATTGGGAGGAAACTGTTCTGTTTCTGATAGGGGTGTGAGAGGAGGGTCTGTCGTTCACTGCTGTTCCCTAGCAATCCACAGCAATGTCAAGTTTCTCTCCTCTGTGCCCTGATGGCAATCTTTCCATTATCACAATCATCTCCACCTCCTCTTCCCGCTTCTTTTTCTCTTCTTCCTCCTTTTCCTCCTGGTGACTTTATCAAAGCTTACCTTAAGTGTTTCTCACTGTAAAGCCTTCGTATTTTTAGAATAAACTTCATTGAATCCTCCTCTGTGCTCCTACGCTTATCTCTCTGTTATAGCACTTATAATTTAGTATTATAGCTCTCTCTCTACCCTGCTCACCCGTGAGCTCATACAGGATAAATGCGGGGTATTATTAATATCATTTCCCTTAAACGTAGCAGAGTATTCATGCTGAGCTGATAGAGCAGGGTAGTTAAAATCACCGACTCTGGAATGAGCCTGCTGAGAGTCACATCTTGTCCCTGCCAGTTCTTAACTGTGTAATCTGGGCAAATTGTTTAACTTCTCTGTGCCTCAGTGTTTTCATTTACGAACTGGAGATAATAATAATGATGCTTAGAACAGTTCCTGCCATACAGTATGGCCAGTTAAATGTTTGCTACTGTGTGTTGAATTCAGTTGAATAGAATCATTATAATCAAGTTCACCAGTCATGTATTTAGTGAAGGTGTGTATGTTGTACATTGATGGTCATTACACCTAGAATAGGGCCAGGCATATAGGCATTCAATCAATATTTTTGAGTGAATGCGTGAATGTGCTGGACATTATAGACACAAAGAAATATAAGTCCTTATTTCTTTCTTTCAGATTTCACAGACTGATTGGGAATGCAAAAAGGAGATAAGATAATATTTGAGTGCTACATGAATGCACCATTCATCTGTCTATGGACATTTGGGTTGCTTCTATCTCTTGGCTCTTGTGGGGAATGCAGCTATGGACGTGGGTATGCAAATATCTCTGTGAGACCCTTTCAGTTCCTTTGGATGTATACGTAGAGTGGGATTGTTGGATCATATGGTAATTCTATTTTTAGTTTTTCGATGAATTGCCATACTGTTTTTCATAGCAGTTGCACCATTTTGTAATCCCACCAAGAGTGGACAAGGAGAAGTCATTCATTTTTCAGCTGATTTTAAGGGAACATAAATAAGCTAGTTTTTTGTCTCCAATATTACCATGTACTTCCAGTATGTTTATACCTTTAAAAAGTGTATTACTGGTAGGAAAGTATTAAATCACACTTTTTCATCTTTGTACATTTGTAAGAATTGCATAAACCAAGATGATTCTCAAAGAAAATGACTTTGTATTTTTTTAGGTCAAACTTTTGTAACCTGTAGTGTGCATAATTAAAATGAAGGTGGTCTACTTCCTTCTGGATTCTCTGGACTCTCTGTTAGCATCTTCCTAAACTCACTGAATAATCAAGTAATTCTCAGTCAGTGACTCCTATTTCCTGATTTAGGCTTTTCATTGTTTTCTGAACATTTCTATCTATGTATTTTGCTTCTTTTTAGACATATCCCATCAGGATAATCACGAACAAATTACAACTTTAACGCCACCTGCCTGTGCTTTCTTTTTCAAACAGTGGAAGTGCTGAAGTTAATCAAACTTGTAGACCTCAAAATACAAGTAGATCAATCACTCTTGTGATTGATGGGCTATTGGCTAGTTCTTTATTACTCCAGGAAAACACGATTCAGTTCAACAAAAATATATCATCTCAATGAAAAGAGAACAATGAGTACCTCTTCCTCTTTTTCTCTTTTTTTTCTCTTGAGAAGTATGTAGCCCCAATATTTGATTGATTTATTTTTTTGTCTTTTTAAGTTTGTGAGGTTTGTATTATTTTAGACAGAGGCCACGAAGAGGATGATTGTTTAAAATTATCCCTGTAATAGCTATAAGGGGTTCCAATAATTTTATTAAATGGTTCATGATTGTTTTTGTGTTTTATAACAAACGCTATGTATTTTAATACAAAGGTAAACTTTTTACTATCTCAAGTTTATTTTTTCATCAAAAAGTCCTCTAGCTACCAGATAACATGACCAGATTACATTTGATATGGTGGTTAAACTGAAGTGCTATATGCAATATAAGTGAATCTGGTTGAGGAAGACTCAAGGTGATGAAAGATACAAATTTGGGTGATTATATGCATTTGATTTTAAGTTCTACTTGATTAGAAATATTATTAGAGAAAACATAATGTGTAGCAGCTGTTTTCTATATGAAACTTGGGTTTAGATGAGGAGGTGGTAGACATGGTCAAGGATACAGATTCTGGAGTCAGAGCGTTTGGTGCCAATCCAGTCTCTGCCACTTGTGAGCTGGGTGACACTGGGCAAGCTACTCAGAGCCTCACATTCTCATGTGTGAACTATAGTTAATAACTGGTTGTTGTGGTGTTTAAATGAGTTAATATATGTAACTTGCTAGATCTATGGCTGTTATGGAAGAAGTGCTATGTAAGAGTTTGCTACTGTTTCTCTAGCATCGGCCGTGAATCCTTAGGTTGTTCTACCTTCTTCATATTATCTCAGGCATCAGTGTTGTTGTCATCTGCAAAAAAATAGGTTTTTCTTTTTTACTGAGTGGTTTTAAAATGTGGACTAACCGAAGGTCTAAAATCCCCTTTCCTTTTAGGCACTTAGTAGTGCATAAATGGAAAGAGTGATGGATGGAACATTTTGTACCCCGAAAGCTCTTAGACTCTGGCTGTATCAAAAGAGGCCATGAGTGCATCACAAATATATTCTGAGTGACTGTAAGAGCCTTTAATGCCTGAATCATTGATGATGCAGATATGCTGCAGGAGGCAAACCCCTAGTAAATTGTTTCTTTTACTACAGAAATATTTCTGAGCCCAGAAATAGAACCCAGACTACTATTCAGGACTATAGACTTTTAATTTTAAAAGTAGTTGCCGTTTTACTTTTCTGTGTTTTGTTGTATATATATTATCTCATCGGGTCTTTACAATCATCGTTTTTGAGGACGAGTATGAAGAGCCAATGTGATAATGTATGTGATAGTGTTTTAAAAACTTTTCCACAGCTTTATTGAGATATATTCCACATAAATAAAATTCACCTATTTAAAGTGTATACAGTTCAGGAGTTTTTATTTATTTATTTATTTTAAAAAATTTATTTATTTTATTTTTGGCTGTGTTGGGTCTTCACTGCTACGCGTGGGCTTTCTCTAGTTGCGGCGAGCGGGGGCTACTCTTCGTTGCAGTGCACGGGCTTCTCACTGCGGTGGCTTCTCTTGTTGCAGAGCACGGGGTCCAGGCGTGCGGGCTTCAGTAGTTGTGGCATAGGGGCTCAGTAGTTATGGCTCACGAGCTCTAGAGCGCAGGCTCAGTAGTTGTGGCGCATGGACTTAGTTGCTCTGCGGCATGTGGGATCTGCCTGGACCAGGGCTTGAACCTGTGTCCCCTGCACTGGCAGGTGGATTCTTTTTTTTTTTTTTTTTTTAACAAATTAACTGAATTTTTACTGAAATATTAAAAGCTTAAGTCTCAAAATACTGTATCAAGTTGGGTGAAATTGTGAATATTTCTCTAAAGTGCATTTCTTTATTTATTTTTTTGGAGGGATTCGATAACCCCTTTAATATTAAAATCTTGAAGCTATTCAGAATTAGCACTCCATATTCTTTCATCAGTTTTGTTTTTTTTACATCTTTATTGGAGTATAATTGCTTTAAAATGGTGTGTTAGTTTCTGCTTTGTAACAAAGTGAATCAGTTATACATATACATATGTTCCCATATGTCTTCTCTCTTGCGTCTCCCTCCCTCCCACCCTCCCTATCCCACCCCTCCAGGCGGTTACAAAGCACCGAGCTGATCTCCCTGTGCCATGCGGCTGCTTACCACTAGCTATCTACCTTACGTTTGGTAGTGTATATATGTCCATGCCTCTCTCTCGCTTTGTCACAGCTTACCCTTCCCCCTCCCCATATCCTCAAGTCCATTCTCTAGTAGGTCTGTGTCTTTATTCCTGTCTTACCCCTAGGTTCTTCATGACATTTTTTCCCCTTAAATTCCATATATATGTGTTAGCATACGGTATTTGTCTTTCTCTTTCTGACTTACTTCACTCTGTATGACAGACTCTAGGTCCATCCACCTCATTACAAATAGCTCAATTTTGTTTCTTTTTATGGCTGAGTAATATTCCATTGCATATATGTGCCACATCTTCTTTATCCATTTATCTAAATATGGACACTTAGGTTGTTTCCATCTCCTGGCTATTGTAAATAGAGCTGCAGTGAACATTGTGGTACATGACTCTTTTTGAATTATGGTTTTCTCAGGGTATATGCCCAGTAGTGGGATTGCTGGGTCATATGGTAGTTCTATTTGTAGTATTTTAAGGAACCTCCATACTGTTCTCCACAGTGGCTGTATCAATTTACATTCCCACCAACAGTGCAAGAGGGTTCCCTTTTCTCCGCACCCTCTCCAGCATTTATTCTTTCTAGATTTTTTGAAGATGGCCATTCTGACCCATGTGAGATGATATATCATTGTAGTTTTGATTTGCATTTCTCTAATGATTAATGATGTTGAGCATTCTTTCATGTGTTTCTTGGCAATCTGTATATCTTCTTTGGAGAAATGTCTATTTAGGCCTTCTGCCCATTTTTGGATTGGGTTGTCTGTTTTTTTGTTATTGAGCTGCATGAGCTGCTTGTAAACTTTGGAGATTAATCCTTTGTCAGTTGCTTCATTTGCAAATATTTTCTCCCATTCTGAGGGTTGTCTTTTGGTTTTGTTTATGGTTTCCTTTGCTGTGCAAAAGCTTTGAACTTTCATTAGGTCCCATTTGTTTATTTTTGTTTTTATTTCCATTTCTCTAGGAGGTGGGTCAAAAAGGATCTTGCTGTGATTTATGTCATAGAGTGTTCTGCCTATGTTTTCCTCTAAGAGTTTGAGAGTTTCTGGCCTTACAATTAGGTCTTTAATCCATTTTGAACTCATTTTTGTGTATGGTGTTAGGGAGCGTTTTAATCTCATACTTTTACATGTACCTGTCCAGTTTTCCCAGCACCACTTATTGAAGAGGCCGTCCTTTCTCCACTGTACATTCCTGCCTCCTTTAGCAAAGATAAGGTGACCATATGTGCGTGGGTTTATCTCTGGGCTTTCTATCCTGTTCCATTGATCTATATTTCTGTTTTTGTGCCAGTACCATACTGTCTTGGTTACTGTAGCTTTGTAGTATAGTCTGAAGTCAGGGAGCCTGATTCCTCCAGCTCTGTTTTTCGTTCTCAAGATTGCTTTGGCTATTCGGGGTCATTTGTGTTTCCATACACATTGTGAAATTTTTTGTTCTAGTTCTGTGAAAAATGCCAGTGGTAGTTTGACAGGGATTGCATTGAATCTGTAGATTGCTTTGGGTAGTAGAGTCATTTTCACAATGTTGATTCTTCCAATCCAAGAATGTGGTATATCTCTCCATCTATTTGTATCACCTTTAATTTCTTTCATTGGTGTCTTATAATTTTCTGCATACAGGTCTTTTGTCTCCTTAGGTAAGTTTATTCCTAGATATTTTATTCTTTTTTTTGCAATGGCAAATGGGAGTGTTTTCTTGATTTCACTTTCAGATTTTTCATCATTAGTGTATAGGAATGCCAGAGATTTCTGTGCATTAATTTTGTAGCCTGCTACTTTACCAAATTCATTGATTAGCTCTAGGAGTTTTCTGGTGGCATCTTTAGGATTCTCTATGTATAGTATCATGTCATCTGCAAACAGTGACAGCTTTACTTCTTTTCCAATTTGGATTCCTTTTATTTCCTTTTCTTCTCTGATTGCTGTGGCTAAAACTTCCTAAACTATGTTGAATAAGAGTGGTGAGAGTGGGCAACCTTGTCTTGTTCCTGATCTTAGTGGAAATGCTTTCAGTTTTTCACCATTGAGGATGATGTTGGCTGTGGGATTGTCATATATGGCCTTTATTATGCTGAGGAAAGTTCCCTCTATTCCTACTTTCTGCAGGGTTTTTATCATAAATGGGTGTTGAATTTTGTAGGAAGCTTTCTCTGCATCTATTGAGATGATCATATGGTTTTTTCCTTCAACTTGTTAATATGGTGTATCACGTTGATTGATTTGCATATATTGAAGAATCCTTGCATTCCTGGAATAAACCCCACTTGATCATGGTGTATGATACTTTTGGATTCTGTTTGCTAGGATTTTGTTGAGGATTTTTGCATTTCTGTTCATCAGTGATGTTGGCCTGTAGTTTTCTTTCTTTGTGACATCCTTGTCTGATTTTGGTTATCAGAGTGATGGTGGCCTCGTAGAATGAGTTTGGGGGTGTTCCTCCCTCTGCTACATTTTGGAAGAGTTTGAGAAGGATAGGTGTTAGCTCTTCTCTAAATGTTTGATAGAATTCTCCTGTGAAGCCATCTGGTCCTGGGCTTTTGTTTGTTGGAAGATTTTTAATCACAGTTTCAATTTCAGTGCTTGTGATTGGTCTGTTCATATTTTCTATTTCTTCCTGATTCAGTCTTGGCAGGTTGTGCATTTCTAAGAATGTTTCCATTTCTTTCAGGTTGTCCATTTTATTGGCATAGAGTTGCTTGTAGTACTCTCTCATGATCTTTTGTATTTCTGCAGTGTCAGTTGTTACTTGTTTTTCATTTCTAATTCTATTGATTTGAGTCTTCTCCCATTTTTTCTTGATGAGTGTGGCTAATGGTTTATCAATTTTGTTTATCTTCTCAAAGAACCAGCTTTTAGTTTTATTGATCTTTGCTATCATTTCCTTCATTTCTTTTTCATTTATTTCTGATCTGATTTTTATGATATCTTTGCTTCTGCTAACTTTGGGGGTTTTTTGTTCTTCTTTCTCTAATTGCTTTAGTTGCAAGGTTAGGCTGTTTATTCGAGATGTGTCCTGTTTCTTAAGGTAGGGTTGTATTGCTATAAACTTCCCTCTTAGAACTGCTTTTGCTGCATCCCATAGGTTTTGTGTCATCGTGTCTCCATTGTCATTTGTTTCTAGGTAATTTTTTATTTCCTCTTTGATTTTTTCAGTGATCACTTCGTTATTAAGTAGTGTATTGTTTAGCCTTCATGTGTTTGTATTTTTTACAGATCTTTTCCTGTAATTGATATCTAGTCTCATAGTGTTGTGGTCGGAAAAGATACTTGATACAATTTCAATTTTCTTAAATTTACCAAGGCTTGATTTGTGACCCAAGATATGATCTATCCTGGAGAATGTTCCATGAGCACTTGAGAGAAATATGTATTCTGTTGTTTTTGGATGGAATGTCCTATAAATATCAATTAAGTCCATCTTGTTTAATGTATCATTTAAAGCTTGTGGTTCCTTATTTATTTTCATTTTGGATGATCTGTCCATTGGTGAAAGTGGGGTGTTAAAGCCCCCTACTATGAATGTGTTACTGTCGATTTCCCCTTTTATGGATGTTAGTATTTGCCTTATGTATTGAGGTGCTCCTATGTTGGGTGCATAAATATTTACAATTGTTATATCTTCTTCTTGGATCGATCCATTGATCATTATGTAGTGTCCTTCTTTGTCTCTTCTAATAGTCTTTATTTTAAAGTCTATTGTGTCTAATATGAGAATTGCTACTCCAGCTTTCTTTTGCTTTCCATTTGCATGGAATATTATTTTCCATCCCCTCACTTTCAGTCTGTATGTGTCTCTAGGTCTGAAGTGGGTCTCTTGTAGACACCAAATATATGGGTCTTGTTTTTGTTTCCATTCAGCCAATCTGTCTTTTGGTGGGAGCATTTAGTCCATTTACATTTAAGGTAATTATCGATATGTATGTTATATTCCCATTTTCTTAATTGTTTTGGTTTCATTATTGTAGGTCTTTTCCTTCTCTTGTGTTTCTTGCCTAGAGAAGTTCCTTTAGCAGTTGTTGTAAAGCTGGTTTGGTGGTCCTGAACTCTCTCAGCTTTTGCTTGTCTGTAAAGATTTTAATTTCTCCATCAAATCTGAATGAGATCCGTGCTGGGTAGAGTAATCTTGGTTGCAGGTTTTTCTCCTTCATCACTTTAAATATGTCCTGCCAGTCCCTTCTGGCTTGCCGAGTTTCTGCTGAAAGATCAATTCTTAACCTTATGGGGATTCCCTTGTGTGTTGTTTTTCCCTTGCTGCTTTTAATATATTTTCTTTGTATTTAATTTTTGACAGTTTGTTTAATATGTGTCTTGGCGTATTTCTCCTTGGATTTATCCTGTGTGGGACTCTCTGTGCTTCCTGGACTTGATGAACTATTTCCTTTCCCATATTAGGGAAGGTTTCAACTATAATCTCTTCAAATATTTTCTCAGTCCCTTTCTTTTTCTCTTCTTCTCTGGAACCCCTATAATTTGAATCTTGGTGCATTTAATGTTGGCCCTGAGGTCTCTGAGACTGTCCTCAGTTCTTTTCATTCTTTTTTCTTTATTCTGCTCTGCAGTATTTATTTCCACTATTTTATCTTACAGGTCACTTATCCGTTCTTCTGCCTCAGTTATTCTGCTATTGAGCCCATCTAGAGTATTTTTGATTTCATTTATTGTGTTGTTCATCGTTGTTTGTTTCATCTTTAGCTCTTCTAGGTCCTTGTTAAATGTTTCTTGCATTTTGTCTATTCTATTTCCAAGATTTTGGATCATCTTTACTATCATTATTCTGAATTCTTTTTCAGGTAGACTGCCTATTTCCTCTTCATTTGTTAGGTCTGGTGGGTTTTTATCTTGCTCCTTCATCTGCTGTGGGTTTTTTTGTCTTCTCATTTTGCTTATCTTACTGTGTTTGGGGTCTTTGGTTTTTTTTGTCTTCTCATTTTGCTTATCTTACTGTGTTTGGGGTCTCCTTTTTGCAGGCTGCAGGTTGGTAGTTCCCACTGTTTTTGGTGTCTGTCCCCAGTGGCTAAGGTTGGTTCAGTGGGTTGTGTAGGATTCCTGGTGGAGGGGACTACTGCCTGTGTTCTGGTGGATGAGGCTGGATCTTGTCTTTCTGGTGGGCAGGTCCACATCTGGTGGTGTGTTTTGGGGTGTCTGTGGACTTATTATGATTTTAGGCAGCCTCTCTGCTAATGGGTGGTGTTGTGTTCCTGTCTTGCTTGTTGTTTGGCATAGGATGTCCAGCACTGTAGCTTGCTGGTCGTTGAGTGAAGCTGGGTGCTGGTGTTGAGATGGAGATCTCTGGGATATTTTCACCATTTGATATTATGTGAAGCTGGGAGGTCTCTTGTGGACCAGTGTCCTGAAGTTGGCTCTCCCACCTCAGAGGCACAGCACTGACTCCTGGCTGCAGCACCAAGAGCCTTTTATCTACATGGCTCAGAATAAAAGGGAGAAAAAGTAGAAAGAAAGAATTAGTAGAAGTAGAAAGAAAGAAAGAAAGAAAGTAAGGAGGGAGGGAGGGAGGAAGAAAGGAGGGAAGGGAGAAAAAAAGAAAGAAAGAAGATAAAGTACAATAAAATAAAGTAAGATATAATAAAGTTATTTAAATAAAATAATAATTATTAAGAGAAAAAAAGAAAAAAAATTAAAAAAACAAAGAAAAAAAACGGACGGATAGAACCTTAGGAGAAATGGTGGAAGCAAAGCTTTACAGACAAAATCTCACACAGAAGCATACACATACACACTCACAAAAAGAGGAAAAGGGAAAAAATCATAAATCTTGCTGTCAAAGTCCACCTCCTCAATTTGGGATGATTCGTTGTCTAGTCAGGTATTCCACAGATGCAGGGTACATCAAGTTGATTGTGGAGCTTTAATTCGCTGCTTCTGAGGCTGGTGGAAGAGATTTCCCTTTCTCTTCTTTGTTCTCACAGCTCCCGGGGCTCAGCTTTGGATTTGGCCCCGCCTCTGCGTGCAGGTCGCCGGAGGGCGTCTGTTTTTCGCTCAGACAGGATGTAGTTAAAGGAGCAGCCGATTCGGGGGCTCTGGCTCACTCAGGCCGGTGGGAGGGAGGGGCAAGGAGTGCGGGGCGGGCCTGCGGCGGCAGAGGCCTGCGTGACGTTGCAGCAGCCTGAGGCCCGCCGTGCGTTCTCCCGGGGGAGTTGTCCCTGGATCCCAGGAACCTGTTAGTGGCGGGCTGCACAGGCTCCCCGGGAGAGGGGTGTGGATAGTAACCTGTGCTCACACACAGGCTTCTTGATGGCGGCAGCAGCAGCCTTAGCGTCTCATGCCCGTCTCTGGGGCCCGTGCTTTTAGCCGCGGCTCGCGCCTGTCTCTGGAGTTCCTTTAAGCAGCGCTCTTAATCCCCTCTCCTCGCGCACCAGGAAACAAAGAGGGAAGAAAAAGCCTCTTGCCTCTTCGGCAGCTCCAGACTTTTCCCCGGACTCCCTCCCGGCCAGCCGTGGCGCACTAACGCCCTGCAGGCTGTGTTCACGCCGTCAACCCCAGTCCTCTCCCTGCGCTCCAACCGAAGCCCGAGCCTCAACTCCAGGCCCCGCCCGCCCCGGCGGGTGAGCAGACAAGCCTCTCGAGCTGGTGAGTGCCGGTTGGCCCTGATCCTCTGTGCGGCAATCTCTCCGGTTTGCCTTCCGCACCCATGTTGCTGTCTGTGCTCTCCTCCGCGGCGCCGAAGCTCCCCCCTCCGCCACCTGCAGTCTCCGCCCGCGAAGGGGCTTCCTAATGTGTGGAAATCTTTCCTCCTTCACAGCTCCCTCCCACTGGTGCAGGTCCCGTCCCTATCCTTTTGTCTCTGTTTATTCTTTTTTCTTTTGCCCTACCCAGGTACGTGGGGGGTTTCTTGCCTTTTGGGAGGTCTGAGGTCTTCTGCCAGCGTTCAGTAGGCATTCTGTAGGAGTTGTTTCAGGTGTAGATGTATTTCTGGTGTATCTGTGGGGAGGAAGGTGATCTCCGCATCTTAGTCTTCCGCCATCTTGGCAGGTGGATTCTTAACCATTGTGCCACCAGGGAAGCCCAGGAGTTTTTAGTATATTCAATGTATTATGCAACTATTACCAATCTAATTTTAGAACATTCTCAATTCCTGTATGTCTCTATGGAGTCCCATTCCAGACATTTTATATAAATGAAACAATACAATATCTGGTCTTTTGTATCTTATTTCACTTAGCATTATGTTTTCAAGGGTCATTCATAGTGTAGCATGTATCAGTACTTCATTCTTTTTATTGCCAAATAATATTCCATTCTATGGATATAGTACATTTTGTTTTTCCCCTCATCAGTTGATGGACATTAGGGTTTCCACTTTCTGGCTATTGTAAATACTGCTGCTATGAACGTTTGTATACGAGTTTTTTGTGTGGACATATGTTTTTGATTCTCCTGTGTATATACCTAGGAAAGGAGTCGCCGAGTCATACGGTAACTCTATTCTTAGCATTTTGAGGAACTGCCGAATCGTTGCAGACTTTGACATTCTTACCGTATGAGGGTTCCAGTTTCTCCACATCCTGACCAACATTTGTTATTATCTATATTTTTGATTTTAGCCATTACAACTGATAAGAAGTGGTAAAAATATTTTTTTTAACTGAGAAAAGTAATGGGACAGGGGGCGACGAGGAGGTGCTATAGGTTTCTTCTCTTCATCTCCCTCCCAGGTTTGGGTCAATGTTCCCCAACAGCATTGACGAGCGTAGAGCCTTCAGTCTTCTGGGTGGCCTTGCCCTACTTCCAGGTATTTTAAAAGGGGTATTTTGTAGTTTTCCTTTAGAACCAGCAGAAAGATGTCTCCAATGAAGAACATTTTCTGGGTTTCCACTGAAAAAAATTTTCATGAGCAGCTACAATTTTACCAAGCTTTCCAAAGTGCTTTTCCTTCAGAATAAGAGACAACCCTGTTACCTCCTTGAAGTAGAAGCCCCTTCCTTTGGAACGCTAACCCTAAAACCAGACCCTCTCTGACAGGTGTTTTATTTTGGCAACAAATGAGGAGCTATGGGATTTGAGAAGTCATTGCTCAGCAGGTCAGCTTTGTTCGGAAATCAGGTCTAATTTTACGACTTTTTTTTTTTTTAAATCACATTCTCTGAACTGGAAATCAAAAGTCAGGGTTCAGATTGTAGAGGCAGGATGGAACCCAAGATTTGTTCCAGGAGTCCAAGATGCATTTGAGGAGAAACCTGGAAAACTAACCCAAGTGGAGAAAAAAAAAGATTCTATTGATATGTGAAAAGCAATAGAAACAGGCAATCTTGATGCACTGCAATTTATGTAGTATAAATGGTCTCGTTACCAGTCTTCAGACACTTAAAACAGTGTCCAATAGATAAGTTAGGTATTTAAGGAAGCACGGTAATCTGCTGTGTGTCAACATTAATGGGCTCAATTTTTGGCTGACCTGGACTTCGCCGTATGACCTTGGGCAAATTTGCCTGAAATAGATGATATTAACTTCTTTAGGGAAAGGGTTGGAATTTCTTGTGACTCATGATCTATGGGGTCCCAGCTATGAAACAGGAAGAAGCATATGCTGATTTGTATAATATTTATATGTATTTGGTCCATAATCATACTGGCCATTTGAGAGTTACATTTTGATTATTTTCAAGTCATTACTTCTGGATTTTTCTCTCTTTAGTTGCTCTCAATAATTCCCTTCCAATAACTCAGCTTACCCGCATAGAATGTGTGTAATGCAGACAGTAAGACACAAAGAGTCTTGGAATATGAATAAGAACAATGATGCACATAGGACATTTTTGTCTGAACTTGAATGTTTTATGAAATTATTGTTAGAGAGTAGAATTGGTAGAATGTACTGAAGCTGTAAATTTAGAAAAAATGGAAAGCATTAATATTTAAACCAGGAGATTTATGTGGTACTGGTAAATGTGGTCCAATTTTTAACAAAGTAATTTTAGACTTCTCATAACAAACATCCTACAAAAACACAAATGATGATATGAGACACAGATATAACTTAGTTCACAATATTTCCCAAAACTACAGTCTACCAGCCAGGCAGTATGGCACACTAGAGAGAAGGTAATTAAGAAAGTGCTAATAGCCTTTCCTTTTGTATCCCACTCTACAAGGCATGGGGCTTGAAATAGCGTATTATAACAGGGAGATACTTTACTGTAATAATGTTTTAATAGGAATATTTAATATGCATTAAGAGGTCCTCATTTTCTTGCAGTGCCCTTGTAGGTGGCCCTTTAAGATTTCTGTCTCTGTGCATTCTGACAAAGGAGCCGGCTCCGCATTTTGGTAGGCAGACTTTGCAGACGTGTAGCCTTGGTGAAGGAGAGGTGGATGGTGTATGTGTGCCCAGTGTGTTGATGAAGCAGCACTACGGCAACAGTAGCTTTTAGCAGCTACCAGATTTGCTAAAAGCAGCCATGTCCAATTAGTAGTAAGTGCCATGCATCTGCAGTTACTAGGAATTCAACCTCTTTTGAGGCTGAATCTTAATGTAGCTTTATTTTTTTTTTTTACCAAAAATAACAAAAACCTCGTACTCTGGGAGAATAAAGAAAAATCAGCAATGGCAAAATGGAAGCACTCTGAAATGTTTTTATTGATTTAGAATATAGAGGGAAATGTAGAGTTAATGACGTTTTAAAAACTGCATTATTTCAAAGTACTATTTTACTACAGTTTACTTCCAAATTTTGAATTTCCTCTTCATATTAATATTGCAGTTCTTTCCTTAGAAATTTATAATATTGCTGTGGGTTCCCTATTCATGTTTCCATGACTTTCTGCAAAATATTGTTGCCAGGATAATAAAAAGAACAGTTCCAAAGACACAGAAAAAAGACATAGAAAACAAAAAGATGTTCAATTTCTTTTCAAGGTGTCAAATTCACTGCAATGGAAAAGAATACAATATACTACTAAAATGTTATTTTAAACAGATAATACTTATTTAAAAATATTTTCAGCATTTATTTCCTTGAACATTTGATATCCCCCCTTTTTTTTCCCCTGAAAATGTTTGTTTACATTCAGAAAGTATTTCTGCAAGTTCTGGCAGTATAATATTTCTCCCTTGTCTTTCACTGCTTTCTCTTTTTTAAAGGATATCGTAGGAGAAAGACATCTGTTGAGTTAAGCATTTTCTGGAGCTGCTAGGTTCTAGTAAGACTAATGGACTAATAAAGTAATTACTTCATTGCAATTGGAGGGTATACCTTTCCTTTATTTTCCTAGTTCTTTTAAAAGTGCCAAGAACACCAAAATAATCAAATCTAATGTAGGACATGGTAACTTTTATTTGCTGCTTATATTCTGAGATTTACCATAATGAATAAATGGAAAATGTTAAAATTGCAGCTTTGAAACATACTTATGAACTACTTGACATCTTCAACTGTTTATGTGTTTTAAGAGTTAGGATTGTGATATCATGGCCAGAAGATCCTATGGACTATTTTGGTTTGTACTGCCAACCGTTCAGAACGAGGCAATTTCTATATACACGAATCAGTTTGGAAAATTATGCAAATAGGAAGTTATTCTCAAAATCGGTTGAGTGAATTTTAATACATTAGTTGCTGACCCAATATCATTAGTTGAGGTGCATAGATATTGCCATGGTGTTTATTTGTTAAATGTGTATAATTATTTAGTATGCATACGTTTGGCTGGACTTTATCCACATGGAATTTCTAAATCTTGCAGTTTCTGATTTAACCTGTTTCTGTGGAAAATAATGGAAGCACGTGGTCAGTTAAGCCCACCTCCTCCAGCTTCTTCTCTCTTTTCCTCTTAGGTATCTTTGCCCTTGTCTGCCTTTCCTTTTGCTCGCCTGTTCTTCGAATCCATCATATTTTGTCAGTGACATCAAATCTGCTGCTCTGGGAATATGTAGAATTTTATGATGCTCAAGATCAAATTGATTGTGGTAATGCAGAGGCGTCAGATATTGTAAGGGGATGAGAAAGGGGCGTGGTCTGAGATGCTCACACAAACAGAAAACCTTCAGAATTAGCTGGAAGGAGAGAAACAAGGGGAAAAAAATCCCTCAAATCAAAATAGTTAAAGGAAATATACATTTTTGCCTTCCAGGTATGATTTAGGAAAAAAAAAGTGTAATTTTAATTAAGAAAGAAAATCGTCTGTGATTTCCGAAGCCTAGGAAGCAAAAAAGTATCTGTACTTCACGTGAAATTAAACCAGCCATTGTGAGCTAAGCAGTGATACCATTAAGTCTGACTGTCGTTATAGAGAGAATAAAACTCTCTCTCCTTCTCAAGTAATATTTGTGAAACAAAGGACCACTGAAGATGATAAGGGTTTTTCCCCTGAGATCTAACTAGTTAGCCAAAAACTTGATCGATTTCTTTTGTTCAGGCTAGTGGCCATGTTGCAACAGCACTCAGTCCTCGTTGACCTGACTTGGCAGAATCACTAAACCCAGTATCCATTTTCAGCCCTTATTTTATTTGACCCGTTTGTCAGCCAAACTTGACCCAGTCGATCACTCCCTTCATCTGGAGACTTCCCTTCACTCCAACATACTCTGCTCTCCGGGTTTTTCTCCTTCTAAACTGGCCACTCTTTCTGTCTCTTTGGTTCGTTGCTCCTAATTTCCAGTCTCTCAAAGTAGGAGCTCCCCAGGATCTGGTCCTTGGACTTCTTCTTTTCTTGGTCTCAGTCACATCTGGTATCATGGCTTTAAATACCATCTATCACCCTCTCTTCTCTCTCCTTGAACTCTAGACTTGTCCCTGCCTACTTGACCTCTCCACCTGGGTGCCTAAGAGGTTTCTTAAACTTACCGTGTCTGCAAACAAACATGCCATCTTAACTTACAGCAAATCCTTCCTTCTGATTCTCGTGCCAAATACCATGGAGTAATTCTTAACTCCTCTCTTCCATGCTCTCAATCTAAACACCTGAGAATCCTGTTGGCTTTAGAATAAAAAATACATCAGAAATGTATACTTCCTATCACTTCCATCCCCATTGCCCTGGTCCTAGCTACCACTATTTCTTGTCTGGAGAGTTGTAGCAGCTTGGTAACTCGTTTCCCTGCTTCTGCCTTTTTTTGCTCGTGATCAGTCCGTTCTAGCACTTAAAATGGAAGTCACATAATGTCATGACTTTGTTCAACATCTCCCAATAATTTCCACTTTCACCCGGTAAAAGCCAAACCTGTCTCCCACCCCTTCTTACCTCTTTGATTTACTGCTTACTCTTACTTATTCTGCTGCAGACACACTGGCATCCCTAGTACTCCTTGAAGCATTGGACATGCCTCTGATCTAGAACTTTCACGTTTGCTCAGACACATGGCTTGCCCTTCATTTTGTTGAGGTCATTTTTCAAATTTCACTTGGGGCAAGGCCTTCCCTGACCACCATATTTGACATTGCAACCCTCTCTTAACTTTCCCCCTCTTCCCTGAATATACTGCACTCCCTTCCTTGCTTCATTTTCTCTCTTTATCACCTTCGAACCTATTGTGTACTTTACTGATTTATTCTTCCTTCTCCCTGCACTGGACTATAGGTTCTGGGAGGGCAGAGTTCAGTGTTTTGTCCATTGCTGTATCCCAAGTACTTAGAACAGTGTCTAACACATAGTAGGCATTCAACTGATGTGTTTTGAAAGAATTGAGGGTAATAAATTATGATTGGTCAAAATCAACTAGGTGATCTCATAGTATAACGTGCCTTGATTGGAGGAGAAGGGAAACATGTGCATGGCGGGGGGGTGGAAGAGCTGCCATGGAGCCATACGTGGCATTAGGGTGAGAGTTCACAAAAAATGATCTAACCTCCCTACTTGCTGGGTCCTATTATCCCCTCCTGAGTCAAATCAGAATGGCTTGACTACGCCCTTTTACTAGTGGTGAGGCTATTTTAGCATTCCACTAAAAACCATTTAAAATACAAAAACAAGGCTGTACTACTTTAACTCTGACCTTAGAAGACTCTCAGTTTTATAACAGTTTAGAGAAAATGTGGAAAGGTTGAATATGTTTGCTGGCCTCAATCTTTCTATTACTCATCTCTATAAAGAGGCTTTTAGGGACATATTAAAAAGTTTCCATCCCTCTTGTCTCTTGCTTTCCTTCTCATCTTTCTTCATTGCACCCAAATGGTCAAAAGCAAGACCCTGAGAGTCTGGAGGAAATGTGTTATGGTCAGAGCAGACTGGTGTGGAGCTGGCCTAGAACCTTGGGTCCTGCCCTCAGATCGGCTACTCAAGTTATAGCTCTCGAACAGAGTGAGCTCATGCGTATTCCCTATTACCAAGAACTCACTAGGCTGTTGTTTCCCTCAGAAGGAGAAGTTCTCATCTGGAAGCTTTATGTGTTTGTGTCTTCTCCCACGTGTTTCTCCGTGTCTGACTAGATCTAAGATGAAAGCTTCGGTTCTGAGATCAGGTGCCACACCAAGAGGCAAGAAAAGAGATAGCAGAGGGTGGTGTATTAAACTGAGAAAGTAGGTAGTTTTCTAGACAAACTGAAAGCCAGAAATGACATCATCTTGTAATAGCTTTCCTGTAATAAGGCAATGGTCTGAACTTGAGGAACCTGTTAAAGTCTGCTTCCAAACACAGAGGCCATTTCTAGGGCTAGATGTAGAGTGGTATGTACCCTCAATTCTATTCTGAAACAAGGCAGTTTATAAACTATAAGGTAGCTGATAAAACCACAGGAATAGAAAGCTTTGCAAAATCTCCAAAAACACTGGGAGTTTTAAAGTTCAATGTTCATGCCATATGAATGCTTTTTAAAAAATTTTATTTTATTGAAGTTTAGTTGATTTCCAATGTTGTGTTAATTTCTGCCATACAGCAAAGTGATTCAGTTATACATATACATTCTTTTTCATATTCTTTTCCACTATCGTTCATCACAGGATATTGAATATATTTCCCTGTGCTATACAGTAGGACCTTGTTGTTTATCTGTTCTATATATAATAGTTTGCATCTGCTAATCCCAAACTCCCAATCCATGCTTCCCCCACTCCCTCCCCCTTGGAAACCACAAGCCTGTTCTCTATGTCTGTGAGTCTGTTTCTGTTTCATAGATAAGTTAATTTGTGTCATATTTTAGATTCTACATATAAGTGATATGGTATTTGTCTTTCTTTTTCTGATTTTCTTCACTTAGTGTGATAATCTCTAATTCCATCCATGTTGCTGCAAGTGGCATTATTTCATTCATTTTATAGCTGAGTGGTATTCCATTTTATATATGTACCACATCTTCTTTACCCATTCTTCTGTCGATGGACATTTAGGTTGTTTCCATTTCTTGGCTATTGTGAATAGTGCTGCTATGAGCATAGGGGTCATGCCATGTGATTTCTTTGTAGTTTCATGTCTTGGCTATTTAGCATTCTTTAGAGGCACCTGCTTGATAAAAATAGAGCAGGAATTTTTGGCCAGTTTTGTTAGTTATGGGCTGGTTTGGTTTTTTTTCCTAATAGAAGTAGCAAAATAGATGGTAAGAAGCAAACTGCTTTCATGATTATAGATGCCTCACGGGGTATTCTTTCATCACTGGAGCTTAAAATGCACTTATCTCTTCAGTTCTTTTTTATGCATTTATTTAAGTCTTCAGCCTGTTTGTTCTTCATAAATTATTCTGTAATACTTGAACAGGAGCAATGATAATGGTGCATTTAGAATCATAAAATGACAGCAAGTTTGAGCTCCAGGGGACTTCAGAAAAAGCCTAGCCCAGTTGTTTATTTTACAGAAGAAGAAAAGGGAAGCCAGGTGGTGACTCGCCCAAGGTCTTACACTGAACTGCTAGCAGAGCTGGGCATTATGAAAGCTGCCTCTCCTAATCTCTCAGCTGTTCTTATTATTAAATCACAAAGAGGTTATTTCTCAAAATGAAGAAATAACATAAAATTATTTCTCAAAGTAGGCTTTCTGTGTTTTTTGGTCACATGGGAAAATAAAAATTATTATGAACTTTGGAGTAACAACAACAGCAATGATAACAACAAACTCATCAAGACATATTCTATGGTCTAGAGAACTCAAAACAAAACCAGAATATTCCTGTGATTTCCATTGCATGAGACAATATGGTTCTGCTAATATATTAAAACACCTGTGTTTATAAGTTAGATTCTTTGCATTGTATTTAAATATTCAAAGAATTTAAGCTATGTTAATATTTTCCTGGCACGCCCGGCCCTGCATGCCACACCATGGAGCTTTGTGCTGCCGAACACCACCTGGTGGCTGATATCTAGACAACGGATATCTCGGGACCCATTTTCGTTTTTGATAAAAATGGCCCAGCGTGCGGCTCCACTTGGTAGATACTTCTGGTGATGTAAATCTGCTGCCATACCCCAGTAGAAGTGGTCCTTACTCAGGGCTCCTGGTGATGTAAATCTGGTGCCATACCCCAGTAGAAGTGGTCCTTACTCAGGGCTCCTGGTGATGTAAATCTGGTGCCATACCCCAGTAGAAGTGGTCCTTACTCAGGGCCATTCTCAGTGAAGTACAGCTGCATTCCTCTCATCGTCAGCATTTGGGTCCTTCTGGGACTTTTCTTTATCAGAACGGAAAAGGATGGTGGAAATCTGAAAGTTATAAAATCAGTAAAAACTTTAATCCAATGTGTCTGAATCTATGCTACAAATTAAGCTATATAGAGTTTACAGAGAGCTTTAACTGAAGCGTACATGCCTATGTGTAAGCAAGCTGTTAACAGGGTTCACCACATCACGTAAAATCTAGGTGAGACTGGCACCACCCTCAATTTGTGAAGACCGATTTCTCTATGCCTTCGATATACACATATTCCCAGAAGACTTGTTTAATTACTTCATTCAATGCGGGTCATTTTACTGTCTGCATGTCTTGTCCACTTTCCATACTGAGTGGAGTCTGAGGGGGAATTTCTTCTCTTCCTTTGATTTCCACAAAAGGCCACCCAGACAAGACCTTGTAGTTACTGCCAGATTTTACCAAAGAAGAAAGAGTTTACAGCACAACAAACAAGCATCTTGAAATAGAATATTAAATATCCCTCTTCTTAAAAATTTCTTGTCCAATTCAGACTTCAACATCCTTGCTGCTCTCAACTTTCCCGTCTTCTTTTCTCCTTTTTTCCATCTTGTAAACAATCCCAGCCTCTGTACTATTGCGTTTGGGGTTGTTGTCTTATGCAGAATATTTCAGCTCATCCTTTGGTTTGTTGTCTCCTTCTTGGTCTTACTGAGTCTATGCATTAAAAAAAGCAAAACAAAACAACTCAATATACCATTGAGTTATTTTTTTAAGTGAAGAAAATTTTCCCTCTGAAAGGTGCCACTTGTTAAGATGTTATAAATAAATATGTAAATAAGTTATTTTACACACACATATACACACACAACTACAATTAATATATAGTCCCCCAAACATCATAGTCTGGTGTTAATTCTAGTTCTTCATTTAGGATTGGTGAATGTTTTGGCTCCATGTGGCAAAGGGAAAATTACCTGCTGTGTTTTTTTTTTTTTTTTGCTGTACGCGGGCCTCTCACTGTTGCGGCCTCTCCCATTGTGGAGCACAGGCTCCGGACGCGCAGGCTCAGCGGCCATGGCTCACGGGCCCAGCCGCTCCGCGGCATGTGGGATCTTCCCAGACCGGGGCACGAACCCATGTCCCCTGCATCGGCAGGCGGATTCTCAACCACTGCGCCACCAGGGAAGCCCTACCTGCTGTATTTTAAATCTGGGTCCTCTTCTTTTAATTGCCTAACTTCTGCATCTTCAGTCAAATCTCCTTTTGGATTTCATTCACCTCAGATAAGTTTTTCCTTTTGTATGGGCTGCGTTTCTAATCATTGAGAAAATTCAGTTTGTCTGCAGTTGCTTAAGGATCTGACCTCAATGTACTGTCTTTGGTGTATAGTTGTTGTTTTTTTTTAATGGTGGATATACTTCATTATACATTTGTCAGCACCCACAGAACATACAACACAAAGAGTGAACTATAGTGTAAATTATAGACCTTAGTTAATAATAATTTTCAATGGTGGCTCATCAGTTATAATACACGTACCACAGAAATGCAAGATGTTAATAATAGGGGAAATTGGGAAGGGGGGATATATGGTAACTGTGTACTTTCTGTTCAGTTTTTCTGTAAACCTAAAACTGCTCTAAAAATAAAGTCTATTAATTAAAAAAATCATTAAGGTAATCAAAATGCTACATTGGAAAATATTCACTAATGCAAAAGAAATGGGTGAGGAGTGGATCTCCACATTGGGTAAGAAATCTGAGATCCCTTGAAAACCTCAGCTAGTCTCACTCTTCGGGTCAGAAGATATGTATAATTATCATTGAGAAGGATGAGTACCACAAACAAATGGTCACCACTGTCCTTCTTTGTAACTGTTTCCTGCTGACATTCTCTCTTTCTACCTGAGGAGTAACAGGTAGATTTCAGAAAATCCCAGGTCACAGACTTCAGGTCATAATAATACAAGAGAGTAAGGGTTTTCAATATATAGTATCATGTCATTTATATATAGTGACAATTTTACTTCTTCCCTTCCAACTTGGATACTTTTAATTTCTTTTTCTTGTCTGATTGCTGTGGCTAGGAATTACAATACTATGTGGAATAGGAGTGGTGAAGGGGGGCATCCTTGTCTTGTTCCAGATTTCAGTGGGAAAGCTTTCAGCTTTTCACTGTTGAGTATTATATTGGCTGTGGGTTGATCATAAGTAGCTTTTATTATGTTGAGATATGTACCCTTTATGCCCAATTTTTTTTTTACATTTATTCTTTTTTTTTTTTAATTGGGGTATAGTTGTTTTACAATGTTGTGTTAGTTTCTACTGCACAGAAAAGTGGAGTTCCCTGTGCTATACAGCAGGTTAGTGTATATATGTTGATCCCAATCTCCAAATTCATCCCATCAGCCTCCCACCCCACTTTCCCCCCTTGGTGTCCATACAGATACAGAGACTGTATCTCTATATCTGTATCTGTATCTCTATTTCTGCCCTGCAAACCGGTTCATCTGTACCATTTTTCTAGATTCCACATATATGTGCTAATATATGATATTTGTTTTTGCCTTTCTGACTTACTTCACTCTGTATGACAGTCTCTGTGTCCATCCACATCTCTACAAATGACCCAACTTCATTCCTTTTTATGGCTGAGTAATATCCCATTGTATATATGTACCACATCTTCTTTACCCATTCATCTGTCGATGGGCGTTTAGGTTACTTCCATGATATGGCTATTGTAAATAGTGCTGCAATGAACATTGGGGTCTTTTTGAATTATGGTTTTCTCTGGGTATATGCCCAGTAGTGGGATTGCTGGGTCACACAGTAGTTCTATTTCTAGTTTTTTAAAGGAACCTCCATACTGTTCTCCATAGTGGCTGTATTCCCACCAACAGTGCAAGAGCATGCCCTTTTCTCCACACCCTCTCCAGCATTTGTTGTTTGTACATTTCTGATGATGCCCATTCTAACCGGTGTGAGGTGATAGCTCATTGTAGTTTTGATTTGCATTTCTCTAATAATTAGTGATGTTGAGCAGATTTTCATGTGCCTCTTGGCCATCTGTATGTCCTCTTTGGAGAAATGTCTATTTAGGTCTTCTGCCCATGTTTTGATTGAGTTGTTTGTTTTTTTGATATTGAGCCACATGAGCTGTTTATATATTTGGGAGATTAATCCTTTGTCTGTTGATTTGCTTGCAAATATTTTCTCCCATTCTGAGGGTTGTCTTTTCTTCTTTTTTATAGTTTCCTTTGCTGTGCAAAAGCTTTTAAGTTTCATTAGGTCTCATTTGTTTATTTTTGTTTTTATTTCCATTACTCTAGGAGGTGGGTCAAAAAAGATCTTGCTGTGATTTATGTCAAAAAGTGTTCTGCCTATGTTTTCCTCTAAGAGTTTTATAGTGTCCAGTCTTACATTTAGGTTTTTAATCCATTTTGAGTTTATTTTCGTGTATGATGTTAGGGAGTGTTCTAATTTCATTCTTTTACTTGTAGCTGTCCAGTTTTCCTAGCACCAGTTATTGAAGAGACTGTCTCTTCTCCATTGTATATCCTTGCCTCCTTTGTCATAGATTAGTTGACTATAGGTTTGTGGGCTTATCTCTGAGCTTTCTATCCTGTTGCATTGATCTATATTTCTTTTTTTGTGCCAGTACCATATTGTCTTGATTACAGTACCTTTGTAGTATAGTCTGAAGTAAGGAAGTCTGATTCCTCTAGCTCCATTTTTTCCCCTCAAGATACCTTTGGCTATTGGGGATCTTTTGTGCTTCCACACAAATTTTAAGATTTTTTTTTTTTTACATCTTTATTGGAGTATAATTGCTTTAAAATGGTGTGTTAGTTTCTGCTTTATAACAAAGAGAATCAGTTATACATATGCGTATGTTCCCATATCTCTTCCCTCTTGCATCTCCCTCCCTCCCACCCTCCCTATCCCACCCCTCTAGGTGGTCACAAAGCACTGAGTTGATCTCCCTGTGCTATGCGGCTGCTTCCCACTAGCTATCTATTTTATGTTTGGTAGTGCATATATGTCCATGCCACTCTCTCACTTTGTCACAGCTTACCCTTCCACCTCCCCATATCCTCAAGTCCATTCTCTAGTAGGTCGGTGTCTTTATTCCTGTCTTACCCCTAGGTTCTTCATGACATTTTTTCCCCTTAGTTTCCATATATATGTGTTAGCATACGGTATTTCTTTTTCTCTTTCTGACTTACTTCACTCTGTATGACAGACTCTAGATCCACCCACCTCAATACAAATAACTCAATTTCGTTTCTTTTTATGGCTGAGTAATATTCCATTATATATATGTGCCACATCTTCTTTATCTATTCATCTGTCGATGGACACTTAGGTTGTTTCCATCTCCTGGCTATTGTAAATAGAGCTGCAGTGAACATTGTGGTACATGACTCTTTTTGAATTATGGTTTTCTCAGGGTATATGCCCAGTAGTGGGATTGCTGGGTCATATGGTAGTTCTGTTTTCAGTTTTTTAAGGCACCTCCATACTGTTCTCCTTAGTGGCTGTACCAATTCATATTCCCACCAGCAGTGCAAGAGTGTTCCCTTTTCTCCACACCCTCTCCAGCATTCTCCACACCCTCTCCAGCATTTATTCTTTCCAGATTTTTTGATGATGGCCATTCTGACCCGTGTGAGATGATATCTCATTGTAGTTTTGATTTGCATTTCTCTAATGATTAATGATGTTGAGCATTCTTTCATGTGTTTCTTGGCAATCTGTATTGTCTTCTTTGGAGAAATGTCTATTTAGGTCTTCTGCCCATTTTTGGATTGGGTTGTTTGTTTTTTTGTTATTGAGCTCCATGAGCTGCTTGTAAATTTTGGAGATTAATCCTTTGTCAGTTGCTTCATTTGCAAATATTTTCTCCCATTCTGAGGGTTGTCTTTTGGTTTTGTTTATGGTTTCCTTTGCTGTGCAAAAGCTTTGAACTTTCATTAGGTCCCATTTGTTTATTTTTGTTTTTATGTCCATTTCTCTAGGAGGTGGGTCAAAAAAGATCTTGCTGTGATTTATGTCATAGAGTGTTCTGCCTATGTTTTCCTCTAAGAGTTTGAGAGTTTCTGGCCTTACATTTAGGTCTTTAATCCATTTTGAGCTTATTTCTGTGTATGGTGTTAGGGAGTGTTCTTATCTCATACTTTTACATGTACCTGTCCAGTTTTCCCAGCACCACTTATTGAAGAGGCTATCCTTTCTCCACTGTAGATTCCTGTCTCCTTTATCAAAGATAAGGTGACCATATGTGCGTGGGTTTATCTCTGGGCTTTCTATCCTGTTCCATTGATCTATATTTCTGTTTTTGTGCCAGTACCATACTGTCTTGATTACTGTAGCTTTGTAGTATAGTCTGAAGTCAGGGAGCCTGATTCTTCCAGCTCCGTTTTTCATTCTCAAGATTGCTTTGGCTATTCGGGGTCTTTTGTGTTTCCATACACATGGTGAAATTTTCTGTTGTAGTTCTGTGAAAAATGCCAGTGGTAGTTTGATAGGGATTGCATTGAATCTGTAGATTGCTTTGGGTAGTAGAGTCATTTTCACAATGTTGATTCTTCCAATCCAAGAACATGGTATATCTCTCCATCTATTTGTATCATCTTTAATTTCTTTCATCAGTGTCTTATAATTTTCTGCATACAGGTCTTTTGTCTCCGTAGGTAGGTTTATTCCTAGATATTTTATTCGTTTTGTTGCAATAGTAAATGGGAGTGTTTTCTTGATTTCACTTTCAGATTTTTCTTCATTAATGTATAGGATTAGTGCATTAATTTTGTATCCTGCAACTTTACCAAATTCATTGATTAGCTCTAGTAGTTTTCTGGTAGCATCTTTAGGATTCTCTATGTATAGTATCATGTCATCTGCAAGCCGTGACAGCTTTACTTCTTCTTTTCCGATTTGGATTCCTTTTATTTCCTTTTCTTCTCTGATTGCTGTGGCTAAAACTTCCTAAACTATGTTGAATAAGAGTGGTGAGAGTGAGCAACCTTGTCTTGTTCCTGATCTTAGAGGAAATGCTTTCAGTTTTTCACCATTGAGGACGATGTTTGCTGTGGGTCTGTCATATATGGCCTTTAGTATGTTGTGAAAATTTCCCTCTATGCCTACTTTCTGGAGGGTTTTTATCATAAATGGATGTTGAATTTGTCAAAAGCTTTTTCTGCATCTATTGAGATGACCATATGGTTTTTCTCCTTCAATTTGTTAATATGGTGTATCACATTGATTGATTTGCGTATATTGAAGAATCCTTGCATTCCTGGAATAAACCTCACTTGATCATGGTGTATGATCCTCTTAATGTGCTGTTGGATTCTGTTTGCTAGTATTTTGCTGAGGAGTTTTGCATCTATGTTCATCAGTGATATTGGCTTGTAGTTTTCTTTCTTTGTGACATCGTTGTCTGGTTTTGGTATCAGGCTGATGGTGGCCTCGTAGAAGGAGTTTGGGGATGTTCCTCCCTCTGCTATATATTGGAAGAGTTTGAGAAAGATAGGTGTTAGCTCTTCTCTAAATGTTTGATAGAATTCTCCTGTGAAGCCATCTGGTCCTGGGCTTTTGTTTGTTGGAAGATTTTTAATCACAGTTTCAATTTCAGTGCTTGTGATTGGTTTGTTCATATTTTCTATTTCTTCCTGATTCAGTCTTGGCAGGTTGTGCCTTTCTAAGAATTTGTCCATTTCTTCCAGATTGTCCATTTTATTGGCATAGAGTTGCTTGTAGTAATCTCTCATGATCTTTTGTATTTCTGCAGTGTCAGTTGTTACTTCTTGTTTTTCATTTCTAATTCTATTGATTTGAGTCTTCTCCCTTTTTTTCTTGATGAGTATGGCTAATGGTTTGTCAATTTTGTTTATCTTCTCAAAGAACCAGCTTTTAGTTTTATTGATCTTTGCTAACGTTTCCTTCATTTCTTTTTCATTTACTTCTGATCTGATCTTTATGATTTCTTTCCTTCTGCTAACTTCGGGGGTTTTTTGTTCTTCTTTCTCTAATTGCTTTAGGTGCAAGATTAGGTTGTTTATTCGAGATGTGTCCTGTTTCTTAAGGTAGGATTGTATTGCTATAAACTTCCCTCTTAGAACTGCTTTTGCTGCATCCCATAGGTTTTGTGTCATCATGTCTCCATTGTCATTTGTTTCTAGGTATTTTTTGATTTTCTCTTTGATTTCTTCAGTGATCGCTTTGTTATTAAGTAGTGTATTGTTTAGCCTTCATGTGTTTGTATTTTTTACAGATCTTTTCCTGTAATTGATATCTAGTCTCATAGTGTTGTGGTCAGAAAAGATACTTGATACAATTTCAATTTTCCTAAATTTACCAAGGCTTGATTGGTGACCCAAGATGATCTATCCTGGAAAATGTTCCATGAGCACTTGAGAAAAATGTGTATTCTGTTGTTGTTGGATGGAATGTCCTATAAATATCAATTAAGTCCATCTTGTTTAATGTATCATTTGAAGCATGTGGTTCCTTACTTATTTTCATTTTGGATGATCTGTCCATTGGTGAAAGTGGGGTGTTAAAGTCCCCTACTATGAATGTGTTACTGTCGATTTCCCCTTTTATGGATGTTAGTATTTGCCTTATGTATTGAGGTGCTCCTATGTTGGGTGCATAAATATTTAAAATTGTTATATCATCTTCTTGGATCGATCCCTTGATCATTATGTAGTGCCCTTCTTTGTCTCTTCTAATAGTCTTTATTTTAAAGTCTATTGTGTCTAATATGAGAATTGCTACTCCAGCTTTCTTTTGCTTTCCATTTGCATGGAATATTATTTTCCATCCCCTCACTTTCAGTCTGTATGTGTCTCTAGGTCTGAAGTGGGTCTCTTGTAGAAGCATATATATGGGTCTTGTTTTTGTATACATTCAGGCAGTCTGTGTGTTTTGGAGGGATCATTTAATCCATTTACATTTAAGGCAATTATTGATATGTATGTTCCTATTCCCATTTTCTTAATTTTTTGGGGTTTGTCATTTTAGGTCTTTTCCTTGTCTTGTGTTTCTTGCTTAGAGAAGATCCTTTAGTATTTGTTGTAAAGCTGGTTTGGTGGTGCTGAACTCTCTCAGCTTTTGCTTGTCTGTAAAGATTTTAATTTCTCCATCAAATCTGAATGAGATCCTTGCTGGGTAGAGTAATCTTGGTTGTAGGCTTTTCTCCGTCATCACTTTAAATATGTCCTGCCAGTCCCTTCTGTCTTGCCGAGTTTCTGCTGAAAGATCAGCTGTTAACCTTATGGGGATTCCCTTGTGTGTTATTGTTTTTCCGTTGCTGCTTTTAATATGTTTTCTTTGTATTTAACTTTTTACAGTTTGATTAATATGTATCTTGGCGTGTTTCTCCTTGGATTTATACTGTATGGGACTCTCTGTGCTTCCTGGACTTGATGAACTATTTCCTTTCCCATATTAGGGAAATTTTCAACTATAATCTCTTCTAATATTTTCTTAGTCCCTTTCTTTTACTCTTCTTCTTCTGGATTCCCTATAATTTGAATGTTGGTGTTTGAATGTTGGTGCATTTAATGTTGTCCCAGAGGTGTCTAGGACTGTTCTTTTCATTCTTTTTTCTTTATTCTGCTCTGCAGTATTTATTTCCACTATTTTATCTTCCAGGTCACTTATCCATTCTTCTGCCTCAGTTATTCTGCTATTGATCCCTTCTAGAGTATTTTTAATTTCATTTATTGTGTTGTTCATTGTTGCTTGTTTCATCTTTAGTTCTTCTAGGTCCTTGTTAAATGTTTCTTGCATTTTGTCTATTCTATTTCCAAGATTATGGATCATCTTTACTATCATTATCCTGAATTCTTTTTCTGGAAGGTTGCCTCTCTCCACTTCATTTAGTTGTTTTGGGGGGTTTTGTCTTGTTCCTTCAACTGGGATATAGTCCTCTGCCTTTTCATTTTGTCTATATTTCTGTGATTGTGGATTGTTTTCCACAGGCTGCAGGATTGTAGTTCTTGCTTCTGCTGTCTGCTCTCTGGTGGATGCGGCTATGGTATTGCCTATGTTTTATTTTAGGAATTTTATGGTTTTGGGTTTTACATTCAAGTCATTGATCTATTTTGAGTTAACTTTTGTGTATGGTGTATGATAATGGTCTAGTGTCATTTTTTGCATGTGGCTGTCCAGTTTTCCTAACACGTTTAATTGAAGAGACTATTCTTTCTCTATTGTATGTTCTCTGCTCCTTTGTTGTAAATAAATTATCCATATATGTGTGGACTTATTTCTGTGCTCTCTATTCTGTTCCATTGATCTGTGTGTCTGTTTTGTGCCAATATCATACTGTTTTAATTACTATAGCTTTGTAGTATAGTTTAAAATCAGGATATAGGATACCAGCTTTGTTCTTCTTTCTAGAGATTGTTTTGGCTATATGAAGTCATTTGTGGTTCCATATAGATTTTAGAATTATTCATTCTAGTTCTGTGAAATGTACCTTTTAAATTTTGACAGGAATTACATTGAATTTGTACATTGATTTGCATAGTATAGGTATTTTAACAATATGAATTCTTCCAATCCATGAATATGAAATTTCTTTCCATTTATTTGTGTTGTCTTCAGTTTCTTTCATCAGTGTCCTCTCGTTTCAGTGCACAAGTCTTTTACCTCCTTGGTTAAATTTATTCCTAGGTATTTTATTCTTTTCAATGCAATTGTAAATGGGATTGTTTTCTTAATTTCTCTTTCTGATAGTTCATTATTAGTGTATAGAAACACCATGGATTTCTTTATATTGACTTTGTATCCTGTGACATTACTGAATTCATTTATTAGTTCTTACAATATTTTATGGTGTCTTTAGGGTTTTCTGTATATAGCATCATGTCATCTGCAAATAGTGGACCCCAGACCAATTAAATCATGATCTCTGTGGTGGTAATCAGATCTTAATAGTTTTTAAAGTTCCCAAGTTTCTTCTAATGAGCAGTCATTATTGACAGCCACTTGTAAGGTATCTTGCAGGTCAAAAATGACTATGATTCTAACTTAAATGAATAAGAAACAAATTTGTCATAAAGACTCTATTGTCTAGTCTTCCATGCATGGGTTTATTCCTCCAGAAATAGTCATTTCTTTACTAAGGTGTATACTTATCTTTGGAGCATCTGTTGGGACACATGTTGTGCAGTTTGTACCAAAACAGCATGGTGTGTGCTGAAATATTGCTTTGGATTTTATAGATTATCTTATAACTTAGTTTTGCTGATATGTTATTTGATTTTTGGTGAGTAGTGTGGATGTCTTTCTTTGCAATCCAGGGGGCTGCTATCACTTTTTTTTTAAACACGTGCATTCTACCAATTGATTTTTAAAATGAAAAAAAAATTGTATAACCATTTAAAGATTTTTTTATTTTTAAAAATATTTACTTATTTATTTATTTATTGGCTCTGTCAGGTCTTAGATGCGGCACGTGGGATCATTCGTTGTGGCGTGCAGGCTCTTTGTTGCGTTTCATGGGCTTCTCTCTAGTTGTGGCGTGCAGGCTCCAGAGCATGTGGGCTCTGTGGTTGCAGCATGCGGGCTCTCTAGTTGTGGCATGCAGGTTCAGTAGTTGTGGCGTGTGGGCTTAGTCGCCCCGTGGCATGTGGTTCCCTGACCAGGGATCAAACCCATGTCTCCTGCATTGGAAGGCAAATTCTTAACCACTGGACCACCAGGGAAGTCCCTGTAACCATTTTTTAAATTGAAGTATAGTTAATTTAAATGTGTTAGTTTCAGGTGTACAACAAAGTGATTCAATTATACATATATATGTATACATTATATATGTATGTATATTCTTTTTCAGATTCTTTTCTGTTATAGGTTATTACAAGATATCGAACATATCTTGTATATATTGAACATATCCCCTGCTATATAGTAGGTTCTTGTTGTCTATCTATTTTACATATGGTAGTGTGTATATGTTAATCCCAGACTCCTAATTTATCTCCCCCACCCCCTTTCCCCTATGGTAAGTTTGTTTTCTATGTCTGTGAGTCTATTTCTGTTTTGTAAATAAGTTCATTTGTATCAGTTTTTTAGACTCCACATATAAGTGATACCATATAATATTTGTCTTTCTCTGCCTGAGTTACTTCATTTCATATGATAATCTCTAGGTCCATCCATGTTGCTGCAAATGGGTTATCACTTTTAAAGGATGATAAATCTCCTTAAAATCCCAGCTCTCCCATTTACCAGTTCTATGACCTTGGACTCATTTCCTCACTTCTCTGTGCCACAGGTTTCTCTGTAATAGGGATAATTATAAAACTCATTTCATAGGGTTTTGAGAATCATACTGGTAAAGTTATTTTACATAATTAGCACTCAAAAATGACCACTAATAATCTAGTATCTGAAAACATATTTTAAAATGTATTTGAATATATTTCAAAATGTTATTATATAAAAGATATGTAAATTTTATTTTACTATATTAAAATGCATAAGTTTAAAATACATAACAAATATATATGTTGATATGTTAAAATGTTCAACATGTGTTTAGATTTTTCTGTGTATTTCTAAAAGCAGTTTATTTCCTTAAGTGTTACATAATACTTATAAAACATATTTATATAAGTTCCAAATAATAACCTCTGTAGCTCCTGGAAAAGTAGGGCTGTGTCTGATATTCTTTTGCATCTCCCTTAGTTTCCAGCACTCTGAGAACCACTCAGAGTCACTTTTCCATATGCAGAAATCTTTAGGTACACGTCTTCCATTATTTCTACACATTCTCTCCACCTTGCTACATTCTTCAGTGGCATAAACATATTCCTTCTCCTCCCACAATGGAAAGAAATATGCATATTGAGCAATTCCAACACCCAAGAGCAAAAATTACTAGTCAGTGTTGAAAACAAAAACAAGTTTCATTTTTGTGTGTGTGGTTGTTTTTCCTGTTGCTTTTTGGTGTGTGTGTGCTTTTGTGTGTGTGTGTGTTTCTTTTCTTCCAATAAGTTTGTCCTCTGTTTCATTTCTTCCATCAATTTCCAGCGTTCTATCTCCAGACTATATATTTCAAGGACCCTACCCCCAGCAATTTCCCACTGTCCTTCATTCATTCTCAAGGGCAGTGGGGATGGTGCCAGTCAGGGGCTAGTGACGGGATAGTGTTATCTACTGTGTTGGAGGAGCTAAGAACTGATTAAGATTCTCCAAGGCAGAGAAAGACATGGGCATCCAGTCTTGAAAACAGTTTGTTGGTGCTTGTTATGGCAGAAGAGTGGTGAATTAGCTTGAGGAAGGCCAAAGAAGTTACCCAAAGCTTCCACATATAAGCGATATCATAGTTGTCTGTCTCTGTCTGACAAATGAACTTATCTACAAAACAGAATTAGAGTTACAGATCTAGAAAACAAACTCATGGTTACCAGGGGGTAAGCGGGAGGAGGGATGAATTGGAAGATTGGATTGCCACATACACACTATATTATTAAATAGATAACTAATAAGCTATATATTAAATAGATAACTAATAAGGACCTACTGTATAGCACAGGGAACTCTACTGCATACTCTGTAATGGCCTATATAGGAAAAGAATCTAAAAAAAAGTGGATATATGTATAGGTATAACTGATTCACTTTGCTGTGCACCTGAAACTAACACAACCTTTTAGATCAACTACACTCCAATAAAAATTAAAAGAAAAATAAAAACATGAAATTACCCGAAGCTCAGGTGCCTTTCTAAGACACACCAACCTTCATTCACTCACAAATTCGGCTACCAGGTGATGAGAAGACAAAAATGGATGTCATCTCCGGTTTTGACTTCAAGGAACTCACAGCTGATGGGGGCCTTGGGGGATGGACAGAGGATTAAAATACAGTGTTAACAACTGACCTCAGCCTGGGGGAATGAGTAAAGAATTTGGAAGGGAAATGATGCCTGAAAGATTAACATAAATCAGGCCAGTTAAGGGAGCGGTAAGGAGAAAGGTGGCTGTGTTTACCGGTAAAGGGAAGAGGCTAGAAACTGCAGGAAACACAGGCAGTGGGGTGTTGCTGGAGCATAAACTATGACGTTCGCCTCTCTCTTGCTTTGCTGTCAACAGGTCAGATTGTCAAGTAGGGTGACCATACGTCCTGGTCTCCGGCAAGGTGAGACTTTCAAGTAGGGTGACCATACGTCCTGGTCTGCGGCAAGGTGAGACTTTGAAGGTTAAAATGGGACCGTCTCGCCACATCAGGAACATCGAGCTCCCTATCTTTGTGTGGGTATCTGCCAGCTGAATCATCTGCCTGTCTTTTCTTTCGTTTGTTTGGTTTTGTTTTCTAAGTAACAGAAGCATATGTTAAAGGTGGGTTATGGAGGAGAAAGAAAGGGGAGGTATGATTTTTGTGGCTTGGAAGAAGACACCCTCCATGAAGGATATGGTTATGCTATGGAGGACTGCTTTCTAGCTAAGGACAAAGGCAGGGACCACGGAGAAGCGTCTGTGCCCTGCACTTGGGAGAGTGAAGGGCAGTGGGAGATCGCTGGGGTGGAGTCCTTGAAATGCATAGTCTGGAGATAGAATGCTGGAAACTGATGGAAGAAATGGAACAGAGGACAAACTTATTGGAATTTCTTTAAAAATGTGTGGTTTCTGTCATCAGTTCGTTCGCCATGATATAGATGGTCATCAATAGTTACAATTACATTCATCAAGATCTAAAATTTCTCCCATTTTTAGATATTTATCAGTCACAATGAGGGTCATTGAAAGTGATGTTAGATAATTTCCTCTAAAAGTTGTGTTCTATTAATCCATACAAATATCAGTGTCTACTGCATGCTTTTTATTAATCTTGGGGCCAGATAGCAATTAAACACTCAGAACCTAAGAGCATTTTATAAGATAGCACTTCATGTAATTCTGTAAGACACTGAACACATTTACCTCTTTTCTTTCGGGCCTTTTTTTTTTTTTTTTTTTTTTTTTTTTATGCGTTACGCGGGCCTCTCACTGTTGTGGCCTCTCCCGTTGCGGAGGACAGGCTCCGGACGCGCAGGCTCAGCGGCCATGGCTCACGGGCCCAGCCGCTCCGCGGCATGTGGGATCTTCCGGGACCGGGGCACGAACCCGTGTCCCCTGCATCGGCAGGCGGACTCTCAACCACTGCGCCACCAGGGAAGCCCCTTTCGGGCCTTTAAATCAGAACGGTACTGTGCAGCAGAAGTATAATGTGAGTCACGTGTGTCGCTTAAAACTTTCTAGTCATCAAATTAAAAAGTAAAAATAAGACAGTGAATTAACCTTGACACATTTTATCCAACATATCCAAAATATCATAATTTCAAAACGTTATCAATATAAAAAATATTAATGAGCTATATTACATTCCTTGGCTTTGGACTGAGTCTTCAGAATTTTGTGTGTATTTTTCACTTACAGCACTTCTTTCATCAGGCATATATTTTTTTTTTTTTTTAAATGTTGGGGTTAGGAGTTTATTAATTTATTTAATTTATTTTTGCTGTGTTGGGTCTTCGTTTCTGTGCGAAGGCTTTCTCCGGTTGTGGCAAGTGGGGGCCACTCCTCATCACGGTGTGCGGGCCTCTCACCATCGCGGCCTCTCTTGTTGCGGAGCACAGGCTCCAGACGCGCAGGCTCAGCAGCTGTGGCTCATGGGCCCAGTCGCTCCGCGGCACGTGGGATCTTCCCAGACCAGGGCTCGAACCCGTGTCCCCTGCATTAACAGGCCGACTCCCAACCACTGCGCCACCCGGGAAGCCCAGGCATATTTTATCTATATGTAGATATCCTAAAACTTACAGTTGAAAAAGTAAATTCATATACCCAACTTGTCACAAACATACTTAAAAGTTTTCCAATGACTGACTTGAGTGTCGGTTTTATTTTTTTTTTTTTTTTTTTTTTTTTTTTTAACATCTTTATTGGGGTATAATTGCTTTACAATGGTGTGTTAGTTTCTGCTTTATAACAAAGTGAATCAGTTATACATATACATATGTTCCCATATGTCTTCCCTCTTGCGTCTCCTTTCCTCCCACTCTCCCCATCCCACCCTTCCAGGCTGTTCCAAAGCACCGAGCTAATATCCCTGTGCCTTGCGGCTGCTTCCCCCCAGCTATCTACCTTACTACGTTTGTTAGTGTGTATATGTCCATGACTCTCTCTCGCCCTGTCAAAACTCACCCTTCCCCCTCCCCATATCCTTAAGTCCGTTCTCCAGTAGGTCTGCGTCTTTATTCCTATCTTACCCCTAGGTTCTTCATGACATTTTTTTCCCTTAAATTCCATATATATGTGTTAGCATACGGTATTTGTCTTTTTCTTTCTGACTTACTTCACTCTGTATGACAGATTCTAGGTCTATCCATCTCATTACAAATAGCTCAATTTCATTTCTTTTTAAGGCTGAGTAATATTCCATTGTGTATATGTGCCACATCTTCTTTATCCATTCATCCGATGATGGGCGCTTAGGTTGTTTCCATGTCCTGGCTATTGTAAATAGAGCTGCAATGAACATTTTGGTACATGACTCTCTTTGAATTTTGGTTTTCTCAGGGTATATGCCAAGTAGTGGGATTGCTGGGTCATATGGTAATTCTATTTGTAGTTTTTTAAGGAACCTCCATACTGTTCTCCACAGTGGCTGAACCAATTCACATTCCCACCAGCAGTGCAAGAGTGTCCCCTTTTCTCCACACCCTCTCCAGCATTTATTGTTTCTTGACTTTTTGATGATGGCCATTCTGACTGGTGTGAGATGATATCTCATTGTAGTTTTGATTTGCATTTCTCTAATGATTAATGATGTTGAGCATTCTTTCATGTGTTTGTTGGCATTCTGTATATCTTCTTTGGAGAAATGTCTATTTAGGTCTTCTGCCCATTTTTGGATGGGGTTGTTTGTTTTTTTGTTATTGAGCTGCATGAGCTGCTTGTAAATTTTGGAGATTAATCCTTTGTCAGTTGCTTCATTTGCAAATGTTTTCTCCCATTCTGAGGGTTGTCTTTTGGTCTTGGTTATCGTTTCCTTTGCTGTGCAAAAGCTTTGAAGTTTCATTAGGTCCCATTTGTTTATTTTTGTTTTTATTTCCATTACTCTAGGAGGTGGGTCAGAAAGGATCTTGCTGTGATTTATGTCATAGAGTGTTCTTCCTATGTTTTCTTCTAAGAGTTTGATAGTTTCTGGCCTTACATTTAGGTCTTTAATCCATTTTGAGCTTATTTTTGTGTATGGTGTTAGGGAGTGATCTAATCTCATACTTTTACATGTACCTGTCCAGTTTTCCCAGCACCATTTATTGAAGAGGCTGTCCTTTCTCCACTGTACATTCCTGCCTCCTTTATCAAAGATGAGGTGTCCATATGTGCGTGGGTTTATCTCTGGGCTTTCTATCCTGTTCCACTGATCTATCTTTCTGTTTTTGTGCCAGTACCATACTGTCTTGATTACTGTTGCTTTGTAATATAGTCTGAAGTCAGGGAGCCTTATTCCTCCAGCTCCTTTTTTCGTTCTAAAGATTGCTTTGGCTATTCGGGGTCTTTTGTGTTTCCATACAAATTGCGAAATTTTTTGTTCTAGTTCTGTGAAAAATGCCAGTGGTAGTTTGATAGGGATTGCATTGAATCTGTAGATTGCTTTGGGTAGTAGAGTCATTTTCACAATGTTGATTCTTCCCATCCAAGAACATGGTATATCTCTCCATCTATTTGTATCATCTTTAATTTCTTTCATCAGTGTCTTATAATTTTCTGCATACAGGTCTTTCGTATCCTTAGGTAGGTTTATTCCTAGATATTTTATTCTTTTTGTTGCAATGGTAAATGGGAGTGTTTTCTTGATTTCACTTTCAGATTTTTCATCATTAGTATATAGGAATGCCAGAGATTTCTGTGCATTAATTTTGTATCCTGCTACTTTACCAAATTCATTGATTAGCTCTAGTAGTTTTCTGGTAGCATCTTTAGGATTCTCTATGTATAGTATCATGTCATCTGCAAACAGTGACAGCTTTACTTCTTCTTTTCCGATTTGGATTCCTTTTATTTCCTTTTCTTCTCTGATTGCTGTGGCTAAAACTTCCAAAACTATGTTGAATAAGAGTGGTGAGAGTGGGCAACCTTGTCTTGTTCCTGATCTTAGTGGAAATGCTTTCAGTTTTTCACCATTGAGGATGATGTTTGCTGTGGGCTTGTCATATATGGCTTTTATTATGTTTAGGAAAGTTCCCTCTATGCCTACTTTCTGGAGGGTTTTTATCATAAATGGGTGTTGAATTTTGTCGAAAGCTTTCTCTGCATCTATTGAGATGATCATATGGTTTTTCTCCTTCAATTTGTTAATATGGTTTATCACATTGATAGATTTGCGTATATTGAAGAATCCTTGCATTCCTGGAATAAACCCCACTTGGTCATGGTGTATGATCCTTTTAATGTGCTGTTGGATTCTGTTTGCTAGTATTTTGTTGAGGATTTTTGCATCTATGTTCATCAGTGATATTGGCCTGTAGTTTTCTTTCTTTGTGACATCCTTGTCTGGTTTTGGTATCAAGGTGATGGTGGCTTCGTAGAAGGAATTTGGGAGTGTTCCTCCCTCTGCTATATTTTGGAAGAGTTTGAGAAGGATAGGTGTTAGCTCTTCTCTAAACGTTTGATAGAATTCACCTGTGAAGCCATCTGGTCCTGGGCTTTTGTTTGTTGGAAGGTTTTTAATCACAGTTTCAATTTCAGTGCTTGTGATTGGTCTGTTCATATTTTCTATTTCTTCCTGATTCAGTCTTGGCAGGTTGTGCATTTCTAAGAATTTGTCCATTTCTTCCAGATTGTCCATTTTATTGGCATAGAGTTGCTTGTAGTAATCTCTCATGATTTTTTTTATTTCTGCAGTGTCAGTTGTTACTTCTCCTTTTTCATTTCTAATTCTATTGATTTGAGTCTTCTCCCTTTTTTTCTTGATGAGTCTGGCTAGTGGTTTATCTATTTTGTTTATCTTCTCAAAGAACCAGCTTTTAGTTTTATTGATCTTTGCTATTGTTTCCTTCATTTCTTTTTCATTTATTTCTGATCTGATTTTTATGATTTCTTTCCTTCTGCTAGCTTTGGGGTTTTTTTGTTCTTCTTTCTCTAATTGCTTGAGGTGCAAGGTTAGGTTGTTTATTCGAGATGTTTCCTGCTTCTTAAGGTGGGCTTGTATTGCTATAAACTTCCCCCTTAGAACTGCTTTTGCTGCATCCCATAGGTTTTGGGTCGTTGTGTCTCCATTGTCATTTGTTTCTAGGTATTTTTTTATTTCCTCTTTGATTTCTTCAGTGATCACTTCATTATTAAGTAGTGTATTGTTTAGCCTCCATGTGTTTGTATTTTTTACAGATCTTTTCCTGTAATTGATATCTAGTCTCATGGCGTTGTGGTCGGAAAAGATACTTGATACAATTTCAGTTTTCTTAAATTTACCAAGGCTTGATTTGTGACCCAAGATATGATCTATCCTGGAGAATGTTCCATGAGCACTTGAGAAAAATGTGTATTCTGTTGTTTTTGGATGGAGTGTCCTATAAATATCAATTAAGTCCATCTTGTTTAATGTATCATTTAAAGCTTGTGTTTCCTTATTTATTTTCATTTTGGATGATCTGTCCATGGGTGAAAGTGGGGTGTTAAAGTCCCCTACTATGAATGTGTTACTGTTGATCTCCCCTTTTATGGTTGTTAGTATTTGCCTTATGTATTGAGGTGCTCCTATGTTGGGTGCATAAATATTTACAATTGTTATATCTTCTTCTTGGATCGATCCCTTGATCATTATGTAGTGTCCTTCTTTGTCCCTTTTAATAGTCCTTATTTTAAAGTCTATTTTGTCTGATATGAGAATTGCTACTCCAGCTTTCTTTTGGTTTCCATTTGCATGGAATATCTTTTTCCATCCCCTTACTTTCAGTCTGTATGTGTCTCTAGTTCTGAAGTGGGTCTCTTGTAGACAGCATATATAAGGGTCTTGTTTTTGTATCCATTCAGCCAATCTGTGTCTTTTGGTGGGAGCATTTAGTCCATTTACATTTAAGGTAATTATCGATATGTATGTTCCTATTTCCATTTTATATATTGTTTTGGGTTCGCTACTATAGGTCATTTCCTTCTCTTGTGTTTCGTGTCTAGAGAAGTTCCTTTAGCATTTGTTGTAAAGCTGGTTTGGTGGTGCTGAACTCTCTCAGCTTTTGCTTGTCTGTAAAGGTTTTATTTTCTCCATCAAATGTGAATGAGATCCTTGCTGGGTAGAGTAGTCTTGGTTTCAGGCTATTCTCCTTCATCACTTTCAGTATGTCCTGCCACTCCCTTCTGGCTTGTAGGGTTTCTGCTGAGAGATCAGCTGTTAACCTTATGGGGATTCCCTTGTGTGTTATTTGTTGTTTTTCCCTTGCTGCTTTTAATATGCTTTCTTTGTATTTAATTTTTGACAGTTTGATTAATATGTGTCTTGGCGTGTTTCTCCTTGTATTTATCCTGTATGGGACCCTCTGTGCTTCCTGGACTTGATTAACTATTTCCTTTCCCATATTAGGGAAGTTTTCAACTATAATCTCTTCAAATATTTTCTCAGTCCCTTTCTTTCTTTCTTCTTCTTCTGGAACCCCTATAATTCGAATGTTGGTGCGTTTCATGTTGTCCCAGAGGTCTCTGAGACTGTCCTCAGTTCTTTTCATTCTTTTTTCTTTATTCTGCTCTGCAGTAGTTATTTCCACTACTTTATCTTCCAGGTCACTTATCCGTTCTTCTGCCTCAGTTATTCTGCTATTGATCCTATCTAGAGTGATTTTAATTTCATTTATTGCATTGTTCATCGTTGCTTGTTTCATCTTTAGTTCTTGTAGGTCCTTGTTAACTGTTTCTTGCATTTTGTCCATTCTACTTCCAAGATTTTGGATCATCCTTACTATCATTATTCTGAATTCTTTTTCAGGTAGATTGCCTATTTCCTCTTCATTTGTTAGGTCTGGTGGGTTTTTATCTTGCTCCTTCATCTGCTGTGTGTTTTTCTGTCTTCTCATTTTGCTTATCTTACTGTGTTTAGGGTCTCCTTTTTGCAGGCTGCAGGTTCGTAGTTCCCGTTGTTTTTGATGTCTGTCTCCAGTGGCTAAGGTTGTTTCAGTGGGTTGTGTAGGCTTCCTGGTGGAGGGGACTAGTGCCTGTGTTGTGCTGGATGAGGCTGGATCTTGTCTCTCTAGTGGGCAGGTTCACGTCTGGTGGTGTGTTTTGGGGTGTCTGTGGCCTTATTATGATTTTAGGCAGCCTCTCTGCTAATGGGTGGGGTTGTGTTCCTGTTTTGCTAGTTGTTTGGCATAGGTTGTCCAGCACTGTGGCTTGCTGGTCGTTGAGTGAAGCTGGGTGCTGGTGTTAAGATGGAGGTCTCTGGGATATTTCCACCGTTTAATATTATGTGGAGCTGGGAGGTCTCTTGTTGACCAGTGTCCTGAAGTTGGCTCTCCTACCTCAGAGGCAGAGCCCTGACTCCTGGCTGGAGCACCAAGAGCCTTTCATCCACACAGCTCAGAATAAAAGGGAGAAAAAGTAGGGAGAATTAGTAGAAGTATGAGTAAAGAAAGAGGGAAAGGAGGAAAGGAAGGAAGGAAGAAAGAAGCAAAGAAGGAAAGAAAGGAGGGAGGGAGGGAGGGAGGAAGGAAGGAAGGAGGGAAAGAAGGAAAAAAAAGACAGAAAGAAAGATGATACAGTAAAAATAAAATAAAGTATAATATAGTTATTGAATTAAAAAATATTTAGAAAAAAAAAAAAGGGATGGATAGAACCTGAGGACAAATGTTGGAAGCAAAGCTATACAGAGAAAATCTTACACAGAAGCATACACATACACTTTCACAAAAAGAGGTAAAGGGGGAAAAATCATAAATCCTGCTCCCTGAGACCACCTCCTCAATTTGGGGTGATTCGTTGTCTAAAGGAGGGAGGGAAGGAAGGAAAGAAAGAAAGAACGAAGGTAAAGTATAATAAAGTTATTACAATTAAACTTAATTATTAAGAAAAGGAATTTTTTTAAAAAAGTCATGGACGGATAGAGCCCTAGGACAAATGGTGGAAGCTAGAGTATACAGACTAGATGTCACACAGAAGCATACACGTACACATTCACAAAAAGAGGAAAAGGGAAAAAAATCATAGATCTCGCTCCTAAATTCCACCTCTTCAATTTGGGATCATTCCTTGTCTATTCAGGTATTCCACAGATGCAGGGTATATCAAGTTGATTGTGGAGCTTTAATCCGCTGCTTCTGTGGCTGCTGGGAGAGATTTCCCTTTCTCTTCTTTGTTTTCACAGCTCACAGGAGCTCAGCTTTGGATTTGGCCCTGCCTCTGCGCGTACGTCGCTGGAGGGCGTCTGTTTTTTCGCTCAGACAGGACGGGGTTAAAGGAGCCGCTGATTCGGGGCCTCCGGCTCACTCAGGCCGGGGGTTGGGGGATGGGGGAAGGAGGGGCACTGCGTGCGGGGCGGGCCTGCGGCGGCAGAGACAGCGTGACGTTGCGGCAGAGGCCGGCGTGACGTTGCAGCAGCCTGAGGCCCGCCGTGCGCTGTCCCGGGGAAGTTGTCCCTGGATCCCGGGAACCTGGCAGTGGCGGGCTGCACAGGCTCCGCGGAAGAGGGGTGTGGAGAGTGACCTGTGCTCGCACACAGGCCCCTTGGTGGCGGCAGCAGCAGCCTTAGCGTCTCCCGCCCGTCTCTGGGGTCCGCGGTTTTAGCCGCGGCTCGCGCCCGTCTCTGGGGTTTGCGCTTTCAGCCGCGGCTCGCGCCCGTCTCGGGGGCTCGCGCTTTTAGCCGCGACTCACGCCCGTCTCTGGGGTTTGCACTTTCAGCCGCGGCTCGCGCCCGTCTCGGGGGCTCGCGCCCTCAGCCGCGGCTTGCGCCCGTCTCTGGGGTTCGCGCTTTTAGCCGCGGCTCGCGCCCGTCTCTGGGGTTCGCGCTTTTAGCCGCGGCTCGCGCCCGTCTCTGGAGTTCCTTTAAGCAGCGCTCTTAAACCCCTCTCCTCGCGCACCAGGAAACAAAGAGGGAAGAAAAAGTCTCTTGCCTCTTCGGCCGGTACAGGCTTTTCCCCGAACTCCCTCCCGGCTAGTCGTGGTGCACTAACCCCTTCAGGCTATGTTCAAGCCGCCAACCCCAGTCCTCTCCCTGAGCTCCGTCCAAAACCAAAACCCGAGCCTCAGCTCGCAGCCCCGCCCGCCCCGGTGGGTGAGCAGCAAGCCTCTCGGGTTGGTGAGTGCTGGTCGGCACCGATCGTCTGTGCAGGAATCTCCCCGCTTTGCCCTCCGCACCCGTCGCTGTGCACTACTCCGCAGTCCCGAAACTCCCCCCTCTGCCTCCCGCAGTCTCCGCCCGCGGAGGGGCTTCCTAGTGTGTGGAAACTTTTCCTCCTTCACAGCTCCCTCCCACTGGTGCAGGTGCCGTCCTTATTCTTTTGTCTCTGTTTTTTCTTTTGCCCTACCCAGTTACGTGGGGAGTTTCTTGCCTTTTGGGAGGTCTGAGGTCTTCTGCCAGCCTTCAGTAGGAGTTCTGTAGGAGTTGTTCCACGTGTGGATGTATTTCTGGTGTATCCGTGGGGAGGAAGGCGATCTCCGCGTCTTACTCTTCCGCCATCTTCAAGGTCCCCCGAGTGTCGGTTTTAAATCTGAAGTCAATTGAGTTAATTCAAATGAAATTAAAAAAAAAAACTCTTCATTCCTGTCACATTAGCCACATTTCAAGGGCTTATTAGCCACATATGGTTAGTGGCTGAAGATTAGAAAACAGAGAAGTAGAATATATTTAGTAAATGAATTTGGAAGCGGGCACATTTTATTACTCTCCTTTGTCATGCTTTTTTTTGGTTTTTTTCTCTTTAGCTGTTTACGACTATAAAAGCTGAAAGACTCTCTCCATCTTTTTTTGTAGGCATTAGTTCCATATACGTCCTGTAGGTGGCAGCACTTTCTTCCTGAAACTGTAAGAGGGAGGAGTTGCTAGGACTTGTCACTCAGGTTCTGGCGTTTTTCATAGAGTCAATTCTTTGGAAAATTTTTTGGTGGCATAGGTTAGAATCTTTTCAGTTCTGCTGTCATTCTGTATAGATGGCTGCTGATTATGGAAACAGTCTCAGCCTCTAGAAAATTGCACATTCCTCAGTTTGGGGTAAAAGAAAAGCAGCTCTAAGGTGAGAGAAGAAAGAGATGCAATTAAAGGACTCCTATCAAAACGCTTTCATTTGCTCAAATCCATATTTTGAAAATGGTGATTCCAAGTGCTGCTTAATAAAACTTTTCTAAGCAGATGAGAGGTAGATTTTGTTTTAAAGACTGTGGCAATGTTAATCTGTTTTTTTCATTTTCCAGGCAACTTTGTAAGTGAATGTTTTAGAATGTCTACAGTTTCATATTTCTTTTCTATGTAAGATATCCACATCCATTATTAAAACAACTGAACAGGGCTTCCCTGGTGGTGCAGTGGTTGAGAGTCCGCCTGCCGATACAGGGGACACGGGTTCGTGCCCCGGTCCGGGAAGATTTCACATGCTGTGGAGCAGCTGGACCCGTGAGCCATGGCGGCTGAGCCTGCGCGTCCAGAGCCTGTGCTCCGCAACGGGAGAGGCCACAACAGTGAGAGGCCCGCGTACCGCAAAAAAAAAAAAAAAAAAAAAACAAAAAAAAAAACCAACAAAAAAAACCTGAACAAATAACATGTAGCTAAAGTTATATATATGTGTTTAAAGTTCATGGATTAACATTTTAGCATCCCTCCCCTCCCCTTCATTTTGTGTTTGTGATAAAAGAACATGAGATAAGAGGAGTTCCAGCATTGGAGGGATTCAAGTTGAGTTTCTAAGGACCCATGTGCATTTTTTTAAAAACATCTTTATTGGATTATAATTGCTTTACAATGGTGTGTTAGTTTCTGCTTTATAACAAAGTGAATCAGCTATACGTATACATATATCCCCATATCTCCTCCCTCTTGCATCTCCATCCCACCCTCCCTATCCCACCCCTCTAAGGTGGTCACAAAGCACCGAGCTTATCTCCCTGTGCTATGAGGCTGCATCCCACTAGCTATCTATTTTACATTCGGTAGTGTATATATGTCCATGCCACTCTCTCACTTCGTCCCAGCTTGCCCTTCCCCCTCCCCGTGTCCTTAAGTCCGTTCTCTACGTCTGCATCCTTATTCCTATCTTGCCATTTGTTAGAACCATTTTTTTTTAGATTCCATATATATATGTGTTAGCATACGGTATTTGTTTTTCTCCTTCTTACTTACTTCACTCTGTATGACAGTCTTTAGGTCCATCCACCTCACTACAAATAACTCAATTTCATTTCTTTTTATGGCTGAGTAATATTCCATTGTACCTATGTGCCACATCTTCTTTATCTATTCATCTGTCGATGGACACTTAGGTTGCTTCCAGGTCCTGGCTATTGTAAATAGAGCTGCAATGAACATTGTGGTACATGACTCTTTTTGAACTATGGTTTTCTCAGGGTATATGCCCAGTAGTGGGATTGCTGGGTCGTATGGTAGTTCTATTTTTAGTTATTTAAGGAACCTCCATACTGTTCTCCATAGTGGCTGTATCAATTTACATTGCCACCAACAGGGCAAGAGGGTTCCCTTTTCTCCACACCCTCTCCAACATTTATTGTTCGTAGATTTTTAGATGATGGTCATTCTAACTGGTGTGAGGTGATACCTCATTGTAGTTTTGATTTGCATTTCTCTAATAATTAGTGATGTTGAGCATCCTTTCATGTGTTTGTTGGCGACCTGTATATCTTCTTTGGAGAAATGTCTAATTAGGTCTTCTGCCCATTTTTGGATTGGGTTGTTTGTTTTTTTGATATGGAGCTGCATGAGCTGCTTGTATATTTTGGAGATTAATCCTTTGTCAGTTGCTTCATTTGCAAATATTTTCTCCATTTTCAGGGTTGTCTTTTTGTCTTGTTTATGGTTTCCTTTGCTATGCAAAAGGTTTTAAGTTTCATTAGGTCCCATTTGTTTGTTTTTATTTCCATTTCCCTAGGAGGTGGGTCAAAAAGGATCTTGCTGTGATTTATGTCATAGAGTGGTCTGCCTGTGTTTTCCTCTAAGAGTTTTATAGTGTCTGGCCTTATATTTAGGTCTTTAATCCATTTTGAGTTTATTTTTGTGTATGATGTTAGGGAGTGCTCTAATTTCATTCTTTTACCTGTAGCTGTCCAGTTTTCCCAGCACCTCTTATTGAAGAGACTGTCTTTTCTCCATTGTATATTCTTGCCTCCTTTATCAAAGATAAGGTGACCATATGTGCGTGGGTTTATCTCTGGGCTTTCTATCCTGTTCCATTGATCTATGTTTCTGTTTTTGTGCCAGTACCCTGATGTGCATTTTTGTATAGCTCATGAGGACCCCCTGGTACAAAACCCCATCAAATTGTGGTGTGTTTTCTTGATACTCCTTGGGTGGCATTTTAAAATCACAGCCTCTCTTTTCCGTAATTATCACTCAGTCTGTCTCCCAAATAGAATCTCAAGGTGCTGGCTGAATCCTAATCATGATTTTGCTTATTTTAGTTTTATAGGTAGAATATTCACAGTGTAACTAGTATAATAAGTCTAATACCAATGCTTTTGACTCAGAATGTTTACAGTTTTCTTAATATACTCTTTACTTCTTAAATTCTGGGATAGTCTGTGAAATGGTAGAGGAGAAGGTTTGAGGAGGGAAAGAGACAATTTTATTTAGGACAGGTACACGTCAGAAGCTGTACAAGCTTCTTTTGCATGTGTTTGCTTTTATTACCTCTTCTAATCTGAATAGCAATTTTCTTATAGCTAAAGAAACTAGAGTTTCTTGGAGAAGTACTATACGTGTCATTTAGCAAATTTCTAGGTATATTTCAGAAAACCTACCCCAAAGGTTTTCGTTTCTTATCTTTTTAGCAGAGACCACATATAAGGACTTTCTATATGAAGACATCTGAGGAATTAGAACATGGTGTCATTTCTGTAATTTCTTGCCCCATATATTTCTGGTTGTCTTTCTACTATTGCATTTCTTCTATTCTGTCTGCTTCCTTAACAGTGTTTTTTTGTTTGTTTTGTTCTCTTTTTCAAAATGTAATATTTACCCAAAGTTCAGCACTTGGCTTCTTTTTCTTTCTCCTTCCTCAATTATCACGTCCGATCCCATGGCTTCAACTATCTTCCCATGAATGTTAATTTCCAAATTTGTGACTTCATTCTTTCTGTTAGTCTGAACAGGATAATTGCTGAACAAATAACATCATAAATCTCAGTGGCTTATTTCTCTCTCACACACAAATTCTAGTGCAAATACTCCCCACCTGCTTTCCCGATGGCTCCCCACCAAGTGGTGACTCAGGGATCAGCTCCATCCAAGTTACCCTATTTTATGTCTTGGAGCCCTTTAGCAGTCTGCTGATGCCTATGGGCCTCCTCTAAGAATAGTGTTTGTAAATGTGGAAGAGAAAAAAAAAGAGCTAGTAACCAAAATTCAAAGATAATTACAAAATAGTGCCAGGTAAATATATTTCAAGATATCTGCATCAAGTGTAATGTGATATGAAATATCTGTGATTTCTATGGGAGACAAAGGCACATTTTGCTAACACTGTTGTAACCACTGACTACATTCATAAATACAGGGAATGCTAAGGTCCAGTTAAAATTCATGAGAATACATTTCCCCCATCCAAGCTCACAGGACTCCCTTAATGGCTTAGATTTCAGGTTCTAGTGGCTCCACAATTACCAAAGACTTCTTGGAGTCCTTTACTAGATCTTATGCATGCGATCGACTGACAAAGACCTTGTAGGATAATATGAGACATTTGGGGGCCAAACCAGGAAGGGACATACACCACCTGCAGTCAGAGTTTTTGGGCTAGAACAAGTTGTATTGTCCCTCTGAGGAAGAGGGCTACGAACTGTATTTCAGCTGTGTGTGCAGGAAGGAGGTAGGATGTGGAGAGCATGGAGCAATAATTGTTTCAAGCAAGAATTATCAATGGATGCTAAAACTAAGAAGGAAAAATATGATGAGAAACAGAATATTCTTTATAGCTTTGTAGTACTGCCACACAGATACTTTTTAATTGGGAAGGGAAAATATTAACTTTATGGAGAGGAAGAGATCTAGCCAGACAGCACCTTATCCAAGTGATCAAAGGTGATGTCATCAGTAATGAGGCAAACTGGCACAGGTGACACACAAAGCAGGAACATTTCTGTGATTCCTGCCCAAAATGCATAACCTGAATTTAGTCAAAGGAAACATCAGAAAAACCCAGGGCGGTCCCCAGACCTCTTGAGAGAAAATTCACAGCCCTCGCCCCCTAGGCCCAGCATCCCGGGTCTGGAGGGGGCCGGGCTTCCCAGGGTCCCCCGAGCGCTGCTTGCGCCCCTCTCCCTGGAGGTGTCCAGGGGGCGGGGAGCCCGCGTGGGTGGGACGGGGCCGGTGTGGGAGGGGTGGGGGGGAGGGGCGGGGTGTGCCCCCCCCCCCCCCCCCGTGTGTGGCTGGGGGAAAACACTGCCTGTTTAGTAGTTGCTGTTGCTGCACTTCCACTTCTCTCCCAGCGAGAGAGAGACTCGAGTGGCCAGGCTCAGCCGCAGCAAAGCAGCCAGACACGAAGAGAGGGGCTGTTTGCCGGGTGGTGGTGGTGGGGGGGGTCACTCTGCGGATGAAAATTCGAGGGCCAGAACCAGCTCCTCCCCATTTTCGTCCTCCAACCAGCAAACCGAGAAACAAACACCCCCAAGAAGAAGGAGAGTAAAGTCAGCATGAGCAAAAACTCCAAACCCATCTCCATGAGTGCCAAGAGGATTCAGAAGCAGCTGGCGGAGATCACTTTAGACCCTCCACCCAACTGCAGTGCTGGTCCCAAAGGCGATAACAGCTAGGAATGGAGATCAACCATTCTACGGCCTCCAGGGTCCGTGTATGAGGGTGGTGTATTCTTCCTTGATATCACTTTTACCCCAGAATATCCCTTCAAGCTTCCAAAGGTTGCATTTCGGACAAGAATCTATCACTTGTAGTATTAAGTCAAGGAGTTATTTGCTTGGACATATTGAAAGATAACTGGAGTCCAGCACTAACCATATCTAAAGTCCTTCTTTCTATCTGCTCACTTCTTACAGACTGTAATCCTGCCGACCCCTTGGTGGGAAGTATTGCCACTCAGTATATGACCAACAGAGCAGAACACGACAGAATGGCCAGACAGTGGACCAAGGGGTACGCTACATAAATTGGATTTTCACAATTCTATACGTTATTTGTCTGTCACAGAGAGAGCTGCTTATGATTTTGATGGGGTAGGGGAGGGTGGGAGTTGATCAAGAGTAGGGTATTTCTATGACAGATACTATTCAGTCTTATTTCCTAAGATTTTGTTGTAACTTAAGGTATCTTGCTACAATAGACAGAATTGGCAATAGCAATGTTTAAAACCGTCATTAGTTCTGCAATATTAGCTGAAATGCAATACAGAGAAGAATAGACATTTGGGTTCAGTTGCTTGTAGTCTGTAACTTGAAACAGCTTAATTTGTACAGGTTACACACATGGCCATTTATGTCAAGTCCTTGCAAGACTGTACAGTTTTTTTGTTTAAAAAAATTGGAATTTGTTTTCCCTTCTTGGAAGGGAACATTGATATTTAACAGCTTTTAGAGACTGTCATCTCATATATATAAAATGGACACACGGCTATATGGCACCGTATAGGAAGTGAGTAGTTATGTATTTTATTTTATATGCCAATCTACTTTCTTATGAAAAGATAGAGGTTTGCATCAGAACTTGTGAAAACCTGTAGTAAAATACCTTAAGCTGTTAACTGTAAGGCATGGGATAGGAGTTGTTCAGTGGATTGGTTCTATGTTGAGGACTACTGAAGTCTGCATTTGTTACTGTGCTAATAGGCAATATTAAAACAAAACAAAACAAAAAAAGAAAAACCCAGACTGAGAGATAGTCTACAAAGTAGCCGGCTGGAACTCTTCAAAATTGTCAAGATCATGAACTGTTCCAGATTAAAAGAGGCTAAAGACACATGACAACTAATGCAAGGGTGATTTTGCCTTGGATATTGAATCAGAAAGTGGGCATTTGTAAAACAGTTGGTAAAATCTGAATAAGGTCTATAGGTTAGACAACAGTATCGTATCTGTATGAACTTACTGATTTTGATCAGAGTACTGTGGTTAAGTAAAATAAAATAACCTGTTTTGAGGACGTACATCCTGATGTTGGCAACTTACTCTCAAATGTCTCAGGAAAAAAGAATAAATAGGTAGATAGATAAGTAGATAGATAGAATGATAGTAAGAATGATAGAATGAAAAAGTAAGTGTGATAAATTGTTAACATTTGGGGAATATAGGTAAAACATGTGGGAATATTTTGTACTATTTTTGCAAAATTTCATTTAAAATCTGAAATTATTTCAAAATAAAAATATTGTTAAGCCTCTTTTTTTTTTTAAATAGATCTTTATTGGAGTATATAATTGCTTCACGATACTGTGTTAGTTTCTGTTGCACAACAAAGAGAATCAGCCATATGCATACACATGTCCCCACATCCCCTCCCTCTTGAGCCTCCCTCCCAGCCTCCCTATCCCACCCCTCTAGGTCATAACAAAGCACCAAGCTGATCTCCCTGTGCTATGCGGCTGCTTCCCACCAGTCAACTATTTTACATTCGGTAGTGTATATATGTCAATGCTACTCTCACTTCGCCCCAGCTTCACCGTCCCACCCCATGTCCTCAAGTCCATTTTCTATGTCTACCTCTTTATTCCTGCCCTGCAACTAGGTTCATCAGTACCATTTGTTTTTTAAGATTCCATGTATATGCATTAGCGTATGGTATTTATTTTCTCTTTCTGACTTACTTCACTCTGTATGACAGACTCTACGTCCATCCGCCTCACTACAAATAACTCAATTTCATTTCTTTTTATGGCTGAGTAATATTCCATTGTATATATGTGCCACGTCTTTTTTTGTTGTTGTTGTTGTTGTTTGCAGTACGTGGGCCTTGCACTGTTGTGGCCTCTCCCCTTGCGGAGCACAGGCTCCGGACGCACAGGCTCAGCGGCCGTGGCTCATGGGCCTAGCCGCTCCGCGGCATGTGGGGTCTTCCCAGACCAGGGCACGAACCCATGTCCCCTGCATCAGCAGGTGGACTCTCAACCACTGTGCCACCAGGGAAGCCCACCACATCTTCTTTATCCATTCATCTGTCGATGGACATTTTGGTTGGTTCCATGTCCTGGCTATTGTAAATAGTGCTGCAGTGAGCATTGGGGTGCATGTGTCTTTTTGAATTATGGTTTTCTCAGGGTATGTGCCCAGTAGTGGGATTGCTGGGTCATATGGTAGTTCTATTTTTAGTTTTTTAAGCAACCTCCATACTGTTTTCCACAGTGGTTGTATCAATTTACATTCTCACCAACAGTGCAGGAGGGTTCCCTTTTCACCACACCCTTTCCAGCATTTATTGTTTCTAGATTTTTGGATAATGGCCATTCTAACCAGTGTGAGGTGTTACCTCATTGTAGTTTTGATTTGCATTTCTCTAATATTTAGTGATGTTGAGCATCTTTTCATGTACATCTTGACCATCTGTATGCCTTCCTTGGTGAAATATCTATTTAGGTCTTCCACCCATTTTTTAACTGGATTGTTTGTTTTTCTGATATTGAGATCCATGAGCTGTTTGTATATTTTGGAAATTAATCTTTTGTCCATTGTTTCATTTGCAAATATTTTCTCCCATTTTGAGAGTTGTCTTTTTGTCTTGTTTATAGTTTCCTTTGCTGTGCAAAAGCTTTTAAGTTTAATTAAGTCCCATTTGTTTATTTATTTTTTATTTCTGTTTCTCTAGGAGGTGGGTCAAAAAAGATCTTGCTGTGGTTTATGTCATAGAGTGTTTTTCCTATGTTTTCTTCTAAGACTTTTATAGTGTCTGGTCTTACATTTAGGTCTTTAATCCATTCTGAGTTTATTTTTGTGTATGGTGTTAGGGAGTGTTCTAATTTTATTCTTTTACATGTAGCTGTGCAGTTTTCCCAGCACCACTTATTGAAGAGGCTGTCTTTTCTCCATTTTATGTTCTTGCCTCCTTTGTCGTAAATTAGGTGCCCATATGTGCATGGGTTTATCTCTGGGTATTCTATACTGTACCATTGATCTATATTTCTGTTTCTGTGCCAGTACCATACTGTCTTGATTACTGTAGCTTTGTGGTATAGTTTGAAGTTGGGGAGACTGATTCCTCCAACTCCATTTTTCTTTCTCAAGATTGCTTTGGCTATTCAGGGTCTTTTGTGTTTCCTTACGAGTTGTAAAATTTTTTGTTCTAATTCTGTGAAGAATGCCATTGGTAGTTTGATAGGGATTGTATTGAATCTGTAGATTGCTTTGGGTAGTATAGTCATTTTCACAATATTGATTCTTCCAATCCTAGAACATGGTATATTTCTCCATCTGTTTATGTCATCTTCGGTGTCTTTCATCAGTGTTTTATAGTTTTCTGAGTACAAGTCTCTGGCTTCCTTAGGCAGGTTTATTCCTAGGTATTTTATTCCTCTTGTTGCAATGGTAAATGGGAGCGTTTTCTTAATTTCTCTTTCTGATTTTACGTTGTTGGTGTATAGGAATGCCAGAAATTTCTGTGCATTAATATTGTATCCTGCAACCTTACCAAATTCATTGATTAGTTCTAGTAGTTTTCTGGTGGCATCTTTAGGATTTTCTATGTATACTATCATGTCATTGGCAAACAGTGACAGTTTTACTTCTTCTTTTCCAATTTGTATTCCTTTTATTTCTGTGGCTAGGGCTTCCAAAACTATGTTGAATAAGAGTGGCAGGAGTGGATATCCTTGTCTTGTTCCTGATCTTAGTGGATCTGCTTTCAGTTTTTCACCATTGAGAATGATGCTTGTTGTGGGTTTGTCATGTATAGCCTTTATTATGTTGAGGTATGTTCACTCTATGCCTATTTTCTGGAGAGTTTGTAATCATAAATGTGTTGAATTTTGTCAAAAGCTTTTTCTGCTTCTATTGAGATGATCATATGGTTTTTATTCTTCAATTTGTTAATGTGGTGTATCACATTGATTGATGTGCGTATATTGAAGCATCTTGCATTCCTGGGATAAATCCCACTTGATCATGGTGTATGATCCTTTTAATGTGTTGTTGGATTCTGTTTGCTAGTATTTTGTTGAGGTTTTTTGCATCTATATTCATCAGGGATATTGGTCTGTAATTTTCTTTTTTAGTGATATCTTTTTCTGGTTTTGGTATCAGGGTGATGGTGGCTTCATAGCATGAATTTGGGAGTGTTTCTCCCTCTGCAAATTTTTGGAAGAGTTTGAGAAAGATCGGTGTTAGTTCTTCTATAAACGTTTGACAGAATTCACCTGTGAAGCCATCTGGTACTGGACTTTTGTTTGTTGGAAGTTTTTTAATCACAGTTTAAACTTCATTACTTGTGATTCATCTGTTTATATTTTCTAATTCTTCCTGGTTCATTTTTGGGAAATTGTACCTTTCCAAGAATTTGTCCATTTCTTCGTGGGTGTCCATTTTATTGGCATATAGTTGTTTGTTGTAGTCTCTTATAATCCTTTGTATTTCTGCAGTGTCAGTTGTGATTTCTCCTTTTTCATTTCGAATTTTTTTGATTTGCGTCCTTTCCCTTTTTTTCTTGATGAGTCTGGCTAAGGATTTAGCAATTTTCTTTACCTTTTCAAAGAACAAGCTTTTAGTTTTATTGATTTTTGCTATTGTTTTCTTCATTTCTATTTCATTTATTTCTGCTCTGATCTTTATGATTTCTTTCCTTCTCCTGATTTTGGGTTTTCTTTGTTCTTCTTTCTCTAGTTGTTTTAAGTGTACGGTTAGATTGTTTATTTGAGATTTTTTTGTTTCTTGAGGTGAGATTGTATTGCTATAAACTTCCCTTTTAGAACTCCTTTTGCTGTGTCCTATAGGTTTTGAGTCGACGTGTTTTTGTTGTCATGTGTTTCTATGTATTTTTAAATTTCTTCTTTGATTTCTTCAGTGATCTCTTGGTTATTTAGTAGTACACTGTTTAGCCTCCATGTATTTCTGTTTTTTACAGTTTTTTTTTCCTGTAATTGATTTCCAATCTCATAGCATTGTGGTCTGAAAAGATGCTTGATACAATTTAAATTTTTGTAAATTTTTTGAGGCTTGATTTGTGACCCAAGATGTGATCTATCCTGGAGAATGTTCCATGTCCACTTATGAAGAAAGTGTATTATGCCACTTTTGGGTGCAATGTTCTATAAATATCAATTAGATCTATCTGGTCTGTTGTGTCATTTAAAGCCTGTGTTTCCTTATTTATTTTCTGTTTGGATGATCTGTCCATTGCTGTAAGTGGGGTGGTAAAGTCCCCTACTATTATTGTGTTACTGTCCATTTCTCCTTTCATGGTTGTTAGTATTTGACTTCTGTATTGAGGTGCTCCTATCTTGGGTGCATAAATATTTACAATTGTTATATCTTCTTCTTGGATTGATCCCTTGATCATTATGTAGTGTCCTTTCTTGTCTCTTATAACATTCTTTATTTTAAAGTCTATTTTATCTGATATGAGTATTGCTACTCCAGCTTTCTTTTGATTTCCATTTGCATGGAATATGTTTTTCCATCCCTTCACTTTCAGTCTGTATGTGTCCCTAGGTCTGAAGTGGGTCTCTTGTAAACAGCACATATATGGGTCTTGTTTTTGTATCCATTCAGTCAGTCTGTGTCTTTTGGTTGGAGCATTTAATCCATTCACATTTAATGTAATTAGCAATATGTATGTTCCTATTACCATTTTCTTAATTGTTTTGGGTTTGTTTTTGTGCGTCTTTTCCTTGTCTTGTGTTTCCTGCTTAGAGAAGTTTCTTTAGCATTTGTTGTAAAGCTGGCTTGGTGATGCTGAATTCTCTTAGCTTTTGCTTGTCTGAAAAGCTTTTGACTTCTCCATTGAATCTGAATGAGATCCTTGCTGTGTAGTGTAGTCTTGGTTGTAGGTTTTTCTCTTTCATCACTTTAAGTATTTGCTGCCACTCCCTTCTTGCCTGCAGTTTCCACTGAAAAATCAGGTGATAACCTTATGGGGATTCCTTTGTATGTTATTTTTTGTTTTTCCCTTGCTGCTTTTAATATTTTTTCTTTGAATTTAATTTTTGTTAGTTTGATTAATATGTGTCTTGATGTGTTTTTCCTAGAGTTTATCCTGTATGGGACTCTCTGTGCTTCCTGGACTTGGATGACTATTTCCTTTCCCATGTTAGAGAAGTTTTCAACTATAATCTCTTCAAATATTTTCTCAGACCCTTTCTTTTTCTCTTCTTTATCTGGGACCCCTTCTAATTCGAATGTTGGTGTGTTTAGTGTAGTCCCAGAAGTCTCTGAGGTTGTCCTCAATTCTTTTCATTTTTTTTCTTTTTTCTGCTCCTCAGCAGTTATTTCCACCATTTTGTCTTCCAGCTCACTTATTTGTTCTTCTACCTCAGTTATTCTGTTATTGATTCCTTCTAGTGTATTTTTCATTTCAGTTATTATGTTGTTCATCTCTGTTTGTTTGTTCTTTAGTTCTTCTAAATCTTTGTTAAAAATTTCTTGTATTTTCTCAGTCCATGCCTCCATTCTATTTCCGAGATTCTGGATCATCTTTACTATCATTACTCTGAATTCTTTTTCAGGTAGATTGCCTATTTCCTCTTCACTTATTTAGTCTTGTAAGTTTTTACCTTGCTCCTTCAGCTGTGACATATTTTTTTGCCGTCTCGTTTTTTTTTTTTAAGTTTTTATGAGTGGGATTGTGTTCCTGTCTTATTGGTTGTTTGGTCTGAGGCTTCCAACACTGGGATTTGTAGGCTGCTGGGTAGAGCTGGGTCTTGGTGCTGAGATAAGTAACTCCGTGAGACCTCACTCCGATGAATGTTCCCTGGGGTCTGAGGTTCTCTGTCAGTCCAGTGGTTTGGACTCGGAGCTCCCACTGCAGGAGCTTCGGCCCAACCCCGGTCTCATGAACCAAGATCTCGCAAGCCACTGGTTCACTTTGGCGTTCCTCCCGTCTCCTTGGGTGTCAGAGTCCTTCACCAGTGCCCAGCAGGTGCCCTAGCTGTAGGGAGATGCTAACTCCACGTCTTCCCACACTGCCATCTGGACCCATCCCAGCCTGACTCTTATAAAACCAAGGAGGATGGTCCAAACTTTTGTTTGCCTTGTGCTTTTCTATTTATCAAAGAACCTTAGGTAGTGACAAGCTGGGTTGATCACTTGTATTCTAGTTAACATCAGAGTATGAGTCTAGGAGATTCTGAGCCATGTGGAAAGAACATAGTTCTCTGTGTTTTGATCCATTTTTCCTAAGAAGAGTACATTAGTGTGCTTTAATGTATGGATACAACTATTAATTGGCATCCCAATCCTGCAGATTCTGGAACATTTTATTATCTTGTTATCCACTTACATGTTTGGGTAGATTTGAATGTCTGAATTGTCAATAGTTTTGCCAAGACTTCATTGGAAAATCTGGTCTTGCAAGTTTATTTTCACAAGGCATCTCTCCAAGCATGGCTTCTTGAACCCCAGAAGAAAAGATCTGATCAAATTTGTTCACTAACAAAAGCTTATAGTATTGAATGGCAGCCTCTGGGACTCTAAGGAAATATTTAGTTTCATTTCTTACTGAGGAGCAACCATTACAGTCATTTTATACCCTTTAGAAGTGATGATTTACTATTAAATGTATTCTGATCTTCAGAATCCCTGGTCTTGACTCTGACTGCATGTGTGTGCCCACTGTATTTACACACACACAGACACACCGGTGAGGTTATGGCAATGAGGAAGTTAAAGATCCTATAATTTAAAATTATCATTCTGATGTCTTCAGATGCTAGATTTGTTGAAACCTGTCTGATTGTCATTTGCCTTAGAAATCAGGTACTGTACACTGGTAGGAAAAGAGACATCCCAAACCAAAAAACCCTCATATATTTGTCACAGCTCCACAGCAAATAAAATCCAATTGAAGCTACCCCATCCTTATTGAGGTTAGATCTTTGTATAAATAATCTGTCTATTCAAAACATGTCTTAAAATAAATGCCAGTGAAAGGTTTTGGGCTCATCTCTCAGGTGCAATGCTGAGCACTGTTTTAGTGTACTTTTTCTCAGTTGTTGCTATTTCTAGAGAACTTAAAAGATGTAAATTTCTATTGATGATGAATGATTGGACTCTATAGCCCACTGGGGATCCCTTTGATGAGAGCCAATTATGTTTCCAAGCTAAAGTATGATCAGCTAGTTACCAGCAACTTTAAGTTTCCAGAAAATGGTTTGACTCCCAAATTGTTTAAAATCTATTTGTAATAGTAGATCACATATAAATAAAAGAAGTTTAGCTCTAAACAGCACAAAAGAATTTAAACCCATGCAAATTCCCACCATGTTAATCATGATCTATTTTAATTTTTTTTTTTTTTTGGTGTGGATTCCACTCTGGTCTGTACACATGCATTTATGTTTTATTTTAAAATAGAAGACATATGATTTGCATTATGCTCTTTGACTTACAATGGTATTAAAAACCTTTCCAATGTTTCTACAGTGTTAATAATTACTTGCTATATATGCATAATAGCTTATTATAACATTTCGCCCCAGAAGTTTTTCAACTATTTTATTAATTTTAGAGTTTGAAAAATTTCCTCCAATTTAAGAGATAATAACTGCTCCTCCCAAAAGCACCTACATACTTTTCCCTTCTACTGAACTATTTTCTGAGAACAAATTCCCAGGAATAAGGTAGCTATATCTAAGAATATACATGGATACATTAGATAGATATAGATGTGTATGTGTGTGTGCACGCACATGTGTGTATACTCTTACCATTTATTATTTCCAAAATGTCTTTACCAGTTTACAGTGGTGTACACACACTGTATAAATGGATATATACCATTTTTACTATCAGCTTTCCAAATTTGGTATTAGACCCAATTTTTGCCAAACCTCATTATGGAGGGCAATGTAGGGCTGTGGGGAGTAGTTGGGTTTTGAAGTTAGATGGTTGCAGGATCTGATCCTGGTTCCTAGGGATTCCATGATATTAAGTCAAGTTGTTTAACCTCTATAAGTTTAGTTTCCTTTTCTAAAACATGGTTAATGGTATTTACTTCATAGAGTTTTTGTGGGTATCAAATGAAATAGTTTATAAGGTACATAGACAGGAACTGGTTGAATAAATATTTGTTGAATAAGGAAAAAAAATGAATACATGTTCATTCTTTCAATATCTACTTTCTCTACTACTCTTACAGGGATAGTTTTCTCAGTATAAATAAAAAGCAAGATCAAGTTTATCTTTAAATGGTAAATCCTTCCCTCAGTAACGTTAAAGACTGATTAGTATTTTGAGCATTCCTCCAAAAACCTGTATTAGTTCTTTTCTCAAAATCTATCTTTTGTAAGGGAAATATCAGTTAGGAGGTATTTTAGCAGAAAATTCAAACTGGTTTACACAATTAGAAAATTTATCTCATGTAACAGATTCCACATGAGTGGTGGAATCCACAGTTCGTTGGGTCACTGGCTTAATCATGTCATCAAAGTCTCAGGTCCTTTACAACTTCTGCTCTGTCATTTCCCATCCGTCCACTTCACCCTGAGACTGGGTCCCCGTACTGTCAAAAAATTGATGTCAACCGCCTGTGGAGTAATGTTTTCTTGTTCACATCAATAAGCGGACAGAGAAAAACTCTTCCTAAAAGCATGGAATGTTACTTGTTTCCCGTCAATTTAAGTGGTGTACTCACTCCTTGACCAGTGGACTACCTCGGATTAATTGGAATCTCCCTCTGAAGCTGGGATTGTTGGTGGTGAGGTTGGGGGGATGCACGATTTAAATTGGGATTCCATTAAACTGAAGGAAATGGATTTGGGGTTGGCACCAGCAGTTTCCACTGTGAAGAAAACGTTAAGTTTTGGACACATTAATCCCTACTTGCCGTGTTACGTGAAATTTATCAACTTGAAAAATTCGTCCAGAAAACTTAAATCCATTCTCAATGCTGTTGAGTTTTTTCAATAGCATTTAATTTCATAGCTAGAAATAATTGTGATTCAAACTATTGCCTTGATTTAGAGCTATTATTGATCCTTTGGATTTTGCCTCACAACATAACCATAAAATGAAGAGACAACAGAGCTGTGCATGCACTCAGAAAACATTTACTGAGCTGTAACTACATACTATGCCTGGTGTTAACTGCTAATGACGCAATGGGCAACAAGTCAAGGTCTTTGACATTGCAAAGCTTATAATCTAGTAGACCAATAAGTCCATGTTTTCAGTGGTATCAGATAGGATTGTACTGACTTCTTAAGTTTATACTCGAGCACTTAGTATAACTGCCATGTGAATAACACATTCCATCTTGTTATAGGAAATAGAAGACAAGCCCACTTTTTTGGTACTGGTGTCACAAATTTATTTTTCTTGATTAGATGTTTTGCCGAGAAGTGGTTGAACTCTGGCTAATTGCTATCAGAAGGAACAGCTCAGCATAGATTACCCAGACTTAAACTCTGAGTTTGGGGTAGATTTTCCCCAACATTTAAATGGACAATTCCAAACAGCCTAAGCCAACAGGTTAATTCATTTAGCAGCACTTGTACTAATAATAGCCCCATCAATATATAGTTCTTAACATATACTGTTACATAGATACCATCTTTATTTCTCCTATGGGTTGCCATAATGGCAGTTGAAATTGTGAGTAACAGAATGACAGGGAGCATTTAGGATCTATAATTGACAGGCTTGGTGATTGATTGAATGGACAGTGCATTTCTAGGTTGAAAGTAATGGAATGTGGGGGGAGGCACATAGTAATATAGAGGACACTGAAGGGAAAATAGTTTGAGACAGGCAGAGGGTAGATTAGGTGTTCAGTCTGGGACAACAACCAAGTTTGAGGTTTGTCTCTGTCATCTCAGGTGCCTATAGCAAAGTACCATAGACTGGGTGGCTTAAACAACAGATATTTTTTGGATGGTTCTGGAGGCCAGGAAGTCCAAGATCAAGGTTCTGGCATATTTGGTTCTTGGTGAAGCCCTCTTTTTGGCTTGCTGATGGCCACCATCTCTCTTTGTCCTTATGTGGCCTTTTCTTTGTGTGCTTCCTCTTCTTATAAGGACACTGATCCCTTTATGAGGACACCACCCTTATGACCTCATCCTTATTACTTGCCAAAGACTCCACTTCCAAATGTCATCACATTGCCAGGTAGGACTTCAAAATATGAACTTTCAGGGAACACAACATTCAGTCCATAACAAGGTTCTTATAAAATGTCCACATGAAGATGTCAAATCAAGAGTTGACTATTTATGTCTACATTCCCATCAATCAATAAGCTTCAGAGAAAATGAG